>NC_062290.1:26841171-27146010 GCF_902655055.1 Lutra lutra
GTAGAAGAATCTACAATCTGTTTGGGCACACTTAAGAGAGACAGAGAGAGGGTGTAAATTCAAGTACTTTAGGATATAAATGATGGTGTGTAAATGAGGCATGGAAATGGCTCACTTAGGGTTTTGTTTTTGTTGTTTTGTTGTTTTGTTGTTTGTTGAGGGACAGTCACTGTTGGGCAATGACAGAGTACTGAAACGTGACTTAGTTTAAGAGAATGCAAGATCTCTCTCTCTCTCTCTCTCTCTCACACACACACACACACAAACAGGCACACACACATACAGGCACACACTTTTTGTCCTGAAACTGTCCTACATTAGTCTGAACCACTGTCAGTATCATTGGGTTGGTGCATTTGAATAAGAACTTGCTCCTGCTCGGGTCTATCTGTCCCAGAACGGATAAAGAGCAGAGCCTTCTGGTTCTGAGTTACTTCTCAGTGAACTGTGATGAGTAGAAATTGGAGCAAAAGATAACTCTGAAAGCAATTTCAGTTGCATTAAGACTTGTGATTCCCATGTCTATCCTCCTCAAATAAATTTCTGATTATGTACCTTACATCCCCAAAAGGAGAGCATGGCTATGAGTCGGGATTGCTTAAGTGCTGACATGAAACTCAAGAAGAGAAAATGCAAACTTTAAAGTTTTATTATCAGCTATGTTCAGAATCTCACAGTATTATCTTGGAAAATAAAAACCATCGCTGTAAGTTATGTTTATCTATACTTCGTGTTTTGTTTTAAAATTCTAATTAAATAAATATTAGTTGACAATACCTATTTATTTTAGAATATTTGAAAAATACAGAAATGTACAAATAGCTAGGTGGGGAAACCATAAGTTAACTACTTGAGGGAAAAAACAGGTAACATTTTGCATATTTCCACCAAGGTTTCTTGCTATACATGTTTTTCTATAATTAAGATAATATTTTAGATTTAATTTAGATACTGGGTTTTACACCTAGTAAGATAGCATAAGCATTTTTCCAGGTTATTAAAACACTTTTGCCTATCTGAGAGCACAAAAGACTCCTGGTTAGAATGAACAGGTAGACCTAGAAGGTGTTAATGACCCATGGTGGTTGCAACAGCAAGGATCACCGTAGAAAACTTTAAGTGAGTCTCTGGACAGGTCTAGAGCCCCACCTACAACCATGGTGGCTTAAGAAAACTATTGGCTCAAGCTACCAGTTCTCAGAAAGTGAGGTAGATGGTATTCTTTGGAAAAGCAAAACAAAACAAAAAACCACACTGAAGCTCATAGAACTGGAATTTTACACTCAGCTTCTGCGAGGTGAATGATTTAAAATGATCAGATACAAGTTCACCTCCTCTAGTTTATAAACAAAGTGAAATGATCCATAAATGAGGAACAGACTCAAGCAAGCCCCATAGAATGAAAATCTGTGAAGACCCAAAGTGTGGAAGACATTGGGTCCAACATTTTTTGCTCTGCATCTCCCTGCTTTACTTCCACTTCCTTCGCCCGCAGCCCACATTAGAACAGAAGAGGTGCTCACCGCTTATTTTACTGGTCTCACACGGTGGAGAGGCTCAGGTGGTTAATGGCTATGAAAAGTCTTTGTAGTCTGTAAATGGCCAAAAAAAAGTAAGGCTTTATTGATGCTGGTGATGATGAGGTTTGTTTCGACCTGCTGAGAGTAGGGACAGATGCAACCATCTTTGCCTCATTTATATATTCATTCAACAATTTTACTGTGTACTCCAGGCACTCATACTGCAGTGAACAAACAGATAAAACACTGAAGGAACTTACATTGGGTGGGGGGGAGGGAAAACAGTAATGAACAATAAAGAAGTTACAGAGTAGGATAGTTAGTGGTAAGTGATAAGGAGGAAAGAAATAGGCAAGAATGAAGTATATAATGTTTTGGGGGTGAGGCCGAATGTTAGATGGTGTGACCAGGAAAAGAAGTCATGAATCCATGTGAGGGAAGAGCATTCTGGGCAGAGGGAACAAATGCCTGAAGGAGGAATATGCCTGTGGTCGTGAGGAGCACGGAGGAGGCCAGTGTGGCTGGCTGTAATGGAGTGAGGTAAACAAAGTCATGATGGGGCACCAGATCATGTGGAATCATGGAGGTTATCACTAAGGGAAGAGTTTTAAATAGAATGCTCTGGGTGCCCAGAGAACAGACTCGAGGGAATTGAGGGTATGGACAGGAAACAGTTAAGTTGGCAAGACTGGGTTGTTCAAACCGTCCATATTCAAAAGAAAAAAAGCTTTGCTTCAGGAGATGCCCTTGCTAGGCTCCTGGACACAGTCTTTGAGCCTTTGGAATGCTCCACTTGCCGTTGCCCATAAGCCTGGGACCAAGTCAGAAGGCTGGAGTCTGAGTAGCTGGGGTCATTCGTGCAGATGCTGTGTGCCTACATGATGGATCCCCAGTAAAAACCCTGACACCAAGTCTTCCCTGGTTGAACCCTTCATACATATTGTCACACATCTTTGCCATCAGAATGGATCATGTCCTCTGCAACTCTACTAGAAGGACACACCAAGAAACTTGTGCCTGGTTTCTCCTGGACTCTGCCTCATTGCCTCTTTGCTGTGCTGATTTCCATCTTATGCCTTTACTATAATAAACCATGATATGAATATAACAACTTTTCTAAGTCCTGTGAGTCCTTCAGGAAAATCACTGAAACTGAGAGTGGTCTTGGGTCCCCCAACACATGGTGGGAGTAGCTGAGACCAGTGAGGTGAGTGCATTAGTCCATGTGAGAGGTGATGGTGGCGTGTCCATCATGATTTTGTCTCAGCAATATCCTGGGGATTTCTGTTGAAACTTTTGAAGCTCATTGGCAGGGGAAGGATACCTTTCATTAATGGCAATTGACATAATCTAGGCTGTCTTTATTAAATGACTAATTCTGGTCTGATCCCTCAGCGAATCCTTTCTGTGTTTCCTTCAAGGAAGAAGTTCTTAAGAAACTTGGTTACTCTAAGATGGCAAGAAAAAATAGGAAGATTTCTTGTTTCTCTGTTGGCGTGAGAGAGCAGGTCTGCATCCATCAGCAGAAACAGTTGTAATCTGAAGAGCTCAGGAACAAAGAGAAGCCTGAGCCACTCAGAATCATCTCTGACCTCCATCTCCCCAACATTGCCATAACATTGTCATAATCCCAAACAAGTGGACAAGACGCTGATGTTGGGGGGCCATCAGTGTAGGAAATGGGAGAACATGAGAAAAGAGACTCTTTTCTTTTTAAAAGATTTTATTTATTTATTTGACAGAGAGAGTGAGAGAGCACAAGCAGGGTGGACAGTGGGTAGAGAGAGGGAGAAGCAGGCTCCCTGCTGAGTACGGAGCCTGATGCAGGGCTTGATCTCAGGACCCTGGGATCCTGACCTGAGCAGAAGGCAGACACCTAACCATCTGATCCACTCAAGTGCCTTAGAAAAGAGATTTTTAAACTTCTACTTGAATGAAGAAATGAGAACATTTCTACATTCTAGGTCATTTTATTTATTATAATTTCTCTCCTACAATATTAACAGCAGGAGTATATTAAGGCCTTGTGTCAATGGGTGTTCCAGAGAAAACACAATGGATATTTGTAGATGAAGCCCAAGCCTTTCTGCAGAGTGAATGTTATATTACAAGGCTCGTGGAGGAGGGTAGAGTGTGTTCCACACAGCCATGAAAGTTTGGGGAACGTAAGAGTTTTTCTCCAAGGAGTTCGATGTATGTTTAGAAGACAGAAGACAGGAGGTGAAGCTTCCTAGGTTGTTTAACTGCCTGGATTAACCTCCCTATCTACCCAAAAGGCCAGGGTGTAGGGCTAGAAGAAGCTTCTCTAGGGAACTCACTCTTGTGTGTGCAGGGAAAAGCATGGACCAAATAACTAGCCAGACCTTGGATCAAATCCCATGTCTACCACTTACCTTGACCTTGGGCAAGTTACCTAGCATCTTCAAGCCTCTGAAACTCCCATTTTTCCTCCCTTTTTCCTTAAATAGATTATGTTACCTGGCTCCAAGCATCAGTGTATGAGGTTTAAATAATTTATGTCTGGCACCCAACCCACAGCAGGAATCTAATGAATATTCACTTCCCTTTTTAGATATTCCATGTACTAATAAGTAATGTCAGTACAAATGGAAGGAGAAAAGAAAACAAGTGACTTGCCCTGGCCAGTGGGAGAGTACTTATTTAAACTACTCCTTTTGTACTTGCAGATTTTGATGAACGAAGATCTCCTGCCCAGGAAAACCATAACTTCATAGCTTCTATTCATGTTTTCTGCCCCATAGTTGATTTTTTTTAATTGTACATGTAGTAAGGCCATGTGGAAATTTATGATGGGTACTTGGTTGCCATAGTTATGCTGTGCCAGTTGTTGAATATTTTAGTATTCTCCCTGGTTTTCTGCCAGTAAAATGGGATACTGGATGGAGTCAATCATTCTTTGTTTTTGAGAAGACCTCAGTTAAGTTTTTGGCTATGCAAAGGTAGCCTTATAAATTAATGTGAGGCAGAAAGTTAAAATCTGGACTGGAACATAAGAAACTTATGTTTTGGAGACAGGAAGCAGAAAGGAAGAGAGGCTATTTGTGATGACATGGATGGAACTAGAGGGTATTATGCTTAGTGAAATAAGTCAACCAGAGAAAAACAATTATCATATGATCTCCCTTGATACGAGGAAGTTGAGAGGCAACATGGGAGATTTGGGGGCTAGGAAAAGAATAAATGAAACAAGATGGGATCGGGAGGGAGACAAACCATAAGAGACTCTTAATCTCACAAAACAAACTGAGGGTTGCCGGAGGGAGGGAGGGAGGGAGAGGGTGGTGGGGTTATGGACACTGGGGAAGGTATGTGCTATAAAGTGTGTAAACCTGGTGACTCACAGACCTGTACCCCTGGGGCTAATAATACATTATATGTTAATAAAAAATTAAAAAATCAAAAAAAAAAAAAAAAGAAAGAAAGAAAGAGAAGGAGGCCCCAAAAGATCAAGACAAGATGGTTCCCAAGAGAGCTTGACTACTGATAACTTGCCTGTTGGTCAGGAATGGCTGACAGAATCTTTGGAGAGTGATGTCTCACATCTAAGGTGAAGTTGCCTGAAGTAATCTGTTAGTTCAAACTTTCTGTAAATTTTACTATATATAAAAGACTTGGTAGTACAGTAAAGGAAGAAAGCTTTTGGAGTGGTTTCCAGTGTGGGATGAAGGAAACCAACAAGATAAAACATAAAGCCATATTGCCAAACTGGTTGCTCTGTGGACTTACTAGAAGACCAAGAGCCTCCCAGAAATCACCTGGGATGTTAGGAGGAGTATCCATGGAGGGTAGGATGGGTGTTTGAGTTCTCTTATTGTGTCACACTAAGATAAAGGGCCACCCCCGGAAGTTTGAAATACTTGGATGGCAAATTCTAGGGTCTTTTGAGGAAAGTATTTTGTTTTCACAAGTGCACTTGGTAAAAATAATTAAAATCACTTACAAATGCTTTTTCCTTGCATCTGCCTGTGTGAGTGAATGAGTTATACTTCTCCCAACTCTGAAGGGTATATTGTGACAACCCAGGAGCTTTAGAGGCCAGAAGGAAGCCTTGAGATCCCTTTGAGGGTTCTGAGACTTGAAGTAAGGAGAGCATCTGTTTAGTGCACAGGCAAAGGACAGATCTTCCCTGCTTATTTATGAATAGCTTGATAAGAGGCCTAAAAGGCAGTGACTGCTGAGTCCATTAGCAGAGTCTGCAGACTCTTGAAATTTTTCCATGCCCAAACCACTGAAATCTATTTCTGGATTTGCCTTCAACGCCAAGTAAAAATGTTCAACCCACGTGTTCATGCCCTGGCCCAGAGTTTCCCATGCCAGATTCCAGGAAAGTGTTTCAGAGAGGAATATCAGTTAACTAGGGGGAAAGCATGCACAGGCAAAAAAGGGTAAGGTGTTCTCAGTGGTTTTAGAACAAGTAAAAGAGTCATTTGAAAGAATTTCCAGAGCTGATACTGAAGCAGGGTAGTGTTTTGCTGATGGAAGATTCCATGATGGCAGCTGGGACCCGGTTTGTAGGTGCTTTAGCTCCGAGTAAGTTACACGCTGCTCAGATGAAGAAAGGCATGCACTCATTAAGGATAAAATATGAAAAGATTCTTTGCTTCATGAATTCCTGTCTAAAACTTCACTGGCACATATATGAGACATAGGTGTCAGGAATATTTTTGAATTCTTCTTTGGCTCATGATCATCACGAACATACAACTTTCTGTGAAGGAAGTGCCATATTTTGCTCAAACGCCATGTTCTTCTATTCCAGGAAAAAGAAATTTTAAAGGATATAAACCAAGCAGCAGTTTCTATGTGGGCCTCTTTGGCAGGGAAACAAAAGAGCTGGGAAATACAGTCCCTTGCTTGGAGTGGAGCAGAGGAAAGATTCCTTAATAAAATGTATGTACTACAAACTCCTGCCTGGAAACAAAGAATGATATAAACAAGTCATGGCTTGCAGCTTCAAAATCCAGTAAATTATATTTATGGTTGTGCATTTGTCAAGATAAGTAGCTAATGGTAATCCCATAAGCAGATAAGGGTAATAAAATGCATTGACGCAGGGCGGAAGTCAGACTCAGTAGTGGGGACACCCTTTCACGCTGGCAGTTCCTGAAAGACCTTGTCGGATGCCTTCAGACAGGGATGATGGCCAGGCCAGGAGCAGAGAGTGGGAAAGAAAGGCCATTTCTGTGGGTGGCCCTTTAATGAAAGAGCACTTAGCATCTTCAAGTTTTATCATAGTCGAAGTGATAGAAGAAGAAATCTGCAGCAATATAGAGAAGAGAAATATTTCTGCCTTGGAGAGCTTTTTAGAAAAGAAAAAAACTAGGGCAAGAACCAGCATTCTTTGGGAGAATACTGTACCTAGGCTGCAAAATTAGCACTAAACACATTTTCAGACTCTGGACTGAAATAGAAATCCAATTGTCAAGCTCTTAAAATGTGCCCAGGACTGGTTCTAACAGACTCCTTTAGATCTGCATCTGCTGTGTTGTGACTACAGGAATAGATGCAGCTCCGAACTCCCTTCTCGAGGTGTTCTGTTTCCAGGTAACCTCCCGATCCTTCTCTGCCAGCATTTTATGGTTGTAGCAAGATGGCGAGAAGACTCTCTGTGAGAGCAACTCTCCATAATCCAGTATCTTAGTTCCTAGAAACATATGAATGGACAATCCTGCTATAGGTAATAAGGACCATTTCATCAAGTTAAGTCTGATCTTTGGATTTACGTTGTGCCCATGCATCAGGAACAAGTATATCCATGCCTTCCTATCTGGGCCTCAGGCTCCAACATGCAATTCCATTTGGGGATACACTGCTGTCCTTCTGGCCTGAAAAGCTGGCTTCACAGCAAGGCCAAGGCAGGCCTCACCACAGTCCCTGCTTGAGCCCATTTCCAGTCTATACATGAGGGCCTCCATCCTCAGTCTCCCATTGACCCAACACACACAGATCAAAGGAAGGGAGCCTGTGGCAGGAAACTCTCACAACGATGACCCAAAGCAAGTGATGAGATTCTCCAGTTTCTCAATTTTCTCTTGCATCGACTGTTAGTCTTCCAGAAAATTCTAAAAATGTGCAGATTAACCATTTTTATTTGGGCTAATTTGGTTTTGTTGTCAGCATACATTCAAGGGCAGGAAGAAATTATTCTGTGTCTGCTGTCAGACCCCCCCCCGCCAGGGTTCGGGTTCGTGCTCAGTCACCATGATCCTGAGCAAGTTGTTGAAATTCTTTGAGCTTCAGGTTTGTCATCTGTGAGAAAGAAAATGACACTTTCAGGGCAGGGTTGTTGTAATGATTCCAAGTCATGTGGAGCAAGCACTTGGCATATAGAACATGCTCGTTTAACAGGAGCTATTATTCAGCTCTTCTGTAACTAGATTGTAAGTGTTGGAGTTGATAACAATTAATCCTGCACCTAGAGTTCTTCTGAAATGTTTATTTAAGGCCCAGTTTGCTTGACTCCCTTGTAAGTGATATCCTATGAATATCTTAAGAATATTAAAAAGTAAGTTTGCTTGACTTTATCATAAGTAATATTTTATAAATATAAAAAATAAGCTCACAAGTGTTTTCAAGTTTATTATCCCTGTGAAATGTTGGTTTCACAGTTATCTTTACTTTAGAGATGAGGAAACAGACTAAATCACTCAGGGCCACAAGGTAAGCACGCTGGCCAATATGGAGATCCATGATACCAGACTGACTGCTTCGTTTATTACTGGAACACAGTTCAAGTTCACACACAACCTCACTCTCTACTTAAACTAAGATTTCTTATACCCCTGTAGGCCCGGGATAAGGTGCTGAGAATACAGCTATAAGAAAAACGTCACAGGTCCAGCCTTCAAGGACTTCGTCTTCCTTCAGGGAACATAAGCATTAAACAATCACACTAGAAAAGGAACAACGTTATTTTACAAAATAGACTAAGGATATCAACATACACCGCACCAAGGAAGATGAACAGATGGCAAATAAACATATGAAATGATGTCCAACATCATATGTTAAAACACAATACACCTATTAGAACAGCCAAAATCCAAAATACTGACCGCACCAAATTCTGGCAAGGAAGTGAAGCAACAAGAACTCTCAGAGGCTGGTGGAATGTAAAATGGTGCAGCCACTCTGGGAGAGATTTTGGTGGTTTCCTACAAAAATAAACATACTCTTACCATGTGGTCAAATGATCATGCTCTTTTGTATTTACTCAAATAAATAGAGAATGGATATCCACACAAAAACCTGCACCAAGATGTGTATTACACTCTTTATTCATAAACACCAAAACTCAGAAGCAACCAAGATGTCCTTCCTTAGGGGGATGGATACAGAAACTGTTACATCCACCCACTGGAATATTACTTAGCACTGAAAAGGAAGGAGCTATTAAGCCATGAAAAGATATGAAGGAAATTTAAATGAATATTAATAAGTCAAAAAAGCCAATTTGAAAAGGCTACATAGTGTATTATTTCAACTAGGTTACACTTGGGGAAAGGCAAAACCATGGAGAGAGTGAAAACATCAGTGGTTTTCAGGGATTGGTAGAGAGGGAGGGATGAACAGGCAGAGCACAGAGGAATATTTAGGGCAGTGAAGCTACTCTGTGTGACATCATCATGACAGATACATGTCATTACACATTTGTCAAAACCCACAGAATGTAAACACTGAGGAAAAGCCCTAAGTAAACCATGGGCTTGGGGGCAGAGTGACGTTTCAATCAATGTAGGTCCATCGATTATAACAAATGTATCATCGTGGAGCCGGGTGTGATAGTTGGGAAGGCTATGCAGGTGTCAGGGCAGCAGGTCTATAGAAATTCTCTCTGTTTTCTGTTCAATTTTTCTGTGAACTTGAAACTGCTCAAAAATAAATCTTTTTCATTTTTTTTTTAAGTAAAACTACACCAATTGTGGGAAATGCAATGAAAGAGGTCACGCAGGGAACGTAACCGTCCAGCAGAGTCTGGCAGAGTCAGGAAAGCAGTTCATCGTAAGCGACCTTTGAGCTAAAAGCTGAAGCATAAATGGTAGAAATATCAATTGTGCTAAATGCCGTAACTTGACAAACCGAAGGGATCATATGTACAACATGAACCTGATACAGGACAACAAACCAGTCCTACTTAAGACTGTTATCATATGTGGCAAGTAATGCTTGTAATGCTAAGTTCACTCATGTGAAGTGTGCCTCAGATCTGGAAAAATAAAACACGGGAAGGGGCCAAATATTGTCATGGTAACGGAAACACAAAGAACCCAGGCTAAAGGCTTTCTAATAAGGAAAAACAACCAGCATTCAGTGAGTGTTCCTCCCATGGAAGTTGACATCTGTTATTCATTTGTTGATTCAAGCTTTGAAGAAAAGCAGCATAATTGGAAATACTTCTATGTTCTGGGAAAACATGGAATGGAAGACCTCTTAATTCTTTTTAAATATTGGTCCATTACTTTTAACATGTAGTACAAACTGGCTCTCTCCACTTCAAGAATGGACGAGAGAGTTTGGACAATATCTAGAGTCAATAATTTCATAGCTGTGAAAGATCAAAGTTGGTGTCTTGACTAAACAAGGAGAAAGGAGCTCTCTGATCATGGAGAGGATAGTTTTGGGGTGCTTGGGAAGAAGTAAGAGAAAATGTGTATTAAAGAGGAGGTGAAGGGGCGCCTGGGTGGCTCAGTGGGTTAAGCCGCTGCCTTCGGCTCGGGTCATGATCTCAGAGTCCTGGGATCGAGCCCCGCATCGGGCTCTCTGCTCGGCAGGGAGCCTGCTTCCTCCTCTCTCTCTGCCTGCCTCTCTGCCTGCTTGTGATCTCTCTGTCAAATAAATAAATAAATAATCTAAAAAAAAAATAAAAAAGTAAAGAGGAGGTGAAGAGGGCATCATAATGGGTAGATAATTACCACTGTATTGCCAATTTTAGAAAAGAAATAAGATAAAGAAGAATGCCCATATAACTACCTAAACACCCATAGAGTGTATGGTTCAAAGCAAGAATATTGGTAACAAACAGATGTGGATTTCAGTGTACCCTCGACCAATGATGAGCTCTAAAACTTCAGGCAAGTTTCTGAGTCTCTCTACAACCCAAAGTCTTCATCTATAAGACGGAAACATTATTAGGATGTACCTCATGGGTTTTTGGAAGAAGTGAATACTTTAGTGGACACAGTTATGATCAATGTCTAGTGCACTAAAGCCACTTAGTAAATATTAATTGTATTATTATTTTTAATGGGGTAAGAAGCTCCCCCCAGCATAACAGATTTGCTATACAGCATTCCTGTTAACCTGTAATTCCCATTGGACCGCAAGAGTTTAAAGAAGTGCTAGAGGAAAGTCGGAATCCTTTGGTGAGTTGCCAGATAACTGAGAGAACAAAGGAAAATGTCAGACAGTGGTTTCCTGTCCCTGAGGAGTTCCATTTGGCCTCTAGATGATCTTGGGATCCACATTACCGTATCACACAAAGATGTGCTGAGGCCTGCACTCCCCCGTTTACGATCCTGTCGCAGCCCAAGGGGTGACTGACACTGGAAAGCATGAGAAGAGCTGGCTTGCATGCCCACGCTCCTCACCTGGTTTCATATGCCCACCTGAGTCGCCATCCAATCCCATTTGAGAAAGCTCAGCTCTAGCCATGTTCTCCGTTACTGCCATGTCTGAGGATACCTTGCTCTGTGCTCATAAAAGACAACAAAATTTCACCCATTATTCTTTGCAAGACCTCAACCAAGTTATATATGCAATCTGAGCTTCCAATGCCTCATCTCTAGTGTTGGGTAGGCTCGGGCAGGGCCCAAGCAAGGATCAGAGTGCCCACTCAAGCTGGATGACTGGGGGCAACCTCAATGAAGGTTTGCAGGGTTTATAGGGTTTGGGGAAACCAGCAAGGGCTGGTAGAGGGACTACATGAGCAGTGGAGGGCCACTACCAGTCTTAGACCTCAGGGCTGGGAGAGGAATGGTCGTCAGAACTCAGAAAGCTAACTTTGCAGACAGGCTCATCTTTGCCTAAGAGATGCAGCCAACCCTTGGCAACTTCCCAGAAATGGACCAGAAAAGTAAATTAACTGCTTTTCTCCTGCTTCCTTCTCTGTCAGTACTAAACTATTGGTCACACTCAAGTGGACAGAGAGCCTGTTGACTCCTTTGCTCCAGACCAGCTTCCTGGAGGCATGGAACAAGGTAAGAGTGGGTCTGGGTTGGGAGCCAGGAGGTAAAGCAGAAGAAACCCAAGAAATGTCAGTACAAGCATGGAACAAGTCAGTGTGTAAGGTCACGGTCTTGAACATGATAGGAGAGCAGGGAACTTCCACCCCCGCCGCCTTCACAGAGAAACCCAGAACTCTGCAGCCCCAGTCCCTGCCCCACGCTCAAGAGAGATCTCAACATACACACCCACACATGCGCATAATGCTCACAGCACGTCAGGCTTTATATTTTCGAGTTTTCAATTTTGAGGTTTTGGCTGCACTGCCCTGCACATTCTTTCGTGGAGTTTTTAGCCACCCAACTTCAGCCTGTCCTTGCAAAGTTTACCAGGCTCATGATCCCCTTTTGGTGTGCACCAAAGCGAAAGTTACCCCCCAATTATGTCACCTGCTTGGAGGGATACAAGTGTCAGCACCAGCTTCTGCCAGCTCCCAAAGGGGTAAAATCTCCTTATCCAAAAAAGAAGGGAAGACTCGGGGGCCATCGTCTCCAAAAGGCTTTGAGCGCCCCAGGCGATGGAGCAGATATTCAGAGGGGGCACCAAGAGCTTGATCTCTGGAAAGAGGGCTCTCCTGGTGTAGAAACATGCGGCACATCTGTTAGCCCGCCGAGCAACAAACCTCGGCTCTCTGGTCAGCCCGCTTCATTAAATTAGTTTTAAAGACAACCAATAAAAGGTGCCAGTCATTCTACTTAACCATGTGGCCAACCATCCATTATTAATCAGGGCACATACTTCTGGAAGAGGAGATGGGGTCTCAGAGATCTGAGCTCGATAAGCCTCATAATGCAATAACCCACGTGCCTGGTATCTTGTGATAAATACAGTGGTGGATCAGAGCTGCAGCCGAGAGATAGATGTTCTCTGTTCTCTCTCAATCCCCTCTCCCTCCTCCCTTGTGGCTCAGGATGGCTAAAGTACGTTCCATGGAAATATATCTTTATACCAGAAGTAAACAAGCAAATAAATCCTTGCTTGTAAATGTTTATTTGCAAGAGGCTAAACCCCGGGGATCTGTAGAAGTCAGGAGAAGAAAGCACACTGAGCAAATCTGTTGTGTCCCTTTTCAGCCACATTTTCTTTAGAAGCAGGAGATTTCTCGTAGGACAAAGTCCTCAATCGGATTGGAAATGTAGGGCATCTTTACAGTTAGGCTCTGAGGTGACTGGAAAAGCATCTTACAGACCATGACATGTTTGGGTCCAAAGTGTCTTTCAGAATGCAGGCAAAAAGGTAAAGTCTCCCATTGAGCTAAATGTCTGCATATCCCATGCTGAGACATTTTGCAAGCTGAAGGAAAATAGCAGAGTGTGTGGTTTGGGCATATCCCAAAGGGAGAAACTGTCTCATTTTCATATCTGCTCAATAGCAAAAAAGAAATATCACAGCTTTTTGTATAATCTCTCAGTCACTTGGTCCGGGGACCTCAACTTGCTTTACCAACGTTAGCCTGCTAATCCCCGCAGGAGCCCGAGGAGGTTGGCAGGCTCCCGTTCGTGCCATGTCAGGTGAGTTCAGGGATCGTTGCAGATGTAGACACTGCTTGGGGGCCAGAGAAAGTGAGTTCTCCTCTACCCATTTTCCAATAATGAGTATCAAAGTATTATCAATGGGGCATTGGTAATGCTCCTGATACGCATTTGAGGCCTGGGCAAAATGGACAGCTGAGTGTCCAGTTGTCTCTGACTCCTGAGAGGAAGAGAAGTGGGTTGGAATAAGGACAGACTGTTCACAGGGCCCCTTAGTCCAGTGGTTCACAGCCTTGGTTGTCCACTGGCACCAATGGGGCCCTGCAAGAGTCATTGGTGTGTGTGTGGGGGGGGGGGGTCTTGCTTCAGGATTTGTAATTTGTAATTTAATTAGCCTGGGGTGTGATCTGGGCCTGGAGAGTTTTTAGAGTACAAGAGGTGATTCTAATATAGATCTAATATCCTAAGATAGAGGTGATTCTCATAATTTTAGAGTACAAGAAGTGATTCTAATATAATGGCTCTGATGGTTGAGAACCATTTCCTTAAGTCAGGAGTCTGACGAGGAACTGCTCTTTTGGGGCCTTTTGCTTTGGAAAGACCCAGTTTTGCTAGTGAACAGCAGATGTTCATCTGATGGGATTTTAAAGAAATGATCCAGTGGTTTCGACCATGCCTGACAATCGTGTGCCTTGCTCTAGGGGTTGTGCACTGATGTTTTCCAGACTGTTGGGCAGTGGTTTATTAATAGATGATGAAATAGATCTAGATGGTTACAACTGGCACCTTGTATTTAAAAAAATAAAATAAAATAAAACTGGGGGCTCCTGGGTGGCTCGGTCAGTTAAGCATCTTACTCTTGATTTAGGCTTGGGTCCTGATCTCAGGGTCGTGAGTTGGAGCCCTGCCTTGGGCTCTGTGCTCATCGGGGAGTCTGCTTGAGATTTTCTCCCTTTCCTTCTCCCTCTGACTCTTCTTTTGCTTGCTCTCTCTCTCTCTTTCTCAAATAAATAAATAAATAAAACATTTAAAAAATAAATATGTAAAACTCTGACCTTTGATGTTAATAAAGCATTCTTGGGATACATTTCTTCTATTTTAGGTGGTTTCATAACTTTCACCAAGTTCGTCCTGATACACCAAGTGGTGACTCAGAGCTCAAGTACAGGGCCTGTCTGTCCACAAACCCCGAGCTCCCCCTGCCATGCAGGATGCCTTTCGATCAATCAGCATTCAGACTCACACCAATGGTATTGGCATATCTTCAATTCCCCTTGCCTAGAAGCACAAGCTAGAAAGACAGCCAGCTAACCAAGTAAAGTAAAAACAAAACAAAAAAACAGAAAAACAAAAAACCTAAAACCAAAAAACTCGCGACTGCTCCTTTAAACTTCTACCAAGTGAAGGAGGCTCACCTGCTTCCATCCCAGGGCTTCTCAGCCTTGGACCGGAAGGCTCTTCCTGCGGAGTCTGGTGCAACAGAGTTGAAGAGCACCTTAATTGTCCTGCCTGCCTGTGATGGCCCCATATGTTCTTGCAAATGGTACCTGGGGTATACTCAAGGTGAACAGATTCACAAAATATGAAAATGGGAACAGCTCATTCCTTCTGAAGAAGCACAACTTCCCCCAAGATAGTGGGGGATGTGAGTGAGTTCTGAGCATACTAAGCAGTGCTGAGATTTTTCAAAGTAAATCTTTTTTTTTAAATTTTTATTTAAATTCAATTTAATTAACATAGAGTACATTATTAATTTCAGAGGCAGAGCTCAGGGATTCGTCAGCCTTATATAATATCCAGTGCTTATCATGTCACATGCCCTCCTTAATGCCCATCACCCAGTTACCCCATCCCCCCACCCCTCTCCCCTCCAGTGACCTTCAGTTTGTTCCCTAGAGTTAGTCTCTTATGGTTTGTCTCCCTCTCTGTTTTCATCTTATCTTATCTCTCCTTCCCTTCCCCTACATTCATCCGTTTTGTTTCTCAAAGTCCATTTTTAATTGGAGTACGACATCCATATAGGAACGGGCATCTAAGGGCACAGCACAGGGAATCTCCACACACCGAATGTGCCCACATGACCTTCACCTGCACCAAGAAGGAACGCGGGACCAACACCCCAGAATCTCTTCACCTTCTCCTTTCTTGTCACTCTCGCCCAAAGGACTAACCACCTCCCTGACTTCTAACCATAATTTTTTTGCCCTTAAAATTTTTAAATAAAAGGAACCATACTCTACTCCGTTGTGTTGGTCTTCTTACATTCAACATGGTATCAGTGAGGTTCACCCACATAGTTATGTGGCCATAGTTGTTCATTGGCATTGACATTTCATATTCCACTGTATTAACACATGACAATGGATTAACCCACTCTTCTATTATGACCACTTGGATGCTTTCCAGTTTGAGACCATGGACTGAAACGTACGACTGAACATCTTTCTGGTGAACACAGGTTTGCATCTCTCTTAATTATTGGGATTCTTGGATCAAAGATATGCCCAAATTCAGTTTCAAAAGTTCCTTCAAAAGAAGAATGATTTTCAACATTTTACCTTTTATTTTTCCAGCAAGAAGACCAGAAAAGTTCCAAATGTCTCATATCACTACCAAAACTTGGCGTTTTCTTTTTCATTTTAGCCATCCTGAGGTCACATGTGTGGATGTGTCTGTTTAGTGTTTATCGTGTATTTCTTTTAAAACAATTTCATTGAGGTATAACTTATGTATAAAAAACTATACCCACCTAAATTATACATTTTGATGAGCTTTGACAGATGTGAGCACCCATAAAACCACTGCCACAATAACACAGAGAATATTTCCATATCACAAAGGAGTTACCTCATGCCCCTCTGAATTTTCTAGAAAAGGATCTGGAAGACAAAACCTTCCCTTTCCAGTTCTACGGTGGTTTCTCTTTCGTCTCTGGGAGTTTCCCTTTTCCTTCTCTTCTAGGCTGGTGTAGCCCCTGCTCGGTGTCTACAGGGCACAGCTCCCCCCCAGCTCTTGATCTGGACAGCACAGGCAGGAGACCCAGAGAGCATCACATTAATTGCATTAGCTGTATTTAATTTTAGTTGATTTAAGCTTAAATATAAATATTCGCATATGGCCAGTGGCTACCATATTGTGCAAAACAGGTTTAGATTTTACTGAAAGTTTATTTCAGAATTACTGTATGCTATAGTCATGCGGACACTTTTCTCTGTTATACAAATGGATTTCATGGATTCTGAGTTTCTGCAAGAATCGATGGCAAGCCCCTGATTGTTTCTGGGATTTGCATTTAAGCCCGAAGGGTTGGCAATCCAACAGACCCTTGGTTGAGTGTCATCCCTGGATCTGGAGCTGCGGTATGGTGAGCAAGCCCGCCCATCTCTCCACACTTCAGTTTCCTCAACCGCAAACCTGGGATATGAAATCTACTTCATGAGTGTCTGACGCATCCTAAACCTGCACTAAATGTGACCTGTGGCCCATACTCCCTTGATCTAATTCTGAGAAACATCCCTATCCCATAGAATTGTATTGTCGGGAAACACAGAGCATTACAAAAAGTGTGAAATGTTATTCCCCGAGTTAGCATGAGTAAGAAGAAATAGTCACTTCCATGAGCTGAGGCCTCAGAGATAAAACTCTGCACCAGTGTTTGGTAGGCCTGATCTCACCAAAGCCACTGAAAAATACCTTGGCTGAGAGCCATTCAGAAGAGCACCTGCTATCTGGCCAGCTGGAACAAGGGCAGCCACAGAAGGAAACCAGGACTCAGGTCAGGCCCCTCCCGTGGAACACATCTCTCCCCCTCCTCCCCACCCTGCTCTGGCCCTTCGCTCCCGGGAGATCCAGGACAGGATCTTATTTGCTCGGACCTCATGGTCAGCTTCTCCCGGGAAGAGGTATCATTCACACTGGGGGGAAGGGCTCTGAGAATGGTGACCAGCCTCAGCAGTAGATACTAACTAGGTGCACAGGGAGGAGGCTACTGGCCGCTCTTGAGGGGTACGTGGGGAAAGAGAGAGACTGGAGGTGGAAAATAGGACCCCTGAGTGCCCACTGGGAGCCAGGTGTTGGTGGATTGCTTTCTTGACAATATGGTTCACCACTGTTTATTGACTGCTCAGTGGAACCCGGGGACAGAAACTGCACTAAACCACTGGACCCTTGCAGCCATAAATAGCATCACTGTTCCCCTCTTACAGATGGTCAATATAAGGTTCGGAAAGGAAAGAATAACTTGCGTGGGGCCGCACAGCTGGCTGAGATGTGTGCCCAGGTCATTGTAGTGCTAGAATCTATACCCCAGATCGCTATGTCGCTCTACCCCTGCTCGCACGTGCTTTCCTGCTTCACCCTCTCAGAAACCCTAGAAGGTAGATGCCACTGCCGTTTATAGATGGAAAACGGACTTCAGAGTTGATATAACATCTCCCAAATTCATAGACCTGGAACGCTGACAGCAAAACTAAGATTTGGACCCAGTGATTTTGACTCCGCATCTGGGACCCTGTCTATCACACTGTGTAGTGACAGCAAAGATCATGATAACCAGCATTATTAAAGACCTACATCCAGACCTCATTTTATCCTCATAAAAAGTAAAATAAAATATCTTTGCAATATTATCCTCATTTACAGACAATGAAACCGAAGCACATTTTAAGTGCTTTGCAGGGGTGCACAATAAATCGAGAAGTAGAATTTGAACCTGAGCCATGTGGCTCCAGGGTCACTTTTTAATCACTATATTAGAGCCAATCCCGACATGTGGGACCTCTCTGCTACAGGTGGGACAGCCTGCAGGACCAGAAGAATGTCTCTGGGCAGGTTCAAAAGCCACAGGGCGAAACAAACATCTGCAGAAGGAAAAATAAAAAAGGACAACTGTGGTGGAAAGTGCTTTCAGAAGGGCAGCAAGTAAGTTTGTTAGCCAAGAAGGATTGGCCTGGTTCTTCAGGGTCCACAAAATTACTCTGTTTTAATTCTAGCACACAAGACTGGCCTTGATCTAGCCACAGTGGAAATCACCCTAGTCTAGAATTGACACAAGAAGTTGATTTATTTTTATTGTTTGTTACAGCGTTTCAGTGCAATTTATTTAGGACCACTGTCTCTCACTCAGAGGCAAACTCATAATGCAAACACATTAATCTTGAGAGACAGTATCTTGGATACCAGCAGTTTGGATAATTAGATTGTTACTCTCAGCATGCATGGTCTGTTCATAAGCAACAAAGAAGCTTATCAGATTCGAATAACCCTTAGCAAATATTATACAAACTACTGTACACAAAGACATTCACAATTTGCAAAGAAAATTCCGTAACTTCATCTCTTCTTCACCATGGGGAAGCCTAATATATTTTTTCCTTTAACTAGTGAAAGGCCATTCCTCTCATCAGCTGTCTGGCTAGAACATTTTTTATTGATTTTTCTAAAGGTTCTTCATTAAGGAAAATTTGAAATTAAAAACCAGGAGGAGTGTGACCCTGAAATCATCTGGGCTTCGATCCAAAGACAAGACCCATCAAAAATATTGGTAAGTTTCTACTGATTAGTGTGAGTTGAAGCCCTCAGACACTTCATGGCTTTTAGCCAATAGTGTTTACCATCAAGGTTTTTGAGTTCAGAGACCTCCAAGACCCTTGAAACAGAATGTTTCAAGTGATGAGGAGGGCTAGGCCCAAATTTTCAAGCTTCAACCACCCTTTCAGTTGGACATGATGAACGTCTTGGGGTTGAAAACCTCCTACTACATCGCCACACGGTGGCCAACTCCAAGATGTGACTCTGTCTTTGACATGACAGTGGAGTATATGTTCGATGGAGATTCTCAGAGAATTTACATTCAGAGATTCACATGGTCAAGCTCTCAATGGTATAAAGTCATCAGAAATCCACAAATATCTATTGTATCCCAAAGATGCTGGGAGTGACGTCTCCCCCTCAGGGACTTCTAGCCCATGACTGGGACTTGACACTATAGAGTTCCAGCCCACTACCTTGGTTTTGTGGATTGGATCCAGATTTTGATTCTTGTGAGTTGCCTCACTCTCTCCTCATCACCGTCTCCACCACTGACATCCCGTCTCTGACCCCAGACTCCTGCCCTATGCCTATCGGATTCCGGGTTGCTTTGACGGACAGTCATTTCTACCCAATTCAGCTGCTCTTACACAATGTTAAACGAACAAGGGAACCCTGAGAAACCCTGTGGCCTCAAAGATTTTCCTCAAATTCTGTCCTTGGAGGCAGAGAAAGCCAGGTGGGCAAGACTCCAGGTCTGCCTCCAGCTTCAGTCTCCATCACAGGCCATCTGTAATCTGTAACTGACCTCTTTAAGGTTATGCTCGAACAAAAGGATGCTGATGTCACCATGAAATGCTCGAAAACACTGAGTCAGGGAAAATGGCAAGGCCAAAAGGAGATAAAGGTAGCCTATACCCTCCTTCTGACCTCATTCTCAGGCTTGTATACTTCTCCCTGTGCATTTACATCCAAATATAAAGATATCATGTCTTTCCATTTGTCTTGTCATTGCTGTGAGTGTCCATTGTCATCATCTCTAGAACCGCTCCCCCACCATTTCTCATTTGCTTTTGCACCTCTCTTCAGCCATTTCCCAACATGGAAGGCTGTCCCCCTGCCACAGTATATCTCCTGAGAAGGAAAGAGTCCTCCTCTGTGTTCTCTTAGCACAATGCACATATATCCCTGCTCGGAGCCCAATGCATACATGTGCCAAACCCTGATTCCCAGCCCAAGGTGGGCTTGTTTTTCCTAACCTCTAAGAAGGGTATGATGCTATTTAACTCACAGTAGAGAATTGTGTAAGAATTGTTGTAAGAATTAGGGGAGATGCCATATATACAAGAGTCAAGTGGGGTCTTCACTGCACAGACATGTTAAAAAAATCAGTGCCCTTTTCCTCTGCATGACTTTGAACTATTACAGGGCAAGGAATGGAACTCAGTAGCAGTTTGATGGACATACATATTACTTACTGATGGTTTACTATGTGCAGGGGGCTGTTACATTTGCTATCTCATTTAAGCCTCACAAGAGACCCATGAGATAAATTCCATTTATTAGCCTCGTCTTGAAAACGAGAAAACTCAGGTGCAGGAAGGTTATGTAGTTGTCCAAGTTTACACAGATAGTCAAGCTGGGATGCAGTTGGGTTGGCTATCTCCTGAACCTGAGCACATAGGTTTGTCTGTTGCCTTTAGTGACAGGTTATTAAATATTTGTTGTGCAGAAGTTTCAGTTCCAAGGACCACCTCCTTTCAAAGATTGCTCCTGCCCACAGTGATTTCTCCTTCCTCTGGAATCCTTCTTGCACACTCAGTGCTTCTCATTAAGAGGCTAATCACTTTCATATTCAATGCTTCTTGTGCCTCCCACCCAGCTCTCCCCAACTACATGGTAACCTCCTGGCCCGGAACACAGTAGCTACCAAATATGTGTTTATCAAATGGGTGGTGATCGGCATGCCTGTCATTTTTATGGAATCTATAAGTCTGAATACTCATGGTGAAAACAACAGTATTCATTCATTCTTCCATTCAATCATCAAAGCGCCTACAGTATCTTAGGCAAGCCAGGAAAAATTATGACCTTGGAAATGGGCAAAAAGTTTTGATTACTAGGTCTCCTCTCTAGCACATCCTTCTGGGGCTTTTCCTCTGCCTTTTATTGATTTGAACCATTTTACAATTTCGTAAGTTGGAGAAAATCGACAATAATGCAAATGATTCTTATCCATAGAAATGGAAATGAATTATGTCCTGTGAAACACAATTGATTATTGCCTCGTGGATAGACCAGTTATTTATAATTATTTGAAGGTTCATTCCATTATCCCTTATTGCTCATATATTTCTCATTCTTTGAATTCTCCTTTGAACCTGCTGTTAATCTTACTAATTCCCTCATTAATTCATGAATTAAATAAAGCCTCTGATGTGGGTTTATTTTACATTTGTATGAGATTCATGATTTTACCCTTTCTTAAAAAACTGCCTCTTAGAGACATATAAAGTGCTCAAAATAAAATATGTCTACCCGGAGTCAAAATAAGCATGTGAATCTCCAAAGACAAATTCAGGATCTATCTCTTAGCTATAAATTCCTGGGCTGTCAGTTCATTTTGGAGATTCCTTCTTTTTTAATTGAGATAGTATTCACAGACTATAAAATCCACCGTTTTAAACCTTTCAATTTGGTGGGGGTTTTTTTTTGGTATGTGCAATCATCACCAATAATTCCCGATCAGTTTTCGCCCCAAACAGAAACCCCATATTCGTTAGCCGTCACTCCCTCTCCCACCTACCCCAGTTCCAGGCAACCACTAATCTACTTCCTGCCTCTACTTATTTGTTTTGTTTAGACATTTCATTTAGATGGAACCACGCACTAGGTAGCCTTTTGTGTCCAGCTTCTCTCACTTAGCGTGTTTTCAGGTTCATCCATATTGGAGCATGGATCAATTCTTTGTTCCTTTTTATGGCTGAATAATATTCCATTATATGGATATACCACATTTTGTCCACCCATTTATCTGCTGATGGACATTTGGGTTGTTTTCATGTGGGGGCTATTACGAATAATGTTATTATGAACATTCATATGCAGATTTTCTTGTGGATGTGCTTTCAGTTCTCTGGTGTAGATACCTAGGAATAAAATTGCTGGGTCATATGGTAATTCTGTGTTTAACTTTTTGAGGTGCTGCCAGGCTTTTTTGCAAAGTGCCTGTCCTATCAGCAAGGTAAGAGGCTTCCAATTGCTCCACATTCTCATGGGGGAGGTTTCTTTTGGCAAATCGTAAAAGGAAAATGTGTGAGAAAGCAAAGCCCCAGAAAGTAGAGAAAGTAACTCTTGAGTCATCACCACAGTACACATCTATCTCACAGGTCACCCAGGAAAATGCTGTCCTGCCCCAAAGACACGGGGCTCCACTGGCTCTTCCTCAAAGAGCACCCTTGTCCTGTCCTGATGCCTTCTGGCCCCATGTGTCACAATTTACAGCTAAATATTAGAATTTCTCTTTATCATGGATATTCTGCCAGGCTCGTGGAAGAAGGCTGGGTAATTGTATATTTGCACCAAATCCAGCTTACATATCCAGGCCTAGCGACCACTGGGAGCCATTGGGAGCTCAGAAATTTGGCAGTGGTTCTTGTCCTTCAAGTGATAATCCCCCTGTGGCTGACCTGATTGGCTACCATTATCCTCATTTTAAGTGCTGGGAGTCACAGGGCTAAATTCTGCTTAAATAATGCAGCTCTTTATGCCAGCACAGAGCTGAAGCCCAGAGTTGGTACAGAGAAAATTGCTCTGAGAGCAAATATGAGTCCTAATAGAAAAGAAACTCTCCGCCCTGCACCCAGACATTTCTCCAGGCACCTCGCCAGTGCCCCTGCCATTACTGACAAGGATAAGTGTGGGAAGTGAAGGGAGAGAAATGTGTTATAAGCTGGTCAGAATTTCTGTGAACTCAGAGATTTTATTTTTTGGCTGGCTCTTCCAGGGCTTAAGCAGTGAGTGACATGAGTAACGGGCCATTTCAGGCTTCTCACACCCACCTTGTGGATCTCTCCAGCTCTGGACGTGTTTCAGCCAGCCTGTGGGGGATAGTAATCAGGTTTGTTGCTCGAAGGCTGGGCTTTGGTGTGGTTTCACTCCGGGCCTCTCCACCATGCCCTTTTTAAAAATTTCAGCACCCCCAACCAGCTGTTATTTCACTGCCTGTGGTTTTCTGTCTAACAGTCTATAAGAAGATTAATAGTTCCATGGCTAATGGGATCATGATTTTAACACGAGATTGCAGCCAGCTCTGAGGGAGGGCAGACAGAATTCTCTGGAGGCCTGAGGAGTCCATAAGGATCTAGGAACACCACAGAACGTGCACTGTGTTTCTTGCGCAGAGGATGGTAGCAAGGACAGCCAGCCCCCCTGTGTAGACTCTGTCAGTACAAGAATAACTTGACCTCAGATCTGGCAAACCAGTTCCCCCAGGCCTTTTGAGTCCAGTGTCTTCAGAGCTGAAGAAACAAAAATGTTCAGAGCCATGCTTTTGTTGAGAGCAAAGGGCAGACATCTGTATATTGGTCTTTTTAGCCACATACATTAAGTTATTCCCTGCTTCTCAAGCACACTGGCCCCTTTGCAGACAGGCCAAACAGGTACAGTAGCAAGCATGATAGACATCCCCATCTCTGGGTGATGTAATCCTCTGAGCCCAAACATTGTCCTCTGTCCTTGAGTCCTGTCTTGAGGCTGTCTCCACTGGACTCCACTGTCATTCCCTGAGGCACTCTTTTCTGCTTTCCGGGAAGCTTTACGGGAAGCTTCCACACTGTGGACGGTTGGGCTCCTCAGGTAAACTTACAAAAGGAAGAAGATAAAGCAAGAAATAGTCATTCACTGTCTGCTTTTGTGTATTTCATCTCATGGGGTCTTGAGAAATAAGAATTATAGTCCCCATTTGGCAGATGAAGAACTAAGCTGCCATTCAACCTAGGCCATTTGTCCAAAGGCCCACAGCTCATGGCCAAGGTTAGATTCAAACCCCAGTCTGGGTGATTCCAAATCCCAAGTTTGATCTGTCAAAATGTATCTGGAGATAAACAGTGTAGCAATGATCTTAGCCTTCTCCCACTGTATGTAGTGCAATAACTCGTTCTGTTAAACACTCAGGGTTGGTATTGCCACTAAAGACTCTCGGACAGATATATGGACATATCCTCGAACCCTGGAAGCCATGCATTATATATCAGGTCATGCCAGGTCAGTATGAGATCAGTACTACAAGATCATAAACAAAGACATAATTTTAAAACCTCAACTAGCTTGTCATGAACACATCTTTCCATTTCCAACTAGATTCTAACCAAACCGTATTAGGTTACATTAAGTCCTATGTATATGGGAAAACCCATTTTCCCCTAAACAAATTAACTGGGTCATCTTTCGCAATTATTGCTGTAATCAAGCTAATGTGTTATTAAGAAGACTGAAATAATTGTTTATGATCTGGTTACTTTGGTCAATGAATAATTGAATTGAGTGACCATTAGGGAAAATCTAATCCATTGCTGCGCACTGAGTCAGTCCACAAAGGGTCAGTGTGGTGGAGCCTGAGGTTGTGTGTACTGAATTTTAGGGCCGATAGGAGTGTTCTGATACCGGCTACTTCAGCTTTGCCAATAAGACCAACCCATTTGCTAACCCTCCGGACTTTGTTTTATACCTTCCAATGCACTTCATCCTTGATGGCCCTTTTCCTTTCCTGGGGTGCCTCCTGCTCCCTCCCAAGTTTGTACACACTAGTCCCTACTGGCATAGCTATATCCTACTTATCCTGAATCCACACTCAATCTTAACTTCCTCAGGGAAAGCTTACCTGATACCCCCTAATCTTCTTAGCATTGTACTCTCCCTTCCTGTCAAGCATCCCAGTTATACTCAAGGTCTAAGGTCTAATTCATTGTCTGTCTCATTAGCATAAATGCCTTAAAAGGTGAGAGTCGTGGGGTTTGAGGTTTTTGTTTGGGGGGGTGTGGAGTTTGGTTCTCGCTGTATGTCTAGCACTTACAAGAGTGCCATCACATATGACAAAGGAGAGAATAAAGGGAAGTAAGCATTGTTAAGAGGGCGACTGAAAATGGAGCCAGGAGGATGCTGAAGAAGTAGGGTACATGAACATCTTCTGCCTCAAATTCTTGGCACTTTTGCTGATCTCCACCTAAAGCCAAGACATGGGCTCCCCCCACTCTAGAAATAAATAAATAAATAAATAAATAAATAAATAAATTATTTTTAAAAGGTGCACACATCTTGATTTCAGCTCGGATCATAATCTCAAGACTGAGCCCCAAGTCGGGCTCTGTGCTGGGCATGGAACCTGCTTAAAATTCTCTCTCTCCCTCTCCCTCTGCCTCCCCTGCCCTCATCTCTCTCTCTCCTTCTCTCCCTCTCTAAAAAGAAATAAATAAAAATAAAATTTTTTAAAAAGCCAAGACATGGGCACTATGTTAAAAGGGGCACAAATGGACTTTCCATGGAATACTACGTCTGGCAAACAATCACATGGAGATTAGCATAACTGTAGCTACACCAGCACATTTCCTTCAAAACAACCTGTGTCAGTTTTGTGTTCCTCTGTAAAAACTCTAACCTCTTCTGTCTCTCTGGAGCTCGCTTTCTGTTTAGGTCGAATCTGTGTCTCCCACTTCGCAATATCTAAGACCCCGAATAAACACATATTTTATTTAGCAGCTTACAGTTTTGTCTTTCTTTGGCCAACACAAGGTAGGTGTTCAATAAACATTTGTCGATTGAATGACTTAGAGATATGATTAAATGGAAAGAAAGACAAATGACAAATAACACTTACTGAGGGTTGTGTGTTTAATCCTCACACAATTTTGTGAAAAAGGTGTCTCCCTCATCTCTTTTCCAAAAGAAGAGACACAGTTGGGGCTCCTGGGTGGCTCAGCCGGTTAAGCATCTGACTCTTGATTTCGACTCAAGTCATGATCTCAGGGTCGTGAGATGGAGCCCAGCCTCGGGAGCAGGGAATCTGCTTAAGATTCTCTCTCCCTGGGGCGCCTGGCTCAGTGGGTTAAAGCCTCTGCCTTCAGCTCAAGTCATGATCCCAGAGTCCTGGGATCAAGCCCCCCATCAGGGTCTCTGCTCAGCAGGGAGCCTGCTTCCTCCTCTCTCTCTGTCTGCCTCTCTGCCTACATGTGATCCCTCTCTGTCAAATAAATATAAAATCTTAAAAAAAAAAAGAGAGATTCTCTCTCCCTCTCTGCCTCTGCCCCACCTCTCTCTTAAATAAAAGAAGAAAATACACATTTGAAGAGGCTAATTTTTTTTTCTGGCAAAAACCTGAACTCAGACCTGTCACAATACAAATGTATAAGAGCATCAGTCCACTGCTCTTTCTACCAAAGCCTGCCTGCCTGCCTTCTTTCCTTCCTTCCTTTTTCTCTTTCTTTTCTTTCTTCTTCTTTATTTCCTTTCTCTTTCTTTTTTTCCTTTTCTTTTTCTCTCTTTTTTCTTTTTTCCTTTTCTTTCTTTCTTTCTCTTTCTTTTCCTTCCTTCCTTCCTCCCTTCCTTCCTTCCTATACCAATGTATCATGAATTTCACTTCCACTTCTTAAGGCTTAACTCCAACTGTGTGCAAGGTGCCTTCTAGGCTTCTGGTCAGTGGCACTCTGCCACTTGGTGACCTCCCCGTGGGGAAGAATCTCTGCGACCCGAGGGCTGTCTTATTTCTGCTGTGAGTCCCACCTGCTGCTGTTCTTGCTTTTCCTTATCACTTCTAATGATAACCTGCAGGCAAAAGAATGGTTTTAGGATTGGACTATCCCCCACACTCCTGCCAGGATACAGCAATGCTTCCTGGTGTAAAATTAAAACAGGAATAAAAAATGTAATTTTTTTGAGAGATCATTAGGAGAAGCATTTTAGAAAGACAAGAAACCCTAGAGAACATTTACATGAATGAAGTTTACCTTCTAACTAGGGAGTATGTTAATGGAATTGCTGCTGCTACTTAAGAAATACTAAAAAGGCAACCCAGGTTCCGACTGCCCCCAGGGATGGGCGAGCCTCAGCAGTGGGATTCCACACTCCTTGGTGCTCAAAGCAAATTCCTTCAAGGGAAGCATCTTCCAGAGGTCCGCTTTGTCTAGAGTCAGCAAGAGCCAGAAATGACTTTTATGTAAACTGTGACCTCAAAAAAGCCCATAAGGTGTTGAGGAATTTATCCAACAAGCGCACTGACCATCAACTTGCACCTCTCCGGGGTTGGCTACTACCCAGGGCCGTAAGGCTGTCCGCAGTGATGGAACTTCTTCTGCTGTTGGACTAGCCAACCTCTGGGGTTCTAGTACCTACCTTTTTTTTTTTTTAAGATTTTATTTATTTATTTCAGAGAGAGAACATAAACAGGGGGAGGTGCAGAGGGAAAGCTGACTCCCCACCCAGGGAGCAAGCACAGAGCCAGACACGGGGTTCCACGGGGAAGGGAGGGGGAACCCCCTCATTGCAGGGCTAGAAACCAGGACCCTGGGATCAGGACCTGAGCCCAAGTCAGACACTTAAGCAACTGAGCCCCCCAGGTGCCCCCTCCTCGCGCCTACTTCTTGGTTTCATGTTCTGCTTCTGCCAAAGATTGGCTGCTAAGTAAATCAGACAGTTTATGACAGCTCTGAGTCACCCTCCATTTGACCCCTCCCTGCAGTTGTCAGATTAAGCAAATAAACATCTCTAATACCTAGGTACATTTTAATTATTCTGAATTGCTCAAGCATTGTGAATTGCGGGGGGGGGGGGGAATCTAGTCTGGGATATATTATACTTAAGCATTACTTGTTGTTTATCTGATAAAGCTGATGGGGATCTAAATTGCCTCGTTCTTTTCTTAATTCTATTTCTTGGACGATTTGGCTTGCCTGGCCAGTTACTTGTTTTGCAGAATCTGCTCATAAAATTTCTTGCTGTTATAGACTCTGTGCCCATGACATAGCTTCTACAATAATCCCATCGACTTACTTCGCTCTTTTGTCCATCAAACATTCATCATTGAAAAGCCAAACTCAACAGAAGCATTACGGGCTCGAATACTAACCACGGGCTTCCAGAAAGCTAACAACTCTAAGCATTGTTCCTCAAATTTGGTCTCCCGCAACGCATAAGGCCGTCTTTCACGATGTAACTTGCTTTTCCATTCTTCACAGGTGCATTGAATCTCACCAATTTTTTAAATGTCCACTGACCAAAAACAAAAGCAAAAGAAGATCATGGTCATCCATTTCAAACTCCTTCTTTTTCAGCACTACACGTGCTGTAAGAGTTCTCAGTAACATCCGTACAACATAATTTAATTCTTCAGGGGATAAAATCCATTTCAAAAGATAGTCATGGCAAGTCATGGTGGTGATAATTATCCATTTCATTCAAGTCAGAATTTCTTTTCCTGTTCGAAGTAAGTTTGTCTTTTTAAGAACAACCTTGTCACTTAAAGAGGTAAATTTCTCTGTCATTTCTTTCTTTAACACATTCAATGAGTTTCTGTAAGCAATGGAGTCTTTAGTAATGCTATTTGCTTTTCTTTCCATTTGCATAATCCTATTGCTAAAGATATTGAAAACTGTAAGAAAAAATAAGTAGACTTCATTCAATAGATTATTTAAAAAGTCAACAAGAATTTGGAGGACCTTTTCTTCAGAATTAAAATACGATTTCACTTTTTCAAATGAAACTGAAGATTTCTTAAAGAGAGCCAATGGGCTTTTTGAACATGAGAATATTTGAAGACTACTAAATGCGAACAAAGTCGCAAAAATCCTTTAATTGCTCAGTTCAAACAATATAAATACCTGAAATACAAGAAGAATTTCCTGACAATTACTTTGATGTCAATAGAAAAGACATCAGATGCTGTTTGAAGAGCATTTTGCAAACTATGGACAGGACGGCCATATCTTCCATAGAATTGTCTGTACTTTGCTTCAACCCTGAATAAGTACTGTCTGCACTTTTATCCAAATATTTACTAAAATTTGTATTTATATTATCTCCCCTAAAAGCAATATATATATATATATATATATATATATATATACACACACACACACACACACACACACACACACACACATACATATATATGTGTGTATATATATATATACCCCCCCCAAAAAAGTCCAACTCAACCACGGAGTTGCAGCCAAAATTCACTATTATTGTTGAACATTTATCTGGAAGGAATTTTATTCACAGTAGCCTACAAGCCAGTCTTCTTGTGAGAAAAATATACATATTGCACAAGCAAAGGGAAACTTTTTTTCTGCATTGTGATTGCTTCTATCCATGGCTATGCCTTAAAAAGATCTCTGATCATCTCTGTAATTATAAATGGAGATAGTACATATTTTATTATTACAGTCGATTTCATCTTGGCACTTGAATATGTGCTTGCAGTTTCAGAATCTGAAAATACTTCTGGTAGCAGTCCATTCAAACACTTTTTTGAGCTGAAAGACTAATGATAATGTACAGCAGCAGCGAGAACCATCTTTCACTCGCCACCCGGTCTTCCCAGGAGGCTCTCATGGGACAGCTTCTCGTTGCCTCCCGGATTCCAACAAGGTATGAGGCTTTCTGTCCCACTCCCACTTCGGGTACAGCTGCAGGCTATAAAATCGCGAAACTGCAGCGGGGCACGGGCTCCGCTTCATCCCTCATGTAATCATCCAGCCTCTTTTGCTCTGGTGTCGTCTGGTGGAACAAGGGACACAGACAACTAGCACATTTGCTACTCTGCTCTTGCTGTGTGAGTAATAAACAGCTTGAATCGAGAAAGGGATCCTGGTTTCTCTACCAGCCGAATCCCTCAGCCTTTCCTGACACAATCCCGTGCTGAGTCTCTTGCCAGCACACAGCACACATCGGATCCCCAGAAAACAACGGGGCCTGTCTTCCCACAAACCGAGCGTGGGGACTGATTCTAACGCAGCAAGCGTCAAACCCCCTTTTTCTTAAGCAGCCAAAGTCGTGGTCAGCAAGGACCGTGATGACACTGCATACGGAACTACCCCAGATGCTGGTGGGGTAAAAGAATAATAGTTTGTACCTGTACCTGTAGACTGGTTGGAGCAGAAGATCTGTTCCACGTAACTTTCATTCTCCCTGGGCCAGGGGGCCGGCCAGGCTTATTCCTCTGGTGTCAGAGGCAGAGGCGCTGGGAGGGCGTGGCCAACCACGCGAGCTATTCCAAGCCCCTCCTCGAATCGCCTCCCTTCACATCCCATTACAAATCAAGTCACACCGTAGAGTGGTATGTCACAGGACAGGTGAGGTGTACTCCACCCAAGGAGATGAAGGTGGAAGGACTACATTTACTAATCAGGTAAAATTCCACATCGAAGAACCCCTGTGCCCTCTGAGTTCAGGGGACCCAAGACAAGCTCTTAGAGGAGTTCCGGTACAGCTTCTCTCTAAAGAGGAAGCATCCCTTCTCTTAGGGAAGGGATGGTGGGTAGGGCTCAGCACAACTCCCTTCAAAGAAACCTTGTCACCAATCGTCCCTTCATCTACTCCTATCTACAGCCTTTTATAGTCTGAAGGAGGTTAGGGGAGTAACTGAGTTTCAGTTCTCTTCTTTGAAATCCTACAGGGGAATATGCTGCAACTCACTTTAAGATCTGATATTTCGTGCATAAGGGTCTCTACCAAAGCTTCCATTTTAACACCCCTTCTATAACCAAAACCTGGCAATGCACACAGTGATGACCAATTTGGGAGCTTGCAAAAAGGCATTTTAATTTCAATGAAATGGAGTATTTGCCCTCTCTTCGCGGTCAATCTCCTTGGTTAGGTTTTTGGAAAAATAGGAAGCCGCATACTCAGAAGTCCTGGAAAAAGTTCTAGAGGGAATAAATTTCCAGTGACGTAGCATCTCCTCCTACCTCTTCACCCTTCATTTAGTCACTTTTCTGGATTTTCCACCAGTAACAGCTCAGATCCCCTCTCTCTATTCAGGCACCAACTGCCCAGAAACTAACATTCATCGTACAAATGCAAGACGGTTCACTTGACAGGAACGCCCAGCTTTTTGAAAGTTCATGTTAACACCAATGGCCACGGTCGCCAAACTGTGGAAAGAACCAAGATGCCCTTCAACGGACGAATGGATAAGGAAGATGTGGTCCATATACACTATGGAGTATTATGCCTCCATCAGAAAGGATGAATACCCAACTTTTGTAGCAACATGGATTGGACTGGAAGAGATTATGCTGAGTGAAATAAGTCAAGCAGAGAGAGTCAATTATCATATGGTTTCACTTATTTGTGGAGCATAACAAATAGCATGGAGGACATGGGGAGTTAGAGAGGAGAAGGGAGTTGGGGGAAATTGGAAGGGGAGGTGAACCATGAAAGACTATAGACTCTGAAAAACAATCTGAGGGTTTTGAAGCAGCAGGGGGGTGGGAGGTTGGGGGATCCAGGTGGTGGGTATTGGAGAGGGCACGGATTGCATGGAGCACTGGGTGTGGTGCAAAAATAATGAATACTGTTACGCTGAAAAAATAAAAAATTTAAAAAAAAAACCACCATTTCACTTTTACAAAAGACCTACATTAGTACCTACAAAAGCAAAAATAGCATGTCGCCGCCAGATTGCCCTCGCATCCTCAGAAGTTTTCTTCTAAATGCTCTTGTGCATGTATCAGAACAAAACTCGCCCCCTCCCTCTTCTGTTGCTCTTTCTCACACTGAGTAAAGGAGTGTGGAGCATCGACCTGAAAAGGCACTGACCTGAAGAGGCACTGACAAGGGCAGGAGTGAGAAGGAAAGAAGGGCAGAAGTCTTTTCAGCAGAAGAAATTATCAGGGTCTTCAGCTCCCAAACTTCAGAACACTAAGCGGTTCTAGTGGAAATAAGCCATGCGCTGTAAACATTGGGATATGGCTTGAGCATATCCTTCTGCTGCTGACCGGTGCATTTTGACTAATGTCAAATTTGTATTAACTCATTCATTACAGCCCCACTGAGATGATGAATTTGATGGCAAGAATATTTTGACGAACCAGGTATTCACAGCCATTTAAGAAAGAATAATTATGGGGCGTCTGGGTGGCTCAGTGGGTTAAAGCCTCTGCCTTCAGCTCGGGTCATGATCCCGGAGTCCTTGAATCGAGCCTCGCATCAGGCTCTCTGCTCAGCGGGGAGCCTGCTTTCTCCTCTCTCTCTGCCTGCCTCTCTGCCTACTTGTGATCTCTATCAAATAAATAAATAAAATCTTAAAAAAAAAGAAAGAATAATTATTAGAATAATATTGCTAAGTATATTCCTTAAAGGGGTTATCTTTTCTACTGGACAAGAATTATTTCCGTCTCTGCCAGACAAGACCTGTGAGTTAACATGTAACTTCACAGAGTCTGAGTCTTTAATTAATAATAGAAGAACAGAGCCATAAAAGCTGCATTCCCACAGACAGTTAAAGAGTCTCTGGGTGGACTTGTTAAACCATACCCCACTATGTCCTTGGAAGGTCATGTGTACTTTCTTGTACAAGTTCTGGATCATTTTTCTTAACAAGCACACCTGGGCACGTGTGCTCACTTGTGGATGAGTCTTGGTGAAACTATTTGCATAGGGACTGAGGGACATCCTGGGAGATTATTTGTGCTGTTCCTGCTGATGAGCTGAGACATATCTGGGCAGGTCTGGTGGTGGTTTATCAAGAGCAGGGAAGTGGGAGCAACTGGCCCTGGGCGCTGGCAGTAAGGGGGTGCATTGTCTGCAGAGGGTTTAACAGCAACAGTAAAACAGACTCAAAGTTACTCTGCAAGAAATCTATAACTAAAATACGAATATTAATATTGTAAAAAAAGAAAAGTTACTCTGCTTAATCACCTTATACCAGCAATTCTAGACAACAGGAATTAAAGAGCATTCATTCCCATTCATTCTCTTCCTTGGTATGCCCCTGCTGTCCAGGAAACCAGCAGAAAGTTATCACAAAATTATAATGGATAGAGGAGAGAGGATGTATCCTAAGAGCAGATATGTTAGATTAAGTCAGAAACAAAGCTCTGCCTCTCAGTAACCTGATCAGGCATTGGGATTCTGGGTATACAATTGTTATGGGTTGAACTGTGTCTCCCCAAAATTCATATGTTGAAGTCCTAACCCCCAGTACCTTGGAGTGTGATCTTTGGAAATAGGGTTGTTACAGATCCAGTTAGTTAATTTCAGAGGTTATTAGGGTGGACCTAATCCATTTTAACTGGTGCTTGTATCAAAAAGGGGAAATCTGAGTGGAGGCACATGCACAAAGGAAAAATGCCCCATGAAGAAGGCAGAAATGGGGGTGATGTTTCTGAAGCCAAGAAATTCCAAAGATGTTTTCTGGGAAAACACTAGAACCTCGGAAAGAGGCATGGAACTGATTCTCCTCAGAGCCCCTAGCAGAAACAAACCCTGCAAGCACCGTGACCTAGAACTTCTGGCCTCCAGCCCCATGAGATAATACATTTCTGTCATTTAAGCCACCCCGTCTATGGTACTCTGTCACGGTGGTCCTAGCAAGCAAGCTCAGCAGCCTGTAGCTCTATTGAAGCCCCTCCCCCACCCACTGTGTTTGCCTGGTTACAGTACGCAGGAGCTCTCTGCTAAAAATCACAGAATCTGGGCACCAAAACCAAGGTAAATTTCACTTACTAGAAAACTCTTAATATCTATCTCATGAAGGCATTTCAGACAGCCAGTCCTTGGATCCCTAGATCATCCTTATGCAGGATGTTGGCCAAATACTATTCCCCCATTTTTAGAGGAGAAAACTGAATTTTGAAAAAAATTAAGCAAATTGCTCAAAAACACAGAGCTCCTGGAGAAGGAGAAGCAGAATTTGAACCCAGACCATCTGATCCTAGAGCCAAATTTCCATGTACTCCCAGGATTGTGGGAAATGCCTCCCATTCCCATCACCTCTCTGCCTGATGACTAAGTCATCTTCTAGGTCTCCTGGATCTGGAATAGAATTATAACATCGTATATATTCTTTCCCTTGTCTGATCAGAAAGCGAATGTATTTGAAATTGAGTCATGCAGTATACGTGCCCATCCCCACCCACCCAGCATAGGAGCAGCATAGGAGGTTCTAAGAGGAAGCTACAGCTGCAAACCCCAGGTGAGTATATAGGAACTTGTGCTTATTCACAAAACCATTGGGCTGAAGCAATTCAATAGACATTACCTCTACCAAAGCACAGACCATCCTTCCTAACCAACAATCCATCACATATCTTCTCCTGTTGAGTTATTCTTTGTTGATCAGCATCTATCTAACCTAAGGGATATCAAAGAAGGGATATATCAATGTAAATTGCACTTAGTGAAGAAATCTTTCTGGGGAAAGTTGAGAATTGGGGCTGGGAGTTGAAGATCAACCTTAAACATGGAGTTTATGTGCACCCGGGTGGCTCAGTCAGTTAAGCCTCGGCCTTTGGCTCAGGTCATGATCTCAGGGTCCTGGGATCAAGCCCTGCATAGGGCTCCCTGTTCAGTGGAGAATCTGCTTCTTCCTCTCCCTCCACCCCTTCCCCCTGCTCCTGCTCACTCTTTCTCACTTGCTGGCTGCCTCTTGTTCTCAAATAAATAAAATCTTTTTAAAAATGGAGTTTATAATAGGGATTTGGGTATTTTGGGTGGGAAGAAACAGACAAAGGCAGGTGGATAATCTGTCATTATGGTGTGACATCGGACACTACTATCCTCATAACTCCTAGAATTTTATTCGATCATTCGTCCTTCAAGTATTTATTGTGTACCCATCAGGTGCTAGGCATGGTTCTACAAACTGGGCCTCAGCAGTGAACACAGCAAAATCTCTGCACTCCTGGGTCTTACACTGGGATTAGGAAGACAGATAATATACCAAGAAGTAATTATGCCTACATACCAGATAGTAATAAGGTTTATGAAGGAAAGTAAAGCTTGGTAAGGGGAAAACCCCTGTGAACAGTTTACATATGCACAGTAATCTGAGAAAAGTGAATCATGGAGACATGTTAATATCTGAGAGGAGCTTTTGAGACAGAGAAAACAGGAAATGCAAAGGTCCTAAGGTAGAAGGCTAGCTGACACAGGAAGGAGGCCAGGATGGAAATGCCCAACACATAATTCTTGATTGAGTAATCGCCCGAGTATACAGACTCAGACAGCCTAATGTGTTTTGAGTACAGGATTTATAATGTAGAATAAAGGAAGAAATACTATCCATAGCATACATTGACTTAAGCTTTTATATTGACCTAATTTTCAACTTAGTACATCTTTTGGGAAATCATCATGCCTTGAAAACACACACACACACACACACACACACACACACACACACACAAAACATAAAAGTTTTTATTTACTGAGCTCTGTCCCAGTGTCTGACCCTACACTAAATGCTTTAGAAACATAACCTGATTAAACCCTTATAACAACACTTACATATAGGTTTTGTTTTCCTCGTTTTGTAGATGAAGGAACAGAGGGTACAAAAGTTTAAATGCCTTAAGTTTATAAAAGTGGAAAGAGAAAACTGGAAAGAGCAAAGAAGGCTCTTAAACCCAAAACTTACCCTTACAGGTCAAGCTTTATATGAAAAGAACTGAAAGATATATAGCTTTCTATATTATTCCCAAGTTCTAAAATATGGGACATAGAGTATATTACTTCTTAGTTTCATACAGAATACACTCCTGTGATGAATGTGTTTTCTCTCACTCCCTTGCTTTGTATATGTTTTGATTCTACCTCTTCTGAGTTTGTTTCTTTACACATTTATCAAGCTTGTATTAACTAGTTACCATGGGCTGGCCACGCTGCTGGGCCACAGATAAAAATGATGTGGCCCTGACTTTCATAGGGCTCAGTCCCTGCCTGTAGACAAAGAGGCAACATTGTGGGTTTCAGGAAAATATCCAAGGGCTGTACCAGCAAAAAAAAAAAAAAAAAGATGATACTTTCAAATTAAGAAGTTCAAGGAGAGATAAAGGCCCGAGTTTGGGCCTTCATTATCATTTAGGTGTAGGCAGGGCATAAGGAAACTGTAAGGGATAGCACAGGAGCCTGGGGCACGAGGGAAGGATAATCTTCTTACAGCAAGTATAGGCATTCCTCAATTCTGTTGGGATATTCAAATTGGGTTTGAATTAAGCTTTTCTATTTTAAATATGTTCACTGCCAAATCTAGTGTGTGAATGTCCCTAAGATTCTATTTTTGGTAAATGAAAATGCCCTTGAAGATGTGTTCTATTTTCTCTTTTTCTATCAATATCAAAAACCTCTTGTTACCAGTTGCCTTCTTCAATAATTTCAGTGACTAGAAATTTTACCAGAAAATCCCCCAATAATCTTTACTGCTATTTGCAACTTTCCCAAAGACTCCACTTTCAGGCCAACCAATTCTCTTCCTAATGAGATCAAACCATCTAACGCTTAATGAACTTTTCCTCCATTTCATCACTAGGACCTGTGTGAATCTTCAACTCAATTAGACTTTAATGAATATCCATTTCAGAGACATGGGAAAAGTATTGCTTGACTCAGAGGTGTATTAGTTATCTATTGCTGCATAACAAATTACTCTCACAACTTAACAAGACAGTAAACAAATGTTGGAGAGGATGTGGAGAAAGGGGAACCCTCTTACACTGTTGGTGGGAATGTAAGTTGGTGCAGCCACTTTGGAAAACAGTGTGGAGATTCCTCAAAAAATTAAAAAGAGAGCTACCCTATGACCCTGCAATTGTACTACTGGGTATTTACCCCAAATATACAGATGTAGTGAAAAGAAGGGTCATCGGTACCCCAACAGTCATAGCAGAAATGGCCACAACCAAGATGCCCTTCAATGGAAAAATAGATAAAGAAGATATGGTCCATATATACAATGGAGTATTATGCCTCCATCAGAAAGGATGAATACCCAACTTTTGTATCAACATGGATGGGACTGGAAGTGATTATGCTGAGTGAAATAAGTCAAACAGAGAGAGTCAATTATCATATGGTTTCACTTACTTGTGGACCATAAGGAATAACACAGAAGACATTGGAAGATGGAGGAGAAGTGAGTTGGGGGAAATCTGAGGGGAAAACAAACCACGAGAGACTGTGGACTCTGAGAAACAAACTGAGGGTTTTTGGGCGCCTGGGTGGCTCAGTGGGTTAAGCCGCTGCCTTCGGCTCAGGTCATGATCTCAGGGTCCTGGGATCGAGTCCCACATCGGGCTCTCTGCTCAGCAGGGAGCCTGCTTCCCTCTCTCTCTCTGCCTGCCTCTCTGTCTACCTGTGATCTCTGTCTGTCAAATAAATAAATAAAATCTTAAAAAAAAAAAAAAAAACTGAGGGTTTTGGAGGGGAGAGGAGTGAGGTGTTGGGTGAGCCCGATGGTGGGTATCATGGAGGGCACATATTGCATGGAGCACTAGGTGTGGTGCATAAACAATGAATCTTGGAACACTGAAAAAAATAAAATGAATTAATTTTTTTAAAAACCGTAGAGGCTTTTAACAGTTATCACCTCAGAGATTTTATGGGTCAGGAAATTCAGAAAAAGGTTTAGTATGACTTATCATACTGAATCTGAGTCTCTCGTGACATTACAGTCAAGATAGCAGCTGGGGCTACAATAATCCGAAGGCTTTACTGGAGCTGGTGGACCCAAGACTACTCACTCACATGGCTGTGGAAGGCTCAGGAAGGCTCAGTTCTCTGCCACATAGCCCCTCCATGGCTACTGATGCATTCTCATGCCATCATGCTGTCTTCCTCCAGGATGAGAGACCCAAAAGAGACAGGCTAAAGTTGTCTTGCCTTTTACAAAGTTAATATTCCATTACGTTCAATATATTTTATTCACTAGAAGTGAGTCACTATGTCCCCACTCTCAAGGGCAGGAGAACTAAACTCCACTTCTCACAAGGAGGAGTATCACAGAATTTGTGGACATAGTTCAAAGGCATCACCAGCAGTATATGGATTCACTAGTCATGCATCCATTAAATCAAAAGATTTACTGTCTCATAATTAAGTTCATTATATTTTTTTAATCTCTGAATTCTAACTGATGGCATTGGCCTCATGCCAATCACCTCACCACTGCCCATGGCGATCTTTGGTTATTACTAGAGGAATATCATTCATAATGAGAAGACACATAAAAGCAAAGTAGAAAAACAGAACCATATTAAGGGGGGGCTATATTTATCAATGAAAAAGCTGAATATTTTTAATCAACAAAGGACTTTACCAAGTACTCTGCCGAATAAGAGTATAAATGCTGGTTTCTTTACAATCAAGCCTAGCCTTTTGGACAGTTGACTGAATTTGTCCTTTTCTCTAGGTTAAGGTTTTTTTTTTTTTAAGATTTTATTTATTTATTTATTTGACAGAGGGAGATCACAAGTAGACAAAGAGGCAGGCGGAGAGGGAGAGAGGGAAGCAGGCTCCCTGCTGAACAAAGAGCCCGATGCGGGACTCAATCCCAGGACCCTGAGATCATGACCTGAGCCAAAGGCAGCAGCTTAACCCACTGAGCCACCCAGGCGCCCCGCTCTAGGTTAAGTTTAATAAAAGATTTATCAGGGATCCTGGGATGGAGCCTCGTATCGGGCTCTCTGCTCAGCGGGGAGCCTAATTCCCTCTCTCTCTCTCTGCCTGCCTCTCTGCCTGCTTGTGATCTCTGTCTGTCAAATAAATAAATAAAATCTTTAAAAATAAATAAATAAATAAATAAATAAAAGATTTATCAGCAGATGTGTGAAATAACACAAAAAAGTCACCATAAACTTTAAGGAATCCAGAAAGTCATGCCACATATTTACAGAATTTTAGACAATGGCTCCTTACAAAAATAAAAGATAAGCTGGGAATGAAAGAGAAATACTCATGTTGACCAATGACCTGCAGGGATGGAGTATGACAATTATGTTCCTATGTTCCACTGTGATGATTGTCTCACCCTCAGCCAACACTATCACCCCTAGCATTGCAGCAGTTAAGTAGAACAGTGATGTGCCTGCGTTTGCATAGAATTGTAATGAGGTGTAGCTGGGGAAACAAGGCAATGGTGAAATGAGACCCAAGAGCTGATTTTAGTATGTTTTTCATTGGCACAGTGGAAAGAGTATCTCTGATTCACCCTTCCATCTGTAAAATCATAACTAAAATAGTTCTTATATTTCATTTTCTGGGGAGTAAGAACAACACTTATAGATTCATGATCCATGATTATAAAGACTTTACATACTGTCCCATGGAACTTTAATGCAGAAAGGAAAATTTAAATTAGCTTCAAATATGTCTCTGTGATATCTAACAGATGTCTCTAATCGATGACTGCCTTTCTTAATCCATGTAGTCGTTGTTTGGACATAAAATACCAGTTCTGTGCTTGAAGCCACAGAATAGAGAGTACCCAACATTTCTGATCAGGGGGACCCTACCAAACTCCAACTTACAAACTGAAACCACTAAAGGAAAGACCTGTTACATGATAAAAGACCATTGTTAGAACGGGACTATTCCTGTCTTAGTTTCAAATAAAATATCTCTAAAATAAAATCAGCTAATCAAAGTGAGTGTGAGACAAATACTCACATACATAATTTTTCAAAGAAATGATAGAGAACTAGTTCCATACCCTTGACCCTTCAGCAATGCCAAGGCTAGAAAAGTTGGACATAATGTGAAGAGAATGGGGATGGCTCCTTAAAAATATCTGTTGCTACTCTGAGTCTCTAATTCCCCAAGAGAGTGAGGGAAGGAGTATTACCTTTTTTTACCTAAAGCCCAGGGAATGAGGTTTCATGGGACCACTTCAAAAGCTTCAGAAAACTACATTTTCTCAAGAGTAGCAAATACAGAGATAATTTCACTTTAAATGAGCTCCATAATTTTGATTAATGTCTTCTAGACATTCTGATTATTCAAAGAGACCATCTCCATGCTGTAAAGTTACTGTAAGGATGTCTATTACATAAGAATGACTAGAAAAGTCTGGGACCAGTAAAGTTTTCATCCAAAGGCCTTATAAAAGATTCCTCCATACAATATACTTTAAAGGTGAGGTGGAGGGGGTGCCTGGGTGGCTTAAGCTTCTGACTTCGACTCGTGGTTATGATCTCGGGGTCCTGGGATAGAGCCCTGCATCAGGCTCCATACTCAGTGGGGAATCTGCTTCTCTCTCTCCCTTTGCCCCTGCCCCACTTGTGCACCCACATGCTCGCCCTCTCTCTGTATCTCTCTCTCCCTCTCTTGCTGAAATAAATAAATAAAATCTTTAAAAATAAAATAAAGGTGAGGTGAAAAAAAAATCAAATATGTTTGACTACATGCTTTTTTTTTTGAACAACTGGTTTTTTTAAAATTTCATTTACATGCTCTTTTAGCATGTCAGCTATGTATACAATAAGACCACTGACTTTTCTATGTAAATTGGACCATCTCCACCCTACAAGAAATGCAAATTCTCACAATGTCAATTCAGAGTGAGGAACACCCAAAAGACCAAACTCCTAGAATTGGATATGTCAGTTTTGACGTCTGTAGTTGAGACTACGAGAGTTGGGCAAGATTACCCATGAATAGATGGTCCTGGAAGTAGAATAATTCTGGGGTTTTAAAACATTTCCACCAACTCACTGATGTCTTCCATTTTGTAATTAGACACTTACTTCTTCCACTTAGGAGTTTAGTTCTTTTTAAATGTGAACTACTCTGGGTACTTCCCCCATCATGCTTTCTTATCTTTTATCTCAACTGATTATGATAATGGACACATTTTAAGTCCCATCTGCCTTACATAATTCAATGTAAATGAGTTTATTAGATCCATTATTGAAAGATTTTTGAAGGAAGAATGAAAATGAGGATACCAGGCTGAGAGAAAAGGAAAGGAGATAAGAGATCTCTTAAGGGAAAAGGGAAAAGGGAAAAAAAAAAAGAAGACGACGACGACCAATAGACAGAAATAAATCTTATTTGCTGAACAACACTGTCTGGACCTGAGAATGGGATCCAGTACTTAATACCACTTTGTCTCTTTCTTCCTGAGGGGTACCATGACCCCATGGATCACCAGACAATCACTCAAATAAGCACCATTTAATAAAGCCAAGGACACTGATACCATTAATGCCATTCACAGTATTTGATGTCAATAAACCCTAAACTCTTTCCCAATAGAGTATCTTGTGGAAGGACTTGTTGGGTATGTAGAAGAGTCTCTGAGAGGTTTGAAAGGAAAATAATTGGAAGATGACAATGTAAATTGGAATCAAGATCTTTGGCTCTGAAATGATAGTAAACATTATAGCATGAAGCATTGTCTCCCTTCATGAATCTAAAGCTAGAAAAGATCTCCCAGTATGTGGCATCCAAACTCCAGTCCCTCTTCCTTTTGACATCTTCCCCAATCTACGGTAAGCTGTCAAAGTGGTTAAGTGGCCCTAAAAGAATCCTCTAAAAGACTAGTGGTGCTATTGGTACTCAACCCAGAGATGAGAAAGATTTGCCTTCTCAGTGGATATGTGCATTTCCTCATCTACTGCTTCTCAGGGCAATGGATAAAGCCCATCATAACATAGTCTGAGATACCTAAACTGGACACTTAAAAATTAACATTCTTCCATTGTTATTTCCTGGAAATCGGAGTTATTAATCAATGAAAATTAACGATGAAAGATTGCCTGGAAATAGAAAAAAAAAATCAACCCTGTTGCCTACAGCTGTGTTCTTTGCAATAACTTTGTCAATAACTTCAGTCTCCAACTTAGCAGAGTTGCCATGGCAGTAATGAAAGTCACATGTCACCTCATTGAAGGACGTTTTCCATTGATGAGGACCCCACAATCATTTCAGCCATTTTGGCCCAAAATTCTGGTATTATTCCTCAAGCATAACAACTGGGCCACTTTGGCATAGCAATGAACCAAGTTCTTAAAGGCATATATGTTTGAAACTGGTGATGGATATCCTGAGTGTTTTATTGGCTTCATCAACATTATAATACAATATTTATTTTACTTTAGGGCTCAAGGTTGAGGGTGTATTCCACATTTCCATATAAATTATGTCTCAGATACCAGCTGGATATGTTTGTGATGTAGGTGATGACAGTTCTTTATCCACAATCATTCACCCCAATTTGCACTTGGCATCTGTTACACATTTGGTCTACTCTTTTTATGATTGCTATTATTGCTCCGTGTCAAGAAGAGTGTGTAGACAGAATACTGACTTGCCCGCAATAATTGCTGAGACATGTAGTTTCATACTAAGGAGAGAAAGTAGTTTAGCATAAAACTCAGAGGGGTGGAGAAGAGTTTAGGAGTTCATTGAACCAAGATGTGAAGTAAAGTCATCCTTAAGCTGTCTTAGAGAGAATGAAGTAATTTTATCTAGGATGGCTAAATTCTCAACAAAACCAGTCCAGCCAAAAGATGACTTAACCATAGTTAAGCTAGGGAGGTTGTTCTCAGTAGGAAAAACAACGCCTGTAAAAATGAAGAGTTTTCTAAAATGATTAGGAGGTATAAAGAGATCCACCAAAAAGAGAATTGGAAGATCTAGAAAACTGTTCACAAGAAACTGGAGATGAAGCTAAAATGATTAAACCACAGAATCATAGAATGTTTAGGTGGTAGAAACCCTACAGGTGATGAAGTTCAACCCCTCATTTTGTGGATGAATAAATGGAGACCCACCAGAGGCAAAGTGGTTGGCCTAAGGTCAAGCTATGAAATATTGGCTAAGCTATCACCAGAACTCATCCCCCCCCCCCACAAAACAACATTTTTGCACAACAGCTGCTTCACATAGAGAGATCAAGTTGAGTTGAGATTGAAACATATATATTTTGACTTTTATATCAGTCAGGATCAAATTAGAAAAGCAGAAACCATGTTGGGTTATTTCACAGAGAGCAGATTTAATACAAAGAATAGATTGCACAATGTTAAAAGAACAAAGACAAAAAGATGTTGGTGGGCTAGCCAGATATTAGAAACATCAGGAAACAGTTATCACCCCCAGAACTGAGGGGACAAAAGAAAGGGGATGGGATTCTCAAAACTAAGAAGCTTGGAAGAGGGGCCATTCCTTCTCCCAACTCAAGGTTACAAAGCAGAGCAGAGAAGTCTGGACATATGTTAATTTACAAGTACTTTATTCTGGAAATGCAAAAATGAGTAAGAGAGGTAAAGTACTAGCAGGGAAGATTTCATGGGTACTTTGAGAACCCATGGCGCTAGATGCTCAGGATTTCTGGCATAAGCCTGGCTGGGTGAACAGGACCCATCAAGCAGGTAGGAAATTTTTCTGAAAGCCCTTCTTTAATTTGGTCTAATTTAAATCCTCTTCTCATGGGTCTCTGTGCTCTTCTGTTGTGCTACTATACTGTCAGAACTATAGTTAACTAATTATAAGTATTTTCTTATGCATTTTTTCCAATATACTTAACAATTCCTGGGTCAGGTACTGTGATCTTCCTAGTTATAACTGCTGTATCCATGGTGCTTAGCACAGTGTCTGGCACAAAGCAGGAATTCAACAAATGCAGGCAATTGTATTATAGCATGAGATTCCCTTACTGGATTTGGATTATATGAATTCTTTAATTTAGAAACATGATTTGGATACACAATGTAAATAGGCAGATATCCATTAAAGAAATTGAATCAATAATTAATAACCTTCCAAAACAGAAAGGAGTGGCCCAGATGGGTTCACTGATGAATTCTACCAAACATGTAAGGTGCGCAGGACCCAAGGTCTAGGGATACAGAGTTGTATGTAGGCAAATATGGGTGCAAAAATGTCAACCACAATGAGATCTTGACAAATTGCACCTAAGTCCAAGTGAAGGGGCAACAAAACTTGCCCAATTCCAAGCAGATATTGAAATACAAGGAGAACCAAACCAATCAAGCAGGACTGGCAACAGACATTGTTTTTGGAAGCACAGCATGGAATAAGGGGAGTGCCAAACAGAGCAAGCATGACATCCAAGGAAACAGGAAAAGTGAAACCCAATACCTAGCAGACCAACCTGGAAAGAATAAGACAGGAAATAGGTCCTAGATGGATGATCTAGCCATGTCCTACAGGTGAGGTTAGAGAACCCAGGTTCCCAGCTAACCCAGAGTGAAGAGGCCAGGCTGGCAAACTGAACCACTCAGAGGTTCAGCATTTGGAAGCATTAGTCCTAGGAGTTCTACTGAAATCCTCAGTACTTCAGCCATGTTGCCAGGAGCCCTCACAGAAGAACAGTAATTAACTGTACCAGAGGGTACCTGCAGAATCTTGTTTGGGTAGCAACCCTCTGCCAGCAACCAGGCTGCATTTTTTTTTTCTTTTTCTTACTGCCAAATATCCTTTCAACCCTTTGTCTACTAACAACATTTTGTTTTCTTCAGTCAAACATCTATCTCTCCCCAATGCACACATGCTCAGAGGATCCTAGTTCCAGCAACAAGAACAAGAATTAGGCACAGCCAATCACAGTCAGACAGGCTGCTTGAGGGTTGGGTGCATGGACTCCTCTGGACCCAAGTGTCTACCCTGGAACTTTTTCTGAAACCATGAGGGCTGGGAAGCTCACTCTTTCTGTTGGGATCGTAACATGGAGATATTGCAGACCAACTCTGCTACCACTTCAGAAGTAGCTACCCAGGAATAAGTTCAACAGAGAACAGTAAGATGGAACGAGATATTTTGGTAAATTCATGTTAACACCTGGATCCAGCTACTCCTGAACACTCTACTTACTATGCCAAGGCTTTTCAGTTACAGAGGCCAACGTATTCCCTTTACTGACTCAAGCCAGTTTAAGTTTTTCTGTCACTTAGAGCCAAAAGACTGAGGGAAATAACTTTACCTCTCTGAAACCATCTCTCTCTTCATCTGTAAATTCGTGGCTTCCAAGGCTGCCTTCACTTTGGATGCAAAAATTAAAATGATTCCTGTGGATTGTTCACAGCCCCCTGAGGATGCAGCCCTTCAAAGACAGTCCTACAACTGCCAGCCACTCCCTCCAATCTCCTTTAAAACAGGAAGGATTCCTCCCAGCTAGAGAAAGGTTTGGTTCATCTACATAATAAAGAAGTGAAGGTACTACAGGGGAAGCTTGAGTAGAAAGCAGGACCTGCCTAGGAGTGGAGAGAGGTTTGGCAAGGGACTGTGGGGACAGTTCTCAAGAATCCCTGCAGGGAGTGATGGAAGTAAACAGAAGTCAGAGGCTTCCGGTGGTTGTTGCCAGGGATCCCCATGTGGCTTTTGCAAAGTGGAGTCAAGCATTTGGCTGACTTCCCCAGGACTGTATTCTTCAACCATGGGTTTTCGCTAAGGCGGAGCCCCAGGGCGCTGAGTTTTGAAAGGTTCTTGCCCATCCTCACTCTGTGTCAGAGACTGTGACCTACTCCCTCCTCCAAGAGTGTGGTGATCGATCCTGCTGCAGATGGCACCAGGGAGAAAAGGAAGGGTGCTCTCTCACCTGAGCAGCTGAGTCTGTGGAATGCCAATGAGTAAACTGTTGGGAGATTAGTCTTAGGTTTCTCAGCTGTCATATGGGCTAAAAAAAAAAAGAAAATCAATTGATGGATGAGTGGTTAAGCCAGCTCTGTGGTTAAGCATTTGTAGTGGTACTTGTCTAGTTGTTCTAGCCATTTTAACAAATAAATTGGATTGAATACTTGGCAGGTGATCAATGGTCCAGTGTTCAGCCATGACCATGAACACACACAGAGATATGGTGGTCACCAGGGCTTTCCATGCAAACTCTGCTGGAGCTTCTTCTACTATCAAATCTCCACAAGTCAGTAAGCAAGAAGACTGCATTACTAAGAAATTCCATGAAAAATGCATTATTAGGATCATGTAGGTACTTAAAAAGTAAACGATGCCTAGATTTGTAAAACCTAAATTAAGGGACAATCAAGATGAGATTGACTTTTCAAGAAACAGTTTATGATAAGGATAAGTCTTCTGAGAGCACATCTCTAGCTGCATGACTTTGCTACTGAAAACCTTCCAATTATCTATCATTAGCTATCTATTTCAGTAGAAAGTCTTCTTATTATTCATGATCCTGTATAATATAGTCTGAACCTGTCTTTCCAGTCTGCTATCCTTCTAGGCTAGCAGTCCACTTATCTTCCCAAATTGCATGCAGAATTGGGTTACATGTATATGTGCATTTTTATTTATTTTTTCAAAAGTTGGAAGTAGGAAGATCACCAGCTTGCATCAGATTCTAGCAGGAGTGAAGAAACCCAGAGAGACTAAACACCATTGCTCAAGGCCAGGGTTCTATGAATTTAGATGGAAAAAAGAAAAAGTAGATCTTTATTTTTACTAATCTCTGAAATCTAGCTTTTTTTTTTTATTGTGAATGAGCTCACAAAGTACGTAAGTAATTGCAGCCTCTATGCTCTTCTCAGCAGACATTCCAGACACTTTCCTATCATGCTGCATATATAGCAGACATTTCAAAATGCCACACATGTGCATCCTCACTTCCAAATTATGGAAGTTAATTAAGCACTTAGACCTACCACTGGATCAACTCACCGAATGCATTCATAAAGAAGCACATGTGTTTTTTAATTTCTTAATTTCTTAATTCTTAATCTGATTTTTTAATATTTATTTTGATGACTATTTTTAAACATTTTTTTAATATCATTAATGCAATTAAAACATTAATCTACAAAGACATGCACGGATTTGGCCACATTATCAAAGAAGTCGAAGGTATCCAAAAAATAATTAAATAAAGTTTGAGGAGTCGTGTCCCCCCCCGACCCCAGTGTTAGCTTATCAAACCCAGCACTCCATCCAGGCCAGGCCAGCACCCAGTTTGGCAATTTTACCTCACACTTTCTGACTACAGCACTTTTGTTCCATCTGTTTGTTCCACTTGAAATGCCTTCTCCCCACTGTCAGAATTTTTCCGAATCCTTCCCACCTTCAAGGACCATCTCAAGTACCTCTTTATGTAAGAGCCCTTTTATTTCCCCCAACCAACAGATAGTCGACTGCTCCATCCTTTGACTCTCTACTGCCACATGCCTGTACCTCTCTCATGTGGTTTGTAAATTAAAAGAGGTGACATAACAGACCTCTGTGTGGTGAGCAGTGTAAACACTTACATGAGCCGGTCTGGGTCTGCATCCCGCCTATATTTGTTTGCTAGAGCTGCCATAGCGAAGTACTATAGGGTGGGTGGCTCAAACCACACAAGTGTTTTCTCACAGTACTGGAGGCTAGAAATCTAAGATCGAGGTGTTGGCCACACTGAATTCTTCTGAGGCCTTTCTCCTTGGCTTGTAGGCAGCCATCTTATTCCTGTGGGTTCACATGGTCTTCCCTTTCTACCTATGTCCACATTTCCTCTTCTTATAAGGACACCAGTCATATGAGATTCGGGCCCACCCTCATGGCCTCGTTTTAACCTAATTACATGTTAAAAGACCCCAAGTCCAAGCACAGTCATCTTTTGAGGTACCGGGGGTCAAAGCTTCAACATATAAATTTTGGAGAGACACAGTTCATCTCATACACTGTCTACACTATAGCCCAGCTGTATTACCTTGGAAAAAGTTCTTGACATCTCTATTAGCCTTGGTTACCTCAGTCATAATATGAAGATGATAATGGAACTTCCTTCATGAGACTGTTCTAAGAATTAAATGAGTATATTCCCATAAAGCACCAGAAATAATGCCTAAAACATAAGTGTGCACATCAACAAAGTTAACAATGATTGTGCATGGCACATTGGCCTGGGCTCCCCCTCTACCAGAGAGAAAGTTTCTGGAGGGCAGAAATTGCTTCATAGCCACCTTTTTCTTCTGCTGTTAGGACATGGCCTTTAACACAATAGCTATATTTTGAATTGAACACTTAATGAATTTTTTAAAAACTGCTGAATTGGCTGGGAGCTGGAAGAGAGAGAGATACAGAGAAAACCTGATAAATGGAACACAGTTCTGCGAGAAAAACTAATCCAGTTCTTTTCTTGCCTTTCAAGACCAAAGCCCCTTTTGAAAATACCAATGCTAGTATTCTTAGCGTACCCAACTCTGTAACTTAGACCCTCCAAGAAATTCCTTCTTTCTGAAGGGAATAGAGGGAGTTGGAAGAGAAGCCTGCAACAAGCCTTGTTTCTGCAATAAATTTAAGCAAGGGATGTTATCCAAATTTTGTCACATAAGTAAAAGGAAAATTCTCAGGTCACTGGGTATATCTCCATATTGAACCCGGTTTCAATTTTACCCTATTAAACGTAAATGAATCAACTACTTTTGGAATACAGATGTTAGATGATGTACAAAATGCTCTGAGAACTCAATGTAAAAACCACTTATTTCAATTGTTTCACTTATTTCAATTCTTTTTCTTTTTTTTAAGCCAAATACATATATGCTTGCAAGGTCAGCCCATGCCTAATGGAAACTGGAAAGACATTTGCTTTGTGATCATTTAAATTGACAGGCTGCCATGGAATTAGCTTTATTTTTGTGTGAACACCTTATAATTATTAGGAATTGGCTCTGCGTGGCTGCCTCAAATGAAGCTGAGTTCTGTGAAAATAATTTTCTTAATGTTTGCATAGCATAGTTTCTAAGAAAAAAAAAAACCACCAACGAAAAGACCTTAAGATAGTTAAATGTATTTTATTTTATGTTTTTATTTTAATGGTGCTTTTGGCTCAAAGCCCTTCACCACTGCCATTTTATTTCCCTTTATATTTGGTCCCATTTTCCCCAACCATAAAATGCTCTGAGCACAATTGGATTCGGAGTTGGGCTGGCCTACAGGGCAGTCACATCTGTGACTCCTCTCTCTATGCACAGGGAAGGGAAAGGCATAATGGAAGGAAGCAAAGGAGTCACGTTTCTGTCTGCAAGAATGAGCACTGGGAATGCAATTTCAAATAAGAATCCTTTTGGGATGATTTTTCTAGAATACATCCTCCTTCCCATCCCTGGTCCTACTTCCTCAGTCTTCTAAAGATACTTTGTGTTTAAAAGGCTAAATTAAATATTGTGGGGACATTTCTCTTTAGATCCTAGCATGAATTTTGGCAAATCTGAGAAAATTAGGGTGTCTATATAGGAATCTCCAAGGGAAACCCAACAGCAACTCCTGGTGGCAGAACCAGGGGCTGAGCTACCATACAGCACATCCCCAGGCATGAACTTTGGACCCTACAGGGCCCCCCTGCCACTTTAATTCCCAGATCCATTTTCCCAGGGCTCTTTGCACCATCTTCATATCATTGAAAGGATCATCAATGTCTTTATGAGTAAGGTTCAGCCTTCACTACCTTCCTGTAACTGTTCTAGGCTTCCAGAATATAAACTGCACATTAGTATCTATGTTCCCTTCTAACCCGTATTTCCAGGAAATACGTATACATATTTCCATATTTCAAGAAGCAAGAATACAGTAAGCAGCCTCTAACATGGCCCACAGTACTTGTTGTCTCCTGATTTTCACTTCTTTATGTAATTCCCCCTTTTGCATGTGGGCTGGACTTAGTGATTTGCAAATCCAATGTGGCAGAAGTATTGGAATGTGAGATATCACTTCCAAGATTAGGTTATGAGAAGACCGGCTCCCACACTAATACTCTCTCTTGGTTCCTTCATGGATGGCTCACCCAGGAGCCAGGGCCTGAAGCAGTCCTGTAGACAGACACACGTGGTGAGGACCGAATCAAACCACCATGTGAGAGTACTCAGAAGCAGATTGTATTAGGGGTCTACAGGCACACAGAACCAATACGATGTGTGTGGGTGTACACGTATGTATGTATATACATGTATACGTGTATGGTGTGATTTATAATAAGGACTTAGCTCACATGATTATGGAGGCTAAGAAGTCCCAAGATCTACTGTTAACAAGCTGGAGACCCAGGTAAACCAATGGTGTGGTTCTCATCCAAGTCCAAAGACCTGAGAACCAAGAGAGCTGATGATGTTGACTACTAGCCCCAAATCTGGCAGATGACCCAAAAGGAGCCAATGTTTCAGTTCAAGTCTAAAGACAGGAAAAGACTGCTGAGCCAGCTTAAGACAGTCGGGTAGGAAGCGTTCCACTTTAATTATGGGAGGTTCAGTCTTTCTGTTCTATTTAGGCCTTTAACTGATTGGATGAGGCCCACCATATGAGACTAGTCAGTCTACCTATTCAGGTGTTAATCTCATCAAAAAACATCTTCACAGGAACATCCAGGATAATAACTGACCAAGTGGCAAGCATTGTGAGCCCCTAGCCCAGACAAGATGACACATGAAACTAATGACCCCACCATTCCTTGTAATGTTTCAGAATGGTAACTCTCCTAGTCAATAGCTTGCTCTCCCTCCCAAGAGGCCTAGACCATGTTGCAAAAAATAACTTTTGTATTTAATGTGTGTCCCAAACATTGAATGGGACTGGTACTAAAAAATTATCCATTGTTCCTCTGAAATTCCAATTTAACTGGGAACCTTGCTTTTTTATTTCCTAAATCTGATGACCTAGAACTTGACAAAGAGACACCAGCCAGCTGTGCTGTACTGGCTTTTCCTGACCCACAGAAAACTGTGAGATAACAGGTACTTGTTTTCAGACACTATGCTTAAGTCTTCTTACAAATACAAGGGGGCATTTGTAACAGAGGTAACAGAACAAGGAGGAATTAAACAGGAACAAGTGTTGGCCGTAGGACAGCAGAGCCAAATGTTGGTCCACCTCTGTTGTTTCATGTTCTGGATTTGGTTGAAAGATGATCCGTTCACAGGGTGTGCCATGTACCTGATAGGGGTACGAGCTGTTGAGAACCAAGAATAAGTGGGATCCCCTTGTCTGAGAGGTAAGAAACACTCTTAGGCCCAGAGGTGGTAAAGGGGATAGGGCTTCTCAAATTTTAATGTTATTTGAAACTCATGGTGATCTTACCAAAATGCAAGTTTTGATTCCATAAGTCTAGGGTGGCATCTGAGTGTCTGCTTTCCTAACAAGCTCCCAGGTGATGCTGATGCTGCTTATTCCCAGATGACACCATCAAGGCCAAGGTGGTAGGATATCCCCCTTTACAAAGGGTCCTTGCTGTGTGATAATCCAGACTGGTGGAAGGTGTGACTTTTTTTTTTTTTTAAGATTTATTTATTTGAGAGAGAGAGAGACGACAAGCAGGGGGAGGGCAGAAGGAGGGGAAGACGCAGACTCCTTACTGAGTAGGGAAACCACTGTGGGCCTCGATTCCAGGATTCTGAGATGATGACCTGAGCCGAAGGTGGCCTCCTAACCGACTGAGCCACCCACGTGTCCCAGGTGTGATGCTTCAGAGGAAGAATAGTCACTGTCCAACTTCTCATTATGGACTTCGAGTATCTTAGGCTCTTAGGCTCCTGGATGGAGGAAGTGACTACAATTGGTCAAGAAGCACTTATTTCCATAATCTCATTCATGTTTTTACTTTTACATATTCAAAAGTGATTCTTCAGGGGTTGAAAATCAGAATTTCTGGGGTTGTGTGTGCGGTATGGAAAGAAAACAGAAGCCATGTCTTCTGTTTTCATTTGTTTTTAGTCACAAACTTTAGCCAGTTTTGGAATCTTAGTAGTATTAAAAAAAAGGACCCTGGCTTCTTATTTTATAATTTAAGACAAATTTTCCTTTTTACAAAAGCAGCATATGTGTGTGTGTGTGTGTGTGTGTATGCATTATAAAAAAATTAAGCAAAACAAGAAAGTAGATACATCATATGCCCATAAATCAGAGGTGAATTTTAATAACATCTTCATGTCATTACCAGATCTGTTAATGACTGCCACTTTTCCTTGTCAATTAATTTTCCCCACGTTAGACATCCAATCCATTCAAACTTCCCCCCAGTTGTCCCAAAAGAGAACAGTAACATGAATTTTTTTTTAAGATTTTATTTATTTATTTGACTAAGAGAGATCACAAGTAGGCAGAGAGGTAGGCAGGGCAGGTGGGGGGAAGCAGGCGCTCCCAGCTGAGCAGAGAGCCACATGCGGGGCTCCATCCCAGACGCCCAGTAACGTGAATTTTAAGAATAATTTTGAGGGGTGCCTGGGTGGTTCAGTGGGTTGAGCCTCTGCCTTCGGCTCAGGTCATGATCTCAGGGTCCTGGGATCGAGCCCCGCATCGGGCTCTCTTCTCAGTGAGGAGCCTGCTTCCCTCCCTCCCCCTGCCTCTCTGCCTACTTGTAATATCTCTCTGTCAAATAAACAAATAAAATCTTAAAAAAAAAAAAAAGAAGAAGAAGATTTGGAGAAATCCTCCAAAGATGCCCCCAACTCAGTCACTGGCCTCAGAAGTCTGTGTGGGATGGATATGTCAGTGTGTTGGGGCGGGGGGTGCGGGGTGACTTGAGGACAGCTGTGAAGATGGGCCAACACAGCCCAGCCGAGCCCACAGGCATGCTTTCCCCCTGCCACCTGCCTGGCAATCAGACATCTGAATACAGGCAACGTATCCCGATTGGAGAGTTGGATGCGAAGCAGGGTACCAAGAGTGAGTTCAGCCTATGAGAAGAGAAAATAATTAACTGAAATGCTCATAACTCTGAGAAGGAGACGTGATCCACAGCCCAAATGGGCAGTCATGATGCTGTCAGAGTGACATGGCGTAACTTTTGGTCAAAGATGCTGCAGGGCCAAAATATCCTGTGTCCTAAATTCTGCCGCAGTTGCCATGACAACGCTCTCCTGCATGTGGCCCAGGAAAAGATGATGGTGAGATGCAGGGCCTGTGTTTTTATTTCTTGGAAACTAATGAAGGCTGGGGCCCACGGGGAGCATACCTCTGGGCCTGCCACAGGCAGGAATCACGTGGAGAGACTGCTTGGGACCTTAGAAAGGCAGAGGTACTCTCTTGCTGAAGAATAAACCAGATGCGGATTCGACTTGTTCATTCCGGGAGACAGGGAGCCTCCGTTTGAGGGACAAGGCAAGATTTCATAATGACTGGATAGCTAGGTTTTTCTGGAAGTGCTGATAGGGAGTTCCACAGTCTCATCAAGTCCCATCACGGGTCTCGTCTTGAGAAGGCACCTTCCCCACCTCCACTGGGCACTTTTCCCGAGTCTCGGTGTGAGTGTGGGCCGCAGCAGACGTGTGTGAGCCTGGAGCCCTGGGGATCCCTAGGAACTCTCTCTGCGATGGAGCCTGTGCCTCTGGCTTGATTGCAGCAGTGGACACAGGTCGGATCTGCTTGTTCATGAACCTCATCCGGGTCCCAGGGTGTTAGCTTAGGTCGGGCGACTCCCAGCTTCCTGCGTCGGTTCCCACATTCATTAAATGGGGAGGTTACTGATGACCACACAGCATTCTGTTGGTGGAGATTAGTCAGATGCTCCACAAAACCATCTAGCATCAGCCCTGGAATGTAGTCGGCATGCAGTAAATAACGGTTCCCTCGCGTTGCTCCCACTGCGTAGAGCCCAGGGCTCAGTCCGCTTTCCTTGCCCTGGAGAAGCTACCACCATCTGCTCAACCTGCTCTGCTTTGTCTCCTCTGAAGATCGATTTGAGGGCAGGATAGGGTTTCCTCCGCTCCCTGCTAAAACATACCTCCAGATGAGCTCGAGAACTATGATTTCAAGGATTTTCTAAAAATTATAATAAGGGGATAGAAACAGACTTCCAAAAATAGAAAAAAATTTTTTAAGATTTTATTTATTCATTTGACAGAGAGATTGAGACACAGCGAGAGAGGGGATGCAAGCAGGGGGAGGGGCAGAGGGAGAAGTAGGCTTCCTGCTGAGCAGAGAGCCAGATGCAGGGTTGGATCCCAGGACCCTGGGGATCAAGACCTGAGCCGAACGCAGACGCTTAAGGACTGAGCCTCCCAGGCACCCCCAAAATAGCAAATGTTAAGGCCTATTGACTAGAATGACAAAGCTGGCTCCTCGGTCCTAACTGCCTTCTGAAATGGTAAAAGGAAAGGACATTGAACTTTCACCCCTTAGGAGACTGGCCACGCATTCTCCCTGCCGGCTCCTTGTCTGGGTCATGGCGCTACAGAAGTGTAAGAAGGTGTCTGCATCCAGCACGGATCTGGACTAATGGCACAAACTGCAGAAACAATAGGTACCCACTCGCTCCAGAATGTGATGTTTAGTTCTGGACCTTCAACATTTATTTCCCAAGGATCCAGCTCTGGTCGATGCTGGGGGCTCCCATTCTCCAGCACCTCCTGCCTCTGGGGGCCTGCTATGGGCCTGTTACAGATGAAGTGCTCATCGCTGCCCCTTGACCTTGGACTTAGACGTGTGGCCAAGGGGATGTGGCCAGCTGTGACAATGTGCCCGTTTCAAGCTAGGCTTTCAGGGGTCTCCTATTTCTCCTTGTCCTCTTGGGCCTTTGTTGTCACTGCAAGAACACATCCCAGCCAGCCTGCTGGCCCCAGGAAGAGTACAGGACAACAGAAGCTCCAGTAAGGCCTAGACCAGCGGCTCAGTGGTGGGTGGACTCTAATTTTAGTATATGTGCTGCCGAAGCGAGCACTGGACTCTAATTTTATACCTGGGGCATTTCCCCAGAAACTAAAACCAGTGTCTTTTTATATTTCTATAGCGTCATGACTGATATAATACTTTGGCAAGAGATATTATAGTGATTAGAGATTGTAGAATTCTGGAGTCTGAGTTACATAGTAGGTATAGAACTTACAGCTCTCTTATAATTTTTTAAAAAGCACTATTTTTAATTTGTATTTGAGATTCAAGTTTGCTTTTAAATAACGAAGGTCCCTGGTATGTTGAAAGAGCCGTACTAGCATTGGCAAATCACAAGCGATTTTGTTTTTTTGCCCACCGCCTGATCAAACCTGCTCCGTGGTTGGTTCTTGATCCCCTGCCCTGGAGAAACTCCCCAGGAGGCCTCCAGCCTCAGGTAATTAAAGCACCTCTGTTCTCTTTAATCTCTCAATTTATCTCATTTCAGTATTCTCGATTTATCCAGTCCAAGGTAGTAATCAAACTCAAAACCTCATCTAGAAACTTCCCAGACCGCCTGCCGAGGCTGGCTTCAGGCAAGAATGTCATAGGGAGGGAGAGAGGTGTGATTAGCTTCTTTATTTCCCTCACTGGGGAAGGCTTGCGGAGAAGAGAGGTAGAGCCTGAAAGTCTTACTTCATGGACCCTGACCTTGCAGTGGTGGTTTGTAGTTGTGGGAGATGTCCTTTCATGGCGGGCTTTGCTGCAGTCTTGGCGGATACCCTTCCGTAGGCCTCCCCCACCTGCAGGCCCCCGGCACAGTGATGACAGGTCTCCCCTGCCCGGCACCCCCGCCCTCTCTCTCAAGCCCCTGTTCTCCCCTGTGGGTTTTCTTTGGTTCTGTAACACAGCCCGAAATCCTGCAGATTTCTATAGTGGGGGTGGGACACCATTCTTCAGACTTGAGGGGTCACAAGTCAATGGCTTCTCAAAGCTCAGTTTATCAGGAAAGAGAGAAACACCCCATTCCCCCTCTGTGAGGGGCAGGAGTAGGACCCAGAGCCTAGAGCTCTCCAAAGAAATCCTTGACCTAATATTCAGCTTCTTCTGGGGCCTCAACCTCTCTATAAACCAGGAGTGGGTGGTCAGCTATGGTCTCTGTACCTCAGTGTAGACTTAGGAGGCTGAGAGCACACCAGGTTCCAGAACGTGAGAGAGTTGATACCAGTGGCTGTGGGCCTTCAGCCAAGGCTCAGACAGAACCCCAGCACCGCACACATGCACGCGCACACACTTTCTCATCTCCTGAGTAAGGTCAGCAGAAAGGGAAAGCAGGGAAGACCATCATCTCATGATTTACTGAAATATTAAAGAGGCAACTATTAACCACGTGTGATGGTCTCCCACCTCCCCCCTTCCCCCCATTCTCTCACTTACCATGTTTCACAGCCCCATTAACTTCCTGTTGACATTCCCATACATGATGGAAGATCAATGCTTTCTGAAAGGGAGAGGGTTTCATGCAAGACAAAGAACCAAAATAAAAAAAAAAAAAAAAGAGAGAGAGAGAGAGGGAGGAGGCAAGAAGGCAACTTTGTCATCATGCTTGAGATGAGGGCATCCAGACAGGGCAGAGCTCTTCTTCAATCACCTCTCCAACCAACTGTACCCTCAGCTGCCATGCTGTTCATTACAATTCAGAAAAATATAAGCATTTCAAGACTTGAGTGTCTTCTGGAGATGTCAGGAAAGAGTTGGAAAACTCATGTAGCCAGAGACACCAGACAACTCTTCCAGATGCCAGGCGCTACCAAGACAAGTGGGCAACCCCACATGCGGAAAACATGTCCCTCCCAGAAGATTGTTGAGATAACAGTTTGCAATGATTCATTAATAGTTAAAAGCACAGGGCTCTTTCTTACACAACGGAACAGTTTAGCCTTTCTTTTTTCCTTAAGAAGCACATTGATGGAGATAAAACATGTTGGTGATAGTGATCAATGGCACATTGGTGGCCTGTCCACTGGCCATGGCTGCCATATTGCTTAGCTGGCCCTCCAGGTGTCTGGCCATGAGAAGGAGTAGCCCTGACCTGTACTGAAGAAAAGGCAAGGAGGTGAAGAGAATATGAAAAGTATGAACAAGAAAGGACAAACAATGATGGCAGAGACTCTCGCTCTCCTCATTCACATTGGTGTTTCTTCTTCTCAAATAAGAAAAATAAGCAAATGGGGAGGAGAGGAGGCAGATACAGGCACATTATTGGCTCAAAGCACCCATGGAAAGATAATGATGAGACACTGAGGTAGAAGGAACTGAAGCAGGAAAGAAGGTTTAGATAATTATCGCCAATAAAGAACCTAAATTTTGTACATAGAAAAAAAAACTTTATATAATAAATATTACTTTGAAAGGATATTTGCTGAGATTTAGCCTCAATGATATTTCCCTTGCAATTGTTCATAATTACAACACATTAGAAACCAAGTGCCCAAAAATATTTTAAACAGTTATATAAATTATGGCCATCAAAACAATGGCATAATATGTAGCTATTACAAATTAAACATACAAATATACTTATTGACAAAGCAAGACACTCATACCATATGGGTAACTTTAAAAATGCAGAATATAAAAAGTACAAGCAGTATGATCACTACTCAGTTATGTAAGCTACAGTTACTCAGATATAAATGTGCAGAAAAATGTCTGGAAGGATGTACCCAAATTTGTTGCAAGTAGTAATCTTTGAATGATGAAATTGTAAGTAATTTTAATTTTTCATTTTCACAAATATTTTTTACATCATATCCAATAAAAGTTATGTGCATGCTTATCAGGTAACTATAATATGTAAAATTCTTATAGAAAGAGGAAAATTTTAGGAGAGAAGAAAAGCCACCAACCTATGAAGATGATTAGCTCTGCAGCCAGAGCTGAGGGCTCACAGGTATAAGCATGACTGTGAGACTAGCAGGACAGGAAGGCCTCTCACTCCCAGACAGGGAGAAGTGGAGAAGGGTCTTTCTGTCTATTAATTTATTTATTTATTTATTTATTTTTGCTGTTTGCTTAAGTACTGAAACTAAAGGGAAGTCCAAGGAAGGAAAGATTCCCTGCATCTATACTCCTGAGTATACCATTTGTTATACACTTATTCATGGTACTTGCCTACCATTTATGATAACAAAGGAGTGCATTTGAGGGCCACTGGAACCTCACAGAAGTAGCTATCTAAGATCTAAGAGAAGTGGGTCCTGTTCCCAGCTCTGCCACTAAACTTGATGGATCTCAGATAGTTTCAACATAAGTCAATAAATATTGACTGGGTGCTTATAATGTGTCAAGTACAGAGTTCAACACTAACATACAAGATGAGTTTATTATTATTCCTACATCTGAATAATCCAAAGGCTAGCCACAGAGATAAGCAAACAAACAAAGGGGTATCAGACAGTCTGGTACACCTTATAGTAAAGATATGAATAAAATACCATGAGATCACATTGACAGCGAGGACACATCTTCCATCAACAGGGGTAGGATTTGGGCATTAGAAAAAAGATTGTTTTTGAGTTGGGCCTCAAAAGACAAAGCAAGAAAGGGCATGCCAGGCAGGTCACTTTGCCTCTCTGGGCCTCAGAATCCTCACCTTAAGATGAGGACTTGTCTGGAACATTCTCCAGCATCCGCATTGCTCGGGAAGGACTGACTGACCGCCCACCCTCACAAAAGCCCCAGCCTTGGCCATGTCGCTGATGCAGTCCGGAGCTCCTCATCCATCTGTGTGCAAGGCAGGGACTGGGCTGCTGAAACAGTTCCCCTCCGTTGGGAAATTGGATTAAAGCAATCACTTGTGTTAAGAAAATGTGTCCAAATTTGGCAACAAGGCCAAGAGGATGACTGCACACTTTCAGCGCCATACTGAGACACTGCTCTTCTGGCCCTGGAGGGGTTATTCAATTCTCTGGGAGACAGCACCTCTGTTGACATTTCTATTTACTATTGATTAGAGCCCAGACGCTGTGAAGTTAAATGTTAACTCGTGCATTGGTGTCTGCTAGAAATGCAAATTACTCCGCTCAGTAGAAGAGATGCCCCAAAGGTTACAGTTACATCACCCTGTAGGATTGTGACCCGATTTGCCTCTAACTCATGCACATGTGAACACACACATGTACATGCCCATACACACACACACACACACGTGCACACATGCACGTTTCCACGTATGTCTTCCCTAATGGACTTCATAAACACCAGTTCCGTAAATGTCCTTTGCAGCTTTATCATTTTCCTGGTCTCCTTAGTAATGAGCCAATACATTTTGACATTTGTCCATCCTATGTTTGAATGAGTCATGTCTTTAAAATTTTTGAAAATTACCCTTTGGCATATGAAAATTTTTTTTTGCCCTCACTCTCTGAGAATCTATTGCAAAGATTTTGCTCTTTCCAGTATTTACTGAAGTTACTGGCTGCTTTTTGTGTGGACTCTTCATCTGCCGGCATTTACTTCCTCTTGTGCTAAGAGAGTATTTCAGGTTTATTCTTGTGACGCCAACCACGTGACAGTGCTCAAGGTGAAGTTAGCAGTCCATACATACACTGGTGCATACAGCAGACACACACACCCGCGTGCACGCACACACGCACACAGACTGGTTTGCTAAGTTCCTGTAGCTATTCTAAAAATGCAAGCACAATAAGCAAAAATAAATGGCAGAGCTGAGACCTCGCTTCCATTATGAAGTGTTTATTAGCTATAGTACCAGTTAAAAATGATCTAAGAATGCTGACCAGAAATGTGAATGATTGTTGAGGGTGAATAATAAAAATGTGGGGTTTCATCACACCATTCATTCCACTTGTATATATTCAAACATTTTTTCATAATTAAACATTTTAATTTTTTTTACATTGGCTAAAGGGAAGAAGAAATTATCAAGAATGTTATTTGCAATATAGATGTATGTCCAGTGTGATTAACACTAAATTTCTCTCTAATTGTTTATTGGGTCTTGGGAGATAAGCTAAAGAAAGTATGAAGACTTCAGGAAGTAGTAACACTTCAAAATTTTGTGTATTTCATCTTTATATCATCGTATTTAACTTCTATATTTCTAAGTATGTTTTGTAATATACACTATATGTCAATACCATAGTACAGGTATATATGTGTAACGGGAATGGAGACCTCAACATTTTAATTGATGGGAGTACACAAGCAAAAATTTGGGTGCTTGTTGTGCTTAAAAAAATAAGAGAAGAAAAAAATAAGAGGAGAAAGTGGATAATATGCAAATATGGAGACTACTAATAAAGATCTTAAGGCTCAAGTGGGGAGGATAGTGGCTAATAATATTAGGAAATATCTACAGGGTTAATGCATACATGCATTACTTATATACACAAACATTATGTACAAAGTTGGTAAAGCTCTTTGAAATCCTCTGGGATGAAAAACACATAAAACAATATATTATTAATATTACTATTATGTTGCATGCTTCTGTTTTCTATGTAACACTGCCAGAAGAGTCTTTTAATGGTCTCATTTTTTATGCAACTTAGACCAGTCTCTATAGAAAAGACTTACATTAATCTAAATTATTGAGATGAATTTTAATTTGGTTGGACAATACTAAAGCTTGGAATGACTAAAGACTAAAAGAAAAAGAAATCAGCTCCTCATGCTGAAAAATAAACATTAAATGACCTGAGACAATGGAGAACATATTTTTCTACTCCCACACACTCATTCCATGAAACGGCTGTGCACAGAGGTCCTACAGCAAGGCTCCTCAAGTGTAGTGGAAGGGGTAATGTGGGGCTGGAAAATCCTATATTTTTATCTTTCTGTGACAATGGTTATGCATTTGGTGGGGGAGGGGGGACATGATTGCATAATTTTACTCTGTAGTCTTAAATAAAAGCCAGGAATATACCTCACCGCTCTTCCATCAAGAGACCAGCGAAATTTGTTGCACTGATTTCATTGTGATGATTTGATTTTTTTTTAATTAGTTGGCCAATGGAAAGGGAATGGATTAAGGGGTTGCTGTGTCCTGTGAATGGTCTGTGGCTCACAGTTGTAGGAACTGTACTTTAGTGTGGTCAGTCTGCTTTCAATCCACATTCATTAGTTTTTTTTGTTTTTGTTTTTTTGGTTTTTTTTTTAATTTTATTTATTTATTTGGCAGAGAGACACAGAGAGAGAGGGAACACAAGCAAGGGGAGTGGGAGAGGGAGAAGCAGGCTTCCCGTCAAGCAGGGAGCCTGATGCGGGGCTCGATCCCAGGACCCTGGGATCATGACCTGAGCCGAAGGCAGATGCCCAACAACTGAGCCACCCAGGTGCCCCCACATTCATTAGTTTTTGACGAACTCTCAAGCCATATACTCTTGGCCCCAGAAGATGAAGACATCACCTTATTAAAGAGGTCATAGCACAAGAGGCCACAGACCATTCACTACTGGGTGCCTACAACTTCTACCCTGACATCCCATGCCTTCTCCTCCTCTGAACCCACCCCACTTCCCAGCACTGCCCCTCCTGTAATATACAAGCTGAACAGTTGTCTAGGTCCTGTTTCTCAGCAAGCACCATGATTCATTAAAACGCCTACCCTTGGGGACCACGTGCCCAGAGCGGGTGTGCTCTGGCTTTAGCAATATCTTATCAGACAGGTCCAGGCTTGAAGTCTCCCACCTACGAAATAGGCTTAGTTTCCCACGGGGTGAAGGAAGCCAACAGTATGGTGGAGAAGCTATCTTGTGAAGTCTGCCTGTGCTAAAATCACAATTTCAGCAAGAACAAGCGGTCAGAACTTGGGCACATTCCCTAAATGCTCTGAGTCTCGGTTTTCTCTCTGGAAAACAAGGATGGTCATCGTGCTCACACCACAGACTTGCTCTGTGGGTTAAATAAAATACTCTTCATGAGCGGTGCCTGTATCTGTGGTAAAGACTCAATAAACGGTAGCCATTCTCACCTAACAACAATAAAATAATAGTACGAGCTGCCCAATTCCAAGGAACCCCGCATATGATTTGAAATTACACAATTGCTTTGGTTTTCTATTGCCGCCGTAACAAATGATCACAAACTGAGTGGCTTGAAACAATAAAAATGTATTCTCTTACAATTCTTTGGGTTTAGAAATCTAAAACGGGTCTCACTGGCTGAAATCCTAGTGTCCACCATGTTTCTTGCTGAAGACTCTAGGGAAGCTGCCCGTGTTCCCTGGTTCTTAGATCCCTTCCTCCATCTCCAACGCATCAACACAGAGTTGAGACTTTTCTCACATGGCATGACTCTGACCTCCTCTCCTGCCTCCCTCTTCTCCTTTTGAGGATCTTTGTGATTACATTGGGCTCATCCAAATAATCCGGGATAATTTCCCTATTTTAAGGTCAGGTGACTGGCATTACTTCCAACTGCAAACTTTATTCCCCTTTGTCTTGTCACCTAACCCATTTACAGGATCCAGTGATTGTGAACATTGGTGGGAAGGGGCCTACAGAACCTTCCTGTCCCCAGACCAATATAAATAGGTTCATTTTATCATCACTGAGTTGCCAGAGAGGTGACCGAACAAACAGGAAACCACCAGAAAGTTGATGGTGGTTTCTTCCCAGTAAGGGATGGAAGTCCTTGGGTATCCCTGAGCAGAGGAGTTACTATCTTTCCACCAAGAGTCAATGAGCACTGTAAAACTTGATGCCAATATTCATGGGAGGCATTTGCAGAGAAGATTCGATCTAAGAAGCATCACCTTTCAAGTACTTTATGGATTTCCACACGGCAAAATTAGAAACCAAAATAACTGACGTAAAAGAGCTATGAGATGAAGGCTGCATTTTAAGTCTGAACTTTGAATCACTGCAGATTCAAGAAGAATGCCTTAGGATTCACAGAAGCAGGAGGAAGCAACCAGTGTTACAACTTTACTGTGGGGCGTTGACTGCTTTGGCCTAGCAGAACCAACCAGAAAACCAAAGAAGAGGAGGCATCAGACATACCAGGACCTGCCGGGCGTTTCCCAAGGCCCTGAGGAAGGGTTGGTGGTTAACTCCTTGTTTCTTGCCTGGTAAAAGGCAGTGAAACACATTTCCTGAGGTTTACTTGGGGACCTGAGCTGCAGGTGTAACTAGATACAACAGAATGGCTACAAAGTAGGTACCTGATGTAGGGCACACATTTCTACGGAAATAAACCCTAGTTGCTATCAGTGATTTTTCCCACAAAGTGCATTACACATAGAGGTTTGACCCTAGAAATTAACTGTGGCCCAAAATATCTTTGAAAATCCATCCAACATATTTGAATTCACAGGGACATAGACCCATTGGTGTTCAAAAACCCAGAAATAAGTTATACTGTTTCTCTCTGCCTTTGGCTCTAGCTTCCCTTCCTCTGGGAGGCTGAAGACCCAAGATATAATTTGATTGGGGGTAATTCTTTCAGAGCAAACAATGGAAATATCTCCCCATGTTGCTTAATTGGAGGGGTTGATTTTATATTAGCTTAATGTGTGCATATATGAGTTTATTATACTCAACCATTATCAATCATTTCATCATATATCTATTTAATGTATTTTTAGAAGGATATTCTATCGGATGAATGTGACTAAATTTGGAATCAAGCAACCGGTGTTTCAATTTTACTGTGGGGCCTTGACTGCTTTGGCCAAGCAGAACCAACCAGAAAACCAAGGAAGAGGAGGAATCAGACCATACCAGGACCTGCTGGTATGAACGAACTCTCAAGCATAATCTGCCCGTCCTGAATCAGATTGATTCAGGACGGGCAGATTATCCGGAAGCCCTCTTTATAGAATGGAGTCCAATCAGGGCTAATCCTAGGGGTCTACACCTGACTCTAAATGAGCCAATGAGAACAGATGTTCAGGGAGTTGCAAGGTTTCTACAGGGACCAGCACTTTGACCACACACTCCAACTCCCACGTGGTCCAAGGCTGTCTCCAAGAACCATAATGGTGCTTCTCATTGGTATAGTGATTTTCAGTTTTACAAACATCTCACATTCCCAACTTCCAAAGTAAACATTTTTCTTGGTGTATCTTTTCTTTCGGAAAAGAAACCCCTCCTCATTTCACTCTCTTTATGCCAAAAGTAACAAATACAGAAGGAAATGAGGTTTAGGTTTCTGGGGTTGTACCACTGGTAAGAAGTGAAAAGGTTTCCGAGCACAAAGTCAAGGTAGCTGGCTGCCAGTAGTTAACTTAGGCATCTTTTATAAGATGCCTCACATTTTCTTTCTAACTTCAGGAAAGGGGACTGGAAGCCCAATCTGCAAAAATTCTTTCTTCCTGAAGCTCCTAACCCCTCCCACAACCATTACAACTCTGAGGAATAAGACAACATATTTTTTTCTGTTTGCCATGAGGCTTGCTTTTTGCTTCTGCAAATTAACAAAAGTAATAATACTTTAAGGGGAGGGGAGTGGGAGGTTGGGTGAGCCTGGTGGTGGGTATTGTGGAGGGCACGTATTACATGGAGCACTGGGTGTGGTGCATAAACAATGAATTCTGGATCACTGAAAATAAATTTAAAAAAATAAATTTTTTTAAGAAGTTAAAAAAATAGAAAGATAACCAAGATTTCTGGTGTCAATGCTACAGTTCAAGGGAATTGTCTTCGGGGTGCAAAAATGCCTCTCTGGGGAGAACAGGGGCAAGGTTTCTCTAAGAGACAGGAAAAACAAGAGTGTGTTACCCCTCTTTGCCATGTCATAAATTAAGAAGGAGATGAATTCTGCCATTTCAATTTGTGTCAGTCTGAAGGTCAAGCAGAAGCACATAGTAAATTCTGTTTCTGGCTCAGGCGGGTTGCAAATCCAACTGATCTCCTCCACCACCACCGTCCCCCATGAAAACCTTTGTTTGGATCCCAACCATCCAAGAAAGTCTTCCCCAGCCATTACAAGATTATTCTCATGGGTGGAAGGTCTGCCTCTGCTCAATGGGAGGCAATAAACTCTTGTGGTTATTTATTCTATCCAAAATTCTGGGTCTATTTCTACATTCTCAACTATTTAACCCCGAAAAGGTTGTTCAAATTATCCCTGTGGCATCTCATGTAAAGCAGCTACCACCCACTTGGGAACATATGAAACCCTCGGAGGATGAGACAAAGCCAGTTTTATTTCACTGCAACACATCCGGGCAGAAAACAATACCACGCCACACGTGAACAGATTAGCCCCACAACAGGGGACATAGCTACCTGAAATGTTTCATCTCTGACTTGCACAGTCCGGCTTAATTGCAACTGCACTGAGAGACAGGGCGAGGATGGAAAGGAACAATAACATTGCATCGCTGTCAGATGGTCCCAACATTACATTAGATGTTCTTCAAAGGTGCTAAACCACAATCAAAGAAAAATTGTAAATGGCTATTAAGCACTGGGATGGTGATGAGAAAGGAGAGTGTCAGAGATGTTGTCATTTCCCACTCTGCCCCCCCCCTTACCTGTCAGTGCGCCATCTTCCAGCTGCGGGGAGTAACACCCCGCCCCTTCTCCAGAAATCACTGAGGTCTTCCACCCCACGTCCTCAGGCAGAGGCTCAGTGGGAAGGGTTTACAACACGCTGCCCCCTGTGCCTCAAGGTGAGAGCAGCTCCCTGGTGTTTCTCGTCGAATGCCTCCATGACTTATTTGTGCTGAGTCCTATTCTGAACCTGGTAGGCTTCTCCTGGAGGGATTAACTGCATGCCTGTGTGTGTCAATTGTTTTCTTCTTATTGATAAGATAAATGGAGCCCCTCTGAAGAGGAAGCAGGGACAGTGAAGGACCTGCAGACACTGGGTGTGGTCTGCCTTGCAAAGAGTAGAGGACACTCTCCAGGTCCCCCCAAATCCCCTCAGCCCTCAAGGAATATCCCTGTAAACTTCTCCACCCATACCAAGGGCTCCTCACTTCTCTTTGCATGAGGGTGTCCTCTCACTGGGGGGTGGGGGAGGGTCCTCTGCCACAGGCAGGGTTGGCCAGAATTGAGGGATGTTAGTGGGTGGCTGGGTATCTCAGTTTCCCGGTGCCTGAGTGATGGCTCTTCAGTTTCTCAGAGGGTCTTCAGTCAGGTTGAGCCCCAGTTACTGGTTACTTGTTTATTAATACATATTGTAATATCTTTCCTCTATTCTCTGGCTCCCTTCCCAACTATGCTTCCTAGCATCCCCCCCAATGTTTATCTCGCACATTTCTTATCTTGCAGTCTACCTGGGGGAAATTCAGATTAAGACAGGAGGGTAGGTGCAGAAGGTCCTGGTGACCCTGGAGAAGGGATGGGTCCTCACAGGGAGGTGGTGTCAGGTGCGGATGGGGTGAGACATGGTGCTGTTTCCAATGGCCAGATTCCGGAACCGGCCTTATCCCATATTCCTCATGTGCAGTTGCTCCTTGGGACCTGTCTGTACAGCAGAACTGAGAGAGGTGATGGTGACGTGATTTGAGAGTTTAGGAGTGAGGGTGCAATATTTAAAATAAATAGCACCGTTTGTCTACCTGAGGAGCCAAGTGTCCTGTCTTGGAGAAACTTCACTGCCGTCATTTACTGAGAAGCTTCTGGTCTACCCCTGGAAAGACACTCTCCCTCAGACATTCCTTGGACATCTCCTATCCTTCCAGGATGTAGGTTCTTTGAAGGCTCTGGCCCCACAACTGGATCTCTACAGTCTCAAGCCAGCTAGGAGCAGTGGTTTAAAAGAGCTTAAGCCAAAGATTCCAGGCAATACAGCCAGGAACCCTTCCACTCGGGAGCAGGAGATAAATGAGGATTAATGACTGTGAGGGAGACATTCCCTGAGCACCCGGACACTTCAGGAAGCTAAAGACTTTGCCTGCACTTTGGGCACAGCTCACGGAGGCCTCCGTCGACTAAGTAGGTGCATCCCTACATCACAGTTGGCATGACGATACAGAATCAAGAAAGACCAGCCTTCTCCACTGCAGACACTCATAGAGCCCCAGTCAGGCAAGGGTACAGCAGGAGCCTCGAGGGAATCAGCATCCTACTTCCTCCTTCCTTCTGGCATGGCTCTTCATACAACACCCTCAGGGAAGGATCAAGGTTGGAGTCCTTTGCACCCTATCTTGGGAAAGGGCATGGCTGTTCCAGGAATTTTTCCTCATTTCCTTGATATTTGGAGTCAGACAAAAGCTGCTAAGCCATGTTTGAAACTTCTAAGAACCAGAGCAAATATACAGAGGTAAATATGCACTGACTTAACCTGAGAAAACATTAATAGTTTAGAAGAAACTACAGTCTGAATTTTAACTACTAGAAACTGGTTTTTGTTCCCAGGCCATATTTCCAAAAACATTTGTCTGAAACTCAAACCACAGAGGAAATATGATATGACCAAAGCTTCTAGAAGGAGAAAGGATGAGGCAAGGGGGCAGCTGAGAATGGACACCATCAGCTCTGCGGAGTCGATTAAGAACACTTTACACATGTGGCAAAGTGCTCCGAGCAACACCCCCCTGAGCCTTCCACATCACAACGAAAACCAGCATAAAAGGTAAACAACCATCTTCAGACAGCTTCACTGGGCCCACACAGCCATCTCCAGACAGCTTCACTGGGCCCATACAGCCATCTTCAGAAACCTGGGATGATCTTTTTCAGTTTCCAGGGATCAGCCAGTCCCTACAATTACTATACGCTATGGAATGTGAGAGGTACGTTGCCAGACACATCACCTTCCAAAAACTATCATCCCAGGCCAACAGGGAACTTCTTTTGAATTGGACCAGAGAGTCGCTTTGCCATGGGGAGGGTGCAGTTTTCAGTCCTGACCCTTTATCTCTAAAGGAAATTTAAGACCTAATTCCAGCACTTATCCATGAGAAGTTCTACTACCGAACTAAAGCCCCAGAATTCTTGAGACAGATTATAAGCAGAAATGAGGTCACTGTGGAGAGCGGACCTGGGAGCTGTGGGGTAAGAGGACACCTCAAAACTGAATTTGGGGATTTCAGGTTAGAAGCTCCTTATCCTGTGTCTCTTCCTATGACTTTATCGTCAGTCACCACCACGGGCTGGGCTTACACCATCTTGCCCATCCTTTTCCCCACTGTATGGGTCACTCCTCTATCTTAACAGGGACATCCTCCCTCATGACCTGGGGATGCATGGATATGGAGGACCCTCAGCAGGGTGTGGGGTTCATGCGAGATGAAGAGTTGCTAAGATCAGCAGACCAAGATGATCATTTTATCCACATAACCAGATTCTCCCATGTCTTAGTTTGGAATATAAGGAACATCTCCAGCTTGAGAACACCTCCTACCTGAATCTTTAAGAGGTCTGATCCTCAAGAAGATTGCCCCTCTCTATCTCTATCTCTGTTCAATGCAAGATTCTGGCAGGGTCTGAAGGGCCAGTGCTGGTGGCTTTCTCCTCACGACTAAGGCCAGAGCTTAGACACGTTCCCACATGAGGAGCTCCATCAAAACGTCTGGAGGTTAGCTGCTTCGGCTCTTTGGTTATATGAATATTAAAGTACGGATACCCACGCTGCCATTTTCCCTTTTGCATGGCCGAGAGGGTAAGGGCTCACTAACTCAGCCCAATGTTGGACACACCTGCCAAATCTGCTTCCCCTGAGTCTCGGTGTATCTGTTATCTAAGGCAGTATTCCAAACTCCCCACAACAGTAGCTTAGAACAACGTTTGTTTTTACCGTAAGTGCACGGTTTAGCTGTGTGGTCTGTGCCAGACTGGGCCAGACTCCGCCCATCTTGGCCAGCCTTGCTCATGTGCCTGCAGTCACCGGGAGGGTCATCTGGGGGCTGCTGGCCTGGGATGACCTCACCACTGTCTGATAGCTGGAGTGACAGTGGTGACTGAGGCACATGTCCCACTTCTCTTCAACAGGCTAGCCTAAGCTTGTCGTATGCCAGTGACAGGATTCCAAACGAAAGTTTTAGGGTAGTTTCTTGTGCAGCAATCAAACACAAAGATCTACACCCATATTTCCAACCATATTAAAGAAAATAAACAGAATTCTTTTCCCTTGTCAATACATTTCTTCTCTGCCACCATCTTTTGAATCTAACAGATTTAATGATAAGGTGAGGAATAGAAGTTCTTGGCACATTTTCCCTTCTCCTCTCCCTCTCAGACCACAAAGCCACAGAGGTCTGCTTTCTGTTGAAAGCCTCCTGAGGCCTAGGCTTGCAGCTGGGACACAGTCCTTTCGGCTACACTCAGAGGAAGGGACCGCACCCCACTATGGGAAGAGCTGCCAGCCATCTTATAACAGGCAGGCCTATAAAGGAGGAAGGCTTATTTTTGCACCAGGCATCCAGAATTTCTCAAGACCAGAGGAAACCTCTCTCCTGAGACCTGACCCCATTTGTCATCACAGGGATGAGTAAAATTTTGTTCAGGGAATCCTTATCTTCTTATATCTAAGGGTTAAAACAAATACCAGTAACCCTCAGAAATAAAATGGTGAACCATAATTAAGACCCGTTCTCTTGTGGTGCTGAGTACTTCAGGGTGGGCAAAAGGGCGCCACATTTGCTGTGAGGAGACTAAGAACCGTGGACAATAACGCACCATCCTAATGGCACTACATGTCCCCAACATCCTCCCCTGGGCCCTGGGGCACTGTGCTTCGTTAGGTTCCCATGGGTGGCTGAGGTCACCATGACTTGTGGAAGAAGGGACGATCATCCCCCTCCACCCCTTTCCATTTCCAGCTCAGATACTTTCTGGGGAAAGAGAATAGCATGACCGTGTAGGAAGGAAAGGAGACAGAACAGGCAAGATCTGCTTCCTGCTCATTCTAACTCCAAACCCGATCCACCCTGTCAGGTGGTAGAATCATGTCCTGACTCTTCTCAGACTCTGAGCAGTGAACCATCGCTACCTTCAGCATCATTCACCTCTGCAAACTAGAGCTTCCATGTGTGTGGCCATTCTCCTATGCGCCAGCTCCCAGAGGGACATAGGAGGGTAAGAGGCTCCCCTCCACACATGTCAGTGAGATGTGAGCTGAATGAGCATTTGAATTTCTAGTATCAGGAAGCTGTGGTCCTCTGAGCCTTCATTTCCTGGCTCCTTTCCATTGTAACCTAGACATTTCTTCTACATGCCCGAGTATTGTTCCAAGTGTGATTGTTTTTAGAATTTGTTTGCTATTTTAAGTCAAAAGATCCAATACCTTTGTCTCATTCATTTATTCATTCACTCCACAAATATTTTCTGAGCACCTACTAGGCATCAGGCAGGCTTCAAGGAGTTAGCTCTGGCTGATGAGTTAATACCAATGGTATCAGATAACTGCTCTAACGAAAAATAAAGCAGTTACAAGAACAGATTGTGAGGAAGGGATACTCGTAGCTACGGTGGTTGGAGAAGCTTCTCTGAGGAAGTGACTTTTGAGCAAAGACCTAAAGGAAGTGAGAGCACAAGTCTTGTGATTGATTCTCTGGGGGCGAGAATTCCAGGGGGAGGAAATGTCTCCGTTGCTTAGGACCTGCAGAATTACTCAGGAAGAAAAAAAATTATTTCTTGTAGCCCGTATTTCTTCTACACTTCAAACATTCCATGATGGTTAAAATTAAATGAAAACTTCTTGAGGTTTATGCTTTTGCTAATAAAACATTGACAAAAATGTGACGAGGCTAGAAAATGTGTGAGGCATCAGGGAAGGGCTTGCTACACCGGCACATTCTAGTTCTAAATGTTTCCCAGCCAGTGTAGACAAGGTTCTACTTACAGTCCTGCATGGATAAATGAGTTTGAAAATTCATTCAAAAAAAAAAAAAAAAAAGAATCAAAACCATATTTGTGCACTCTCTCCACAGCTGTGATCCGTGGGGATATGAGATAATGGGAGGGCAAAGCCAGACACCAGTCTCAAGGCCCCTCCTAAACACCTGCTCAAGGAGAGATTGAAAGCAAGGGCAGGAGAGGAGGGAGGATGCCCCCGATATAGAGCCAACCCTCCTATGAATTCCCACCTCCATGCCCAGTTGGCCATTAGCACCACCTACAGAGAGACAGGAGTCATGAAGAATGTCAGAAGGCCCTGGTGGAATGAGTTTAAGAACCTCAAATGGTGCCCAGAGCTGAGATGGAATTTTCAGACCTGACCCCCCTAGACACTGTCAAGCTGGTGGGAGAGGGTAGGCTGACAGCATCCAGAAACCAAGGAGTCCCAGTAGGCACCTTCCATACTGAACTACAGGTGTGCAGCTGTTCCCTGTTTCCCCTTTTTCTCACCTTTCTATCACACCTGTCCACTGCTCTCTCCCCCTCTCTTCTCCTTCACCTTTTTCTTGTCCATCACCTATAAATTACTTCTCTTTCTGACCCACTTCAGCCTCCTCTCTCCCCTCAGTATTTAGAAAGTAAATGTTGTTGGGGCACCTGGGTTTCTCAGTCAGTTAAGTGTCTGCCTTTGGCTCAGGTCATGATCCCAGGGTCCTGGGATCAAGCCCTGCATCAGGATCTGGCTCAGCGGGAAGCCTGCTTCTCCCTCTCTCTCCCCCTGCCCCTCCCCAGTGCATGTGCACGCGCATACACGTACTCTCCCTCTCGCTAAATCAGATAAATAAATAAATAATTTTTAGAAAGGAAAAGTTGCCAAAAATTCATAGTTACACAGAAATTCCAATGAATGAAATATTATTTTACCACCCGTGATAGTGCTTTTCTCCTTTTCTACATTTGAGACGACAATGGCACCCTCATTTCCTCCTGGTGGCACCTTCCATCAGGATGGGCCTTTGAAGTGCAGCCTGGCATTATATCTATCATATAGAAAGCACCACAATATGTTCGCAGTCATACGAGCCCTCCTGGGAAAACGTGCTTAGGAAGTAATTCAATAGAAGCCAAAAAATGTTCTATGCATGCCAACGCACTCTGCAGTGTCATCTATAATGACAAAAAGTAGAAAACCACAAACATGTCCAACAGTACTCGAATGCTAAAGCATTTCAACTCTGTTTACATGACAAAATGGAATACTATGTGCTCATTAAAAAACATGACGTGGAATCATGGCAAACTGTGTCATGTGAAAAGAACAAACACAAAATTCTATTATCCTCTTAGTACAATTATGCGATGCCAGATTGGAAAAGAATACACAAAAGTAAGGCTACTTTTCCTTTCTTACATCATGGTGGTGAAAATACAGACTTAAAAAAAATCTTTTCATGTTGGTATACTGTTTTTAATAATAAGCCTGTAAATAATGTCAGTGAAGGATATGACAGAAACTTTATCAGGAAATTCAACATGAAGCAATCATCATTCCCCACTAGTAACCCCACAAGATTTTTCTTTCAAGGTACTTGCTTTTATTATATATTCCCCCATCCTTCTCCTATCACCTTGCCTCAGCTCAACTCAAAGGTAGGAAATACTCTTTATTTAATTCCACCTATCCTGTTTTCAGTTGGGCAGACCTGTTACACGTTTCACATCATGGTTCCACATTATCCGGACAAGTTTATACCCCATCACACCCTAAAAGGCACCTGCTACAGCAGGAGCCACCCTCCTCTCTTCCATCAGTGCTCTCTCTCATCTGCTAACTCCCACCTCTGTCTCTTTCTTTAAGCAGCTGGAATACTATCTCTCTTCTCCTCCATCTCCAAATCGTGCCCACCCTCTGAGCCCGTTACACCTCTCCTGACCTCCCCCACCCTCCATGACCTCTTCAAATTCCTCTGGCAATGATCGTCTTTACCATATGGTCTAGGTTATGAACTTGTCACAACTTATTCTTATCTGTCCAGCTCTACTAGACAACCTTTGAGGGTCAGAAATGTGTCTACTCTCGATCTTCAGGCAAAGCTCCCAATGATCAGCTCAGAGTTACAAAGTGATACCATTTATTAAGTGATCAGTAATGGAGCAGAGCGAAGGGACATATGAGAATTGAAGAATAGATTGCCATACCTGTTCTGCTTCTCATCTACCTGTCAGACATAGTCAAGCGTCCAAACCAATCCTCATTAACTGTTGCAAAATGCACGTGGACATCCATAAACATGAAGCCATCTGTGGCTCATTTTTCAAATCGTTTAACCAGCACAGATGAATATGTATTACTGATGGTATCATACTGATTTTTATGATGTTCTAAAGTAGATTAAAAGCTATAGGCAATATTATTAATAACCTAATTTATCAGTGGAGTAAATTTGTAGATTTAATGTTGCGGTTATAAAGATCAACATGAAAAGTTTCTTGAAAATAGATGTTTTGGGTAATTTTATCTGACATATTAAACCATGAAAAGATATGAGTTAGAATTGCTTAATAGAATACTTAAGCATGCATATTAAATGAATCATATTTGTGACTTTTCAAAAAGCAGACTATTACATATTCCTAAATGGGAAATTTATGCTGTAGAATTAATATTATATGCTATAGATTCATAAATCACTGACTACATTAAAGGCAGAGTAATCTGGTTAAGAGAAATTGAGCTATAGAGTTAGGAAGATCGGGGTTCAGAATTCCGTCTTCTATGTGACCTTGAGGAAGTTACTTATACCTGCCTATGTGTCACATTCTTCATTTGGAAATGGCCCGAGACTGCCACCTTCACAAGATTACTTTGAAGATGAAATGGTATTACATATGCAAAGCACTTAGCACAGGTCCTACTCCTCGGAAAGCAGTCAATAAAAGGTATGTATTATTACTGGCCTTATTATTTTTTAATTATTATCATTTTATCATAAGGGAATGCCATCGCAAAATTATTATTCTTAGCACGTCAAACTTGTATCAGAGTTAATGTGAAGCTTCAGAACGTTTTCAGTTAGAAAAAGCAAAGGCTGTTTTTACATCCTTCTTATTTAAAATGAATCTCACCTAATGTCCCCCAGCGCAACCAACACAACTCTATTAATAGCAAAGAGCCTTAATGGGGCAACATCGCAGCAAGGAAACATCTTTTCAAGAAATCATAAATATTATTGATCTAGTTTTCTTTCTCTTCCTCGAGAAAGCTAACTGGAAGCGTGTTCGATCCTAATGGACCAGTGGGGAAGGAGAGGGAGTAGTTTCTCTGAATCAGTCAGAGAAGGTTTGTCTCAATACATCACCCGCAAGTAAAACTTTACCCCTCTTGCCCAGAGAACCTCTTAAACGGCCGGGCTGGGTCCCTGAATGCAATCTATTATGTTGGTCCTTAATACACCACCTGGAAAAATATTCAGCTTTAATTAAGCTTGACAGTCTCCAAATACGATGTTGTTTAAGCAACAAAGATTGAGTTTGTTTTCAATATGAGAGAAAATGACAATTAGGTCGAAAAGGAAACAGTTCAAGAATGCAGCCTCCCATGTGTGATGTTTTTGGAGGCAACTAATGAGAAAGAGAGACAGAGAAGAAAGCGGAGAAATGTTTATCCAAAGTCCTCTTGGAAGCAGAGAAATCCTCTCTGAACCAAAGAAATCATGAGGGTAGAAGGAAATGATGTGGAACATTCTATACAACTGTAATAATGATGATGACTTTGTAACTGCACTCAGCAGAGCAATTTTTAATCTTTTAATTTTCAAAGTACTGCTTTGTATCCCACTTCTACCACAAATACACAAGAAAAATATCTAGAAAGCCTTGAGAGACCCCACGGTGACCACACATAATGGCTACTTCTTGGATTCTCTGCACCTCTCAGGACTTGATGCTGTGGTCCCTGCTGGCGCTCATTTCCGCCTTGGGATGGAGACTTTCCCCACCTGCTCAGACCTCTCGCATCCTGCCCTTGCCTCCTAAAATGTTCAGCTTCCCTCAAAATGCCAGCTTCTCTACCTTATTCCTGAGTAATATATCCACCCTCGCACTAGCCGTCAACGCTGTGGAGAAGATTCCCAGAGCCACAAGCCCTGCCCGTTCTCTTCACAGCATCAAGTCCAGGTCTGGGATGGCTTTGTGAAGAAGGCAGGATATGAACTGGCTTTGAAGGCTGGAGGATTCCAGTCGTTGAGAAAGGAGCGTTAGAGGTGAAAGCTGACCATGGGCAGAGAGCAGAGACACAGAACAAGCAGTGTCTGGACCACAAGTAAGGTCTCTGAGGGATTCTTACCCTTTTTAAAAAGACTTCATCAAAATCAAAAGCTTCTGCACAGCAAAGGAAACAGTCAAGAAAACAAAAAGGCAACCCACGGAATGAGAGAAGATATTTGCAAATGACAGTACAGACAAAAGATTGATATCCAGGATCTATAAAGAACTCCTCAAACTCAACACACACAAAACAGATAATCATATCAAAAAATGGGCAGAAGATATGAACAGACACTTCTCCAATGAAGACATACAAATGGCTATCAGACACATGAAAAAATCTTAATCATCACTAGCCATCAGGGAGATTCAAATTAAAACCACATTGAGATATCACCTTACACCAGTTAGAATGGCCAAAATTAGCAAGACAGGAAACAACATGTGTTGGAGGGGATGTGGAGAAAGGGGAACCCTCTTACACTGTTGGTGGGAATGCAAGTTGGTGCAGCCTCTTTGGAGAACAGTGTGGAGATTCCTCAAGAAATTAAAAATAGGGTGCCTGGGTGGCTCAGTGGGTTAAGCCGCTGCCTTCGGCTCAGGTCATGATCTCAGGTTCCTGGGATCGAGTCCCACATCGGGCTCTCTGCTCAGCAGGGAGCCTGCTTCCCTCTCTCTCTCTCTCTCTCTGCCTGCCTCTCCATCTACTTGTGATCTCTCTGTCAAATAAATAAATAAAATCTAAAAAAAAAAAAGAAAGAAAGAAATTAAAAATAGAACTTCCCTATGACCCTGCAATTGCACTACTGGGTATTTACCCCAAAGATACAGATGTAGTGAAAAGAACGGCCATCTGTACCCCAATGTTTATAGCAGCAATGGCCACGGTTGCCAAAGATGCCAAAGATGCCCTTCAACGGACGAATGGATAAGGAAGATGTGGTCCATGTACACTATGGAGTATTATGCCTCCATCAGAAAGGATGAATACCCAACTTTTGTAGCAACATGGACAGGACTGGAAGAGATTATGCTGAGTGAAATAATTCAAGCAGAGAGAGTCAATTATCATATGGTTTCACTTATTTGTGGAGCATAACAAATAGCATGGAGGACATGGGGTGTTAGGAGAAGGGAGTTGGGGGAAATTGGAAGGGGAGGTGAACAATGAGAGACTATGGACTCTGAAAAACAATCTGAAGGGTTTGAGGAGGTGGGGGGGTGGGAGGTTGGGGGAACCAGGTGGTGGGTATTAGAGAGGGCATGGATTGCATGGAGCACTGGGTGTGGTACAAAAACAATGAATACTGTTATGCTGAAAATAAATTTTTAAAAATGATAAAAAAAAAAAAAAGAATAGCAGACACAGTCAAAAAAAAAAAAAAAGACTTTTAGGAAAAGGACTTTTCCATCTTCTAGGCCCTTCTGTTATCTAAATATCTGGGGACACCTTCTAACTGCTTACCATCCAAAGTTGAAAAATAAGTCAAAGGACACATAAACCCTTCCCACACCCTTAACTCTCATGACATCAAAAAGAGTGTCACTGCTCCCCAGGGTCCCCATATCTGGAAGTCTCCCCTTCCCAGACAAAACCCCCACTGCTGAACTTCATCAGAAATGCCCCCGGGCATAGGGAGTCTGATGGGATTTGTCCTACACTTTCAATTCTGAAGCAGCGGTTGATTCCAGCCGAATTCAGTTGCTGGTCTTCCAGATTTTTCTTGCCAAAAAAGATTGCTTCACCGCTCTTAGAAGCTGTCTTGGCTTCCTCTTTTCACACAAACACACACACACACACGTACATGCACACACACACAAGCAGCGGCAGTTAAAGGGAATTTGAGTTAACTGTCCAAGATATCTCTTGTTATTTCCCAATACCTGTCCATGGCTTATCATACAATCTTCAGTGTAGAGTCTGCAGAAGACAGAGTGCTTTTTTAATATGCTAGAAAGAAAAGCCACGTTATATATCTGATTAACTCCTCATTCCATTACACCACACAAAGCATGGAAAGCAGTTTTCTGAAAAAGAAAATAATTTAACAACTGGGTGAATTCTCCCATTAGGCCACCTGGGGTTCAAAACTAGAAAAAGAAAAAAAAATCTAACTGTCCTAACCCATGTCTTTTGCAAAAATAACTAATCTCCAAGGAGAGATGTCATTTAATACATATTTTGCAGTATGTGAGAAGTGTAACACTATGTGATATGTCCATAGGCAAAATTAGAAGAATTATCACTCTTGGCAAGTCATAACTATTCAGTATATTTCAAGGTCAGTGGCTCAGATCAGAATTTTGGCTCTTGATCTTCTTATGAGCCTACTTTTCTTTCTCTTCCTCATATGAGCTTATGCTAAATATACTTTAATCTACTCCTTGCTGTAGCCATAACTATTTCACTCCACAAAATACACTTTAAAGGCATTTATATATTTCATGGTCAAAGAATAGAACACGAGCACTATTTGGCTACCCAAAGCACTATGTTCTCTAATTTGCTTTGGATTAAATATAGTGTGCACATCATAAAGCCATTTCCAAAGCCCATTTTTCCACTTGCCTTTACAACCATACCAAAAGATGTTTTAATGCCCATAAAAATATATATAATCCACGTGCTAGTTGCAGGCTTTAAAAAAATAACACATCTACTGGCATTTGCTTTAGATTATGATGGCAATAGTTCCAAGACTAACCAGGAAGTTAAATAAAATATGACAATATTTACTTGAAGGTATTGGAAAGCTGCTAAGGTAACCAGAACTTGAGCGCACAAGAACCTAGAGAGAAGGAAAATGTAAAGAGCTGAGCTGACCTTCTGTGTGCTGATTTTCCCTTCAGGACATCTGATGAGTCTTATCTTTACGAGGAGTTAGAATCTGAGAAACTGGGCAGAGAGCTATGGCTAACAGATAAACAGATAAACCACTAGAACATTTGGGAGAGAAAGAAACCAGGGTTTGATGCTGCCTGTTAAGTGGTATTAGAGTGACCAAGAATCTAGAGAGAAGGGAACATAGGACAAATGATGAGTATCTCAAGCTGCTAAGACCAAAAACCTGAAAAACCCATCAGAGAACTGCTGAAGACATAACAGAGTTTCAACAATCTGATATGCTGATTAGATTAAGAGCAGCCCCCCCCCCACAAGAAAGTAGGCAGCAGTAAACATCCCAGGCTTTCATCCCTAGGAGCAGAGATGAAGAGGAAGGTAAGTGGAGACTTACCAAATCCAAAACCCTGCCTTGGGTCAGCACCATGTCTGATTAGATTAAGAATTTCCCCCCAAATTCAAGCTGTCTACCAGAAGGGATGGTGAACCCTCTCTAGAAGGAGTTAACATTACCCTGAGTCCCCCACACTTTCCATGGACAATGCCTGGCATTCAATCAAAAACCACCAGGCATACCAAAAAAATAGAAACAAGAGAATAAAAACAGACAATAGAAACAAATGCACACATGGCCCAGTTATTGGAGCTATTAAGACACAGATTTTAAAAGGACTATGATCAACATGTTTCTAAAAATATAGGACAGTATGAAAATTTCACCAGAGAACTGTAATATACTTTGAAAAGCACCAAGTAGAAATTCTGGAACTAAAGAACTATAGATAATTAAAACTGAGACCTCACTAGATAGGTTTCACAGTAGATTGCCTGCAAGACAACTGAGGAGGTGAGAGACGGTGAGCATGAAACCTCCAGGCTGAAATGCAGAGAGCAAAACACACGGAAAACACAGAAAAGATCATTAGCAAAATACGGCAGACTTTGAAAAGTTCTGACACATCTGTAATTGAGCCCTAGAAGGGAGTGCTCAAGTGGGACAGAAAATACATGTGAATAGACAGTGGCTAAGAATGTTCCAGAACTTCTGAAACATAGCCAACAGTTCACAAACTAGAATCAATATAAGAAGATCACCACTAGGCACGTTGGAGTAAAACTGAGAAAAATCAAAGGCAAAGAGAAAAATGAGGAAAAGAGACAGAGGGAAAAAAAAAAGACACATTACCTTCTCTGAAGGTAATAAGGTAATAAGGCTGCCAGTTGAGTTTTTAGTAGAAAAATATGGAAGCCAGAGGATGATGGAATACTGCCTTTCCAGCACTAACAGAAATAACTGCCTATCTAGGTGGCTGTACACAGTGAAAACATCCTTCAAAATGAAGATGGAATAAAAGATATTTCAGACAAACAAAATTGAGAGTATTAATCACCAGTAGACCTGTACTGCATCAAAAACTAATGATGGGGACGCCTGGGTGGCTCAGTTGGTCGGTTGGGCATCTACCTTCAGCTCGGGTCATGATCCCAGGGTCCTGGGATTGAGTCCCACATTGGGCTTCTTGCTCAGTGGGGAGTCTGCTTCACTCTCTGCTTGCCTTTCCCTGTGCTTGTGTCTCTCTCTGACAAATAAATAAACAAAATCTTTAAAAACAAAAACAAAAATAAAAACTAATGATGTACTGTATGCTGACTAACATAACATAATTAAATAAAGAAAGATTTTATTTATAAAAAAAAAGACATGCGTTAAAGACAAAAAAAGGAATTATTCAGGCAGCAGGAAAAATGATCCCAGATGGAAACAAGGACATTGTACAAGAATAAGAAGCATGAGAAAAGGTGAAAATTTAGGAAAATAAAAATGAATACTGACAGTAAAAACACTCTAATGTTTTGTGGAATTAAGACATGTATATGTATTTATGTTATATAATATGTACATATTATATATAATATGTGTATTACATAACGTGTACATAATAGTGCATATCATGTTTCTAATATATCCATAAGATTTGTATATAATACAAAATTTATATATAATATAAATAGTGTCATTTTTTGTGACAATAATAATGGAAAAGAGGGGAGAAAATGAAGCTAAAGTATTAGAAATCTCTAGCATCATTTGGGAAAGGACAACATGATACTAAATCAAGGATAGATTTTTGTAATCTCTAGGGTAACCACTAAACGACAGTAAAAGCATATATAAATAAAAAGTTAATAAAGAGTGAAAAAATAGAACAAAAGGAAAACAGAAGCCAGCATAAAGTTGATACCAAAACCTGATAAGATTATTACAAGAAAGGAAAATTATGATCAGTTTTTCCCATGAATGTAAATGTGAAAAGGCTTAACAAAATACTAGCATATCCAGCAATGCATAAAAGGTAATACATCATACCTAAATGAGTTTTGTCCAGGAATGTTAGGACAATTAATATTCAAAAAAATCACACAATACAATTCCCACCTTATCAGAAAGGGGAGAAAGGGAGAAAAAGTCATATATCATCTCACAGACGTAAAAAGCACATTTGAAAAAAATTTAACATTTATTCATGATTTCAAACAAACAATTAGAAATCAGGAATAAAATGAAACTTCCTAATCTCAACAAAAATATCTACAAAAAAGGGCACGTGATACTTGGTAGTGAAATATTGAAGGCTTTCCTTCTGTGATTGGGAATGAGACAAGGATGTCAGCTATCACCACATTCATCCCACATTGTGCTGACAGCTCTAGCAAGAAAAATAAATAAAAGGCATATGGTATTGAAAGGAAGAAGCAAAACTCTCATGATTTTCAGATGATATGATTGTATATGGAAGGGAAAAAAAAGAATCTAGAGTGACTTTAGTATACTTCCTAAGTTTATTGGATACCAGGTCACCAGACAAAAATCAGCTGTGGAATGTAAATTAAAATCACTGTGAAATACTGCTACATGCCCATCAGAATTGCTGAAATGGACAGAAATGAGTATGCAAAATGTTGGCATTTATATGAAGCAGCAGGCATTTTTATATACTGTTGTGGGACTGTAACTTTGAACAACTACTTTGCAAAACTGCTTAGTAGTATCTAATGAAGCTGAATATATTTGGACCCAATGAATCAGCAATTCTACTCCCAAATATATATACAACAGAAATGCACCCGTGTGCATTCTTCTCCTCCGTCCCCCCACAAAAACTTGTATACCAAACCTCCTAAAAGCATCACTTGCAACAGCTAAAATCTGCAAACAGTCTGTTTGTCTATCAACAGTAGCACAAATAAATACATGCCAGTGCATTGATACAATGGACTATTATACAAGTAGGCAAATAAACCACTCAATTCCACCCAGATGAATGTCACCAGAAAAAAAAAAAAGTTGAATAGAAGAAGCCATTTGTATAAAGTTCAAGACAGAGCCAAAACAAATCTATGTGATGAAAGTCAGAATAATGATTACGTACGGGGTGTGATTTCGGGGAGACCTCGCAAGGGAGACTTCTTGGGTGCTGGTTAAATGGATGTGCTCTCCTTGCAAAAATGTATTGAGCTGTACGCTTATGATCTGTGCATTTTTATGTATGAGGGCCACCCATCAATAACAACTTATAAGCTACATCAATAAAAATAACTATTCCTTTAGTGAATGCCTTCTAGGTACAAAAGCGTCTGCTAAGATTTTTTGGAAAATGCAAGATGTTTCAAATGGGAGGGGTTATAAGGTAGGTGGTTGTGGAGAACACACATGTGTGAAAAATACGACCTAGAGCACAGAAACAGAAGAGAAGTCAAGTACATCTGAAATTGGAGGACCACTAATCCCGTAGAGGCCACGGAGCCCCCAGGATGCATATAAGTGGATTTTGCCCCTAAGTCCATGGGGGGGTCTTCCTTCCCCTACGTAGGTTGGGACACCACATATCACACTTTCTGGAAAAGCAATGATGACATCAAGTCAGGATTCAGAAACCAGACCCATTGGATCCAAATCCTGACCACCCCACTCACAAGGTGTAAGCACTGGGCAAATCAGTTACCACTCGGAGACAGGACAAGAGGGTACCAGTCGTCCCTAGCTTTCAGCCCAGCTGGGAGGGTTAAATAACATGATGCAAACTCCACCAAAGCATTTGGCACACACGAAGTTCTTAAGAAATGTTAGTTACTGTTCATCAGCCCCAGTGTTGTAATTTGTGGAGAAGGGAGTGGTAGATGAGGGTTCCCTCAAGAAGCTCACACCCTAGGAGATTGAACAACTAGCTACTTCCGCCTGTCACAGCCAGGCTACAGGCCTGGAGTAGAAAGCTGCTCTCCCTAGTTATTGCAATCAGAGAAGGTGACTTTTGAGGGTCAAAGACACAGAGAAATTTGCCATGCCAGGAAAAAGCTGTGGCAAAGGAGAGGTATCTGCTGGGGAGGAGAAAAGTAGTCTAGAAGGTGTATCTAAGCAGAGGGAACAACAACACGCCAGACAGTAAAGCCATAAGGACTGAACTGTATTTGGAAAACAACAACATGATTCAGTATTAACTAGAAATTAATTTAACACCAAAACGGATAAAAACCAACTGGCATATTAACAAATATATAGAACATTTCAAAGCCGAGCAATGAATATTTTTAAATATCTCTTGGTTTAAACATTCTAGGCTTGTCAACATTAGCCATCCATTGGCTGCCCAAAGGGACAAAAAATGCCCCCGCCAAATTGTCTATAGCATTATCCAGACAATGCGTGTGCGCCAAGATGGAGAAGAAACCCTGGTGGTCGATTTCAAGGGGTCAGTTCAGGGGTTTCATTATTTTGACGTGGGGAACAGGTCAGGATTTAGAAGCCAATTGTGAATTACATGAAATGTGGCCAACTAGACACAACCTTCATGCTGTGAAGATTGGGAGGATGCTCAGAGACCGAGGAAGAAAACAAACACGATCGGTTCATCACGACAAGCAGAGGGCTTCTCTGAATCCATGCACGGACACAGCATTCTCAGTCACCACTGACTCCCAGATCCATCAAACACGAATGTCTGGATTAATGACTTTCATGCCTCAGGATCCTCGCTGCACCCCGAACACTGACCTGGAGCCAAGGCGATGAATCACACACAGTGGTGTGATTTAGTTAGCATTGATGGTGTGCTCTGAGCGGGAAACCCAATCTCCTGGGCTGCCTCTCAGAGGGTATCACGGTGCCACGAGCCTCTGACATAGGGAACATGGGGACTCCAGCATGGAGCAGAAGAGCCGTGAAGGGGGAGGGGTAGAAAGAAGGGTGGGCAGGGAGGTGAAGGGAGAGAAGAAGCGGAGACCCTGGGGTTCTTTGACCGCCATTCAAACACCTTCTACTGTGTTCTTCTATTGCCTAGCTCTGCAGAAGATGCTGAGGATAAATCCATGAACACAACGGATTCCACTCTAATGTGATTCCACTCTTTAGGGCTACAGTAGAGATTATTATAAGATGCAATGGGAAAAAGAGAAAGGGAAGATCAAATCGGCCTGGCCCATGGGCTAACGGAGAAGAAATGCTATCGAAGGTGCTCAAATGGTGTTTAACAATCCGAGAGAGCGACGTGCACAAAGGCCCGGAAGTGTGCATGTGTACTCTACATTGGCCCTACGGTCCTCATCAACGTCATATATGCCAGTTTGTTCTAAAGCAGGAATGGTTGCCATGGCCCTGCTGGAAAATCACTGCAGGATCCTAGGACCAAGACTGGTGACTAACATGGGATAAGAAGGTCATGGGGCTCAGTGGATCAAGAATCAAGAAACCTTTGTTCTTTTCTTGACTATCAACTCCTCTGACACGTTCCAGTGGAGAATCTTTTTTTTTTTTTAAGATTTTATTTATTTATTTGACAGAAATCACAAGTAGGCAGAGAGGCAGGCAGAGAGAGAGAAGGGAGGAAGCAGGCTCCCTGCTGAGCAGAGAGCCCGATTCGGGGCTCGATCCCAGGACCCTGAGATCATGACCTGAGCTGAAGGCAGAGGCTTTAATCCACTGAGCCACCCAGGCGCCCCTCCAGTGGAGAATCTTGACAGTTTGGTAGATTTGTTCCCTTCCTAGAGTCTTAGGTTTGAAGGTCATAAGTCATTTCCACTGGTCAATGCTGCAATTAGATAGATTTTCAAATATTGACTACTCAGAAACTCAGTGTAAGCATCTGCTATGTAAACTAGTTTCACTTGACCTGAAAATTAAGTTCATTATTTACTTTGAAGTGCATAAACCTAATTTTCTGTCAATGGGAAGAGAAGCAAAGAGTAAGGACAATGTACCACCCTTCTTAGTGCTAAGAAGATCCAGTGTTTTCACAGGGGGATTTATGGAAGGAGTGAGGGGAAGTGAGTAGGTACCCAGGCTTTTTGAAATCAAAAGTGCTCTGTAAACAATAGAAGTCATTGGCTTGAGCTTCTTTTCCCTCCACCATGGAATTTTGAATTATATGCATTTCTATTGTAATCAAATTATTTCGACCCTGCAAATGAGTGCCAAAAATGTACTGATCCATAAAATGGTTTTTCAGAAGACTGCTAGCTTTAAAATATTAGGCATCAATTCAAAATTGCTCTGAGTTCAGAGATACTGGTGTATTTCAAAAAACAAAGTCCTTTGTCTGCAGAATTTAAAGGGAAAGATTGATTCTAAGAAACATTTCCAGGAGCTTTTCACACATAATATTTAAAAAGAAGAATTTAAAGAGAGAAAGCCTAAGAAATACTTCGCTGAGCCTTGAACATAGAATATTGAGAAACCCTCACATTCTATCATCAAAAACGTTGGTGACCTTGCAAAACGGAAAAAGGCATCAGATAAACCGCAGCACTAAGATTCTCCCATAGGATCATCTCCAGGTAATTTAGACCCCAGGAAGCTTCAAAGAAAGTCCCGAAATCTTGGTTTACACTGCACCAAGCAAAATCTAGAGGGTGTGAGAAGGACAAAAGCTGAACTCTTACTTGGAAGAGAGGAAGCCGATGATTATTTAGCCCTGCTACCCCATTATTTCAGGAATTTCTCTTGTGGAAGTTTGACTATAGCTCGCTTGACTTTCTCAAAATTGCAGATGACAAAAATAGTCTTTAATTAACCAGCTTACTAAGTATGATAATGGCTTTCCTTCACCTCTGGGCAATTGCCTTGTGCTGGTCTGACATGTGCCGCTCCAAGGTCATTCCACAGTCTTTTGAAACAGTAATTTGTTTACTGCTAGTTTTTGAAAATTTTTATGTTCAAGTAATAAGGGATGGAGTCCCGGGCGTGCGAGGTAAGGGACCTGGCTCCTGAGAGCCCGAAGATTCACCCGAGGGTCCTGACCTGTGGGAAGTATGTCCCGGCCTATAAACACGTCAGAATGACATTACCCGTGTATTTACAAAGCACGGCCCAGAGTGGGTCCATTATGCCTGGTCTAATGGATCTGCATTTCTCTAAGTGCTTTTTAAGTTGCGTAGACTGCTCAGCCAATATCCCTTCAGGGTACTGGAATGTTTAACGGCCATAAATAGCAAGCTAATCCCCCCCAGGGCGATCCTGGGTTGCACTGAGGAACACTGAAGATAGGAGGCACAAGTCCGGTCTGTCTTCTGACACCATGTCGTCCATTTGTCTGAGCCTCTGTTAGCCTAACTTACACAACTTTCCTAAATTGGAAAGCAGAGAACAAACTAATGTCACCATCCTTCCGTCAGCTGACTATCCATCATTTGACTACCATCGGTTACAGCCAATGGTTGGCCATCTCCCATCCACTCACACTGTGTTAAGTACCTTCCTGCACTAATTTAATCTGCCCACCACTCCTACTCCAATGAGTTAAGCACTATTACTACCACCACCTAACAATGAGAAAACCAAGAATGGACATGAAAGAACATGCCCAAAGTTACAGAGTCAGTCCACCTTGGGCTATCATTGACCCCATTGTGAAGAGGAGGAAAGTCAGCTTTGAGAAGTTAAGTAGTTTGCTCAAGGTTACCGAGCTAGTAAGTAAGTAATGGAACTTGAACCAGGCCTGAGGTTCAAGCCGGACCCTTTCCTCTGTGGCATTTCCCAGTGGCATTCTGGGTTTGCATCTTAAAGCCTGCTAGAACCCAGAAAGCTCATCAGAACTGTGTAATCTTCCCTTTGCAAATAGGAGTCTGAATGAGCTAAGATGAAACAGCTAGTGGTCAGCGAAGTCTAACAGCTCAGAACTTGTCACAGCACTCTCCCTGGGACCCCCGCAACTCTCACCTGATTTCACTCAAGAGAAAAAGATCTAAAGCCTGAAGAAGGTTAGCTGGTGTGTGGTTTAAGCATAAAAGTTGGCAGCAATCAAAATGTGATTATAGGATAATCCTAACTCTTTAAAAAATAAAAACCTTTGTTATCTTTTAGTTTTTCCTTAGCAATTAATATTTCACAGTCTTTTGTTTTCAACATTTTTCCTTTCTTGTGACAAGTTCATTATCTAAAATCATCTACCTTCTTTAAAATCAGTAGGGATTTTTCCAGCAAGTGATAGTGGTCTTGATCTTTTCTAACTATAAATTTCTGTGTATGTGTATGTAAGTGTGTTTTTATATGCATATATACCCATATGCATAGGCCCAGAGTATTTTCACATCTGGAATAGAGAATTAGTCAATACTGTCAAATATAAATGCTTTTAAATTCAGACACAGAGGGGTGCCTGGGTGGCTCAGTGGGTTAAAGCCTCTGCCTTCAGCTCAGATCATGATCTCAGGGTCCTGGGATTGAGCCCCATATTGGGCTCTCTGCTCAGTGGGGAGCCTGCTTCCCTTCTCTCTCTCTGCCTCCCTCTCTGCCTACTTGTGATTTCTGTCAAATAAATAAATAAAATCTTTAAAAAAAAATTCAGACACAGAGATGTTTTACACTAATAATAATATAAGTAATATTTAATCAGAGTTGTTCACCTGTAAATATTCTCAATAAGTATCAGATGGATGAATTATTTGTTAAGCATCCCCTCTGATTAAAAATAGAATTCTGATCTATAAATCTTTAACTTGCATTTAATCACTGGACTTTTAGTGTGATTGACGATATGGTAATCATATGTAAAATAGTCTAAAACTTTAATATGTGCCAATAAAAATGTGTCCTAAAATATGGGAAGAAAAGAAAGCTTTCTAAAAAAAGATATTCAGATCTTCTTGAGAACTACTCTGAGGTTTAAATAATATACGGCATACTCAGGAAGAGAAAGCAGAAAGTAGTCCACACATATTTAGAACCCTACACTATTTCATGGAGTCCAATTAATCAGTCTTTCCAGCCTGTAGGGATATAGAAACGCATTTTCAGCCTATTGAAAACTTGAGTGAGAACCCAGATTTCACAGTTTCCAGATAAACCGAACATGGAGTCCTAGATCCCAGGTCAGTATTGACCTATGCTGTTGCTGACCTCCAAAAGACAGGATAAAGATGCTTATATCCAAGTCTGACAACACAACAAACCATGTATTTTTTCCTACTGGCAATTCCTAAAACAAGAACCACCATGATACAAAGAAGCCCTGTTTACTAATGAATGCTTTTATCAATGTTTTATCATGTAGTGGGTCAATAAAAAGGCAGTATAAAAATAAAATAGCTAAAGATATGAGGTCTTCCTTTCAGAAATAATTTTCCACCAAAGGTTCTACGTCTGCCACCCAGACCAGGGCTGGATCACAGCGGTCTTCCCACACCGAGGGAGCAGTTTCCATCTGGCAGAGGAGCTGGGGTCCTACAATGAGCGAATGCTTCCTGTGCCCCACGGTTTCAAGAAGAGTGTGGCCAATGGGCTCGGTGGCCACTGAGGCAAAGGCTTGAAACAAACAGCGGTAAACCAAGAGCTGCAATGGAACTTGCCCCATCAACGTGAGGCAAAACTTGTCAGCTAGGCACTTTGGGGCTCAGTAAATGGCTCTGCACCTAGAGGCATTTACAGGAGGCAGATTTCTCCTCTGCCCTTTATGTTGGACAATGGCTGTCACTGGCTTGTTGTCCACAGAGCTTATGCATTATTTTACACATACTGAGCCCTCCAGAAAGTGTGTAGGCATAGAAGATGCCCCCAAAACTGCCTTTCAAGGCCCTTACCAAACTCACCTTTATCTGTGGGACATATCTTTATGGCTCCAACCACACTAACCTCTCCTTCCCCTAAACCCTCAAATCATTTCTGACCTAAATCATTTGCATGATGTTTACTACTTACTGCTTCACGCTGGGGTGAACAGTAGATCTCTCGTCCGTCACCCACAGCCCCGGGGGAAGAGCCCCCAGTCCTCATTTTGGCAAGTTACACTCATTAGTACCATCAGGATTTGTTTCAGGGCTTTAGCTTAAGAGATGAGAAAGTGGTGTTGGCTTGTTCCTTTAGACTTGAGCCTTGGAGAAATGCTCCCCAGGGAGCCTGAGGATGAAGCCAACACAGGGAGATGGAAAGCCTAGCTGAGACACAGAAATACTGGGACCTCATGGCTTATTTTGAGTCTTAAATCAAATGCCCAGAGTCAGCCTGAAACTTCCCAGTTATATAAGACAATAGGTTCCTAAATTTTTACCTAAGCCATTTTGAGTTGAGTTTTCTTTACATGTGTGATAGTTAATTTCATTTGTCAGCTTGAGTGGGCTAAGGGATCCTCAGGTAATTAATTGGTAAAAACATTATTTCTGTGTGTGTCCGGGAGGATGTTTCCAGAAGAGATTAACACTTGAACTGTGAGGCTGAGTAAAGGAAATTGCCCTCCACAGGGCAGGTAAGCATTATCCAATCCCCAGTCCAACGAGGGCCAGAAGAGAAGAAAATGGTGGTGGAAGGGTGAATTTGCTCCTTTTGCTTGAGCTGGGATATCCATCTTCTGCCCCTGGACATTGATGTTCCTGATTCTCAGGCCTTCAGACTCAGACCAGGACTTAAACCATCAGCCTCCAGACTCAGACTGAATTACCAACCAGCTTTCCTGGTGCTCCAGCTTGCAGAAGACAGATCATGGGACTTCTTGGCCTCTATAATCGCTTGAGCCAATTCCTATAATAAATCTCCTTGTGTATGTATGTATGTATGTGTGTATGTATGGATAGATAGATAAGATAGATAATATAGATTAGATAGAGAAATAGGTAGAGAATAGAGAGAGAGAGCAAGAGCAAGATAGCAACAGAGTTAGAGATATATCCCCCTGGTTCTGTTTCTCTGGAGAATCTTGACTGATAAGGAAGTAAAGCAATTCTAACTGATACAAGTGTGCCATGTTTCATCAGTACAATTTCACCTTTTCAAAGGGAGGATAATGTTGAATGCTCCCCTGTAGCCTTAGCCTAGTACAAAGTATGTGGTTACTCAAAATGTGTCACTTCATTCACTTTCTGAGTTGTTCTATTTCATTTAATACTGGAACTAAGGAACATAAATTCATAATGGCCATGGCAAACCCACTTTATGGTTCCTAGAGGCCAGATGCTCCCCAAGTGAGACAGTGGTTCTGAATCTGACACCTTGCCTAAAGCTCACCTCTACCACATTATCTCGTTATTCAGAACTCACAGTTCAAATCAAGATTGACTTAAGAGATTCTTTTTTTTTAATTTTTTTTAAAGATTTTATTTATTTGACAGAGAGAGAAAAATCACAAGTAGGCAGAGAGGCAGGCAGAGAGAGAGAGAGGAGGAAACAGGCTCCCCGCTGAGCAGAGAGCCCGACATGGGGCTTGACCCCAGGACCCTGGGATCATGACCTGAGCCGAAGGCAGAGGCTTTAACCCACTGAGCCACCCAGGTGCCCCAGACTTAAGAGATTCTATTTCTATTTTTAAATCAGTATTTTCTTTAAATGTATTAGTGGTCAAATCCTCTGAACTCCAAAATAAAGACATACGGGGATATCATAAATGATTCCGGCCATATAGTCACTTCTTTCCACAGATGGGACAGTTAGACATGCAAATCTTTATGGATTTCCCCAGGTAATTTGCTTTATGGAAGGTTGCCCAGTTGAATAATACATCTCCTCCAAATCCTAGGACTAGTCAACATGCAGACACTCTCTCCATAATTACATATTAAAATGTTAATAAAAATCTATAAACTGTGTGTGTGTTCATACATGTATATAGATAGTATGTGGCCCCTGGGGGGACTACATGGTGACCTTGGTCAGAAAAACAAGCCATTCACTTTGCTCCCATTCAAAGCCCACGTGCTGTATTACGAATCATTTTCCAGTTTCCCTATAGCCACAGCCCTTGGCTGAACAGAATCACTTTGGCCCTTTTTGTGAAATTTTGACACCTTTGGGCATTTTCATTCACTCATCTGATGTTCGTTGGTGCCCAGTGTGTCAGGAGGTGAGGTTACAACAGTGAACAAAACCAGCAAGGTTCCAGCCCTCAGAGGGTTTATACTCTAGTAAACATGACAGGCAATAAGTAAATGGTTAAGATTATTTCAAATAGTGTCAAGCATTTTGAATAGAATAAAACAGGATGATATGAAAGACAGTGACTGGGAGGAATGCAGGAAACATCACCAGGTGATTTTTGAATTGTGATATGCTGTTTGCTCCCATCTGAAAAACAATGTATGTATGGGCTCTGGCTATCTTTTCTTGCCTCCCCCCGCCCCCCAACCACCATGTTAAAAGACCTTTCTCCTGTCAGGGTTAGGGTTGCAGGACATTATCCATTTTACTGAAAATTTCCTGCTCTCTTCTCTTTTTTTCCCTCCCTTCCTCCCTCCCTCCCTTCCTTTCTTCCTCCCTTCCTCCGTTCCTTCCACTGAGAGAGATTCTTTTCCTTCCTTTGGAGGGCCTTCCAGGGAGTCTTGGTGCTTTTTTCCAGTATAATCCTGATTACAGACTTGCGACCTTTATTTATAAAAATACCCATTGCTCCCAGTGATCAGCTCTTCCACACATGGGTAAAAGGTTAACACTTGGCAGCTAGAGACTGAAGACCACACGTACACTAAGCTGGGCAAGAGGGCAGAACTGCTAAAGTTCTCCATCTCTCTCTATGTATCTATGTGTATATAAATATAGATAGGTAGATAGATAGATAGATATAGAGATATAGAGATATAAAGATATAATCTTCTATCAAATATAGCCACAGATGTGGTACAAGTGGCTAACCCCTCCTTCTGAAGTTACGGGATGAACGTCTCTCTTCAGACAAGACTCCAAGCATGGGCTATCTGGAGCACCAGTGCCCTCTCATGGATGAGCTGTGAAGCAACTTCAAAGGAACCCGCACAGCCTACTTTTCTCCAAGACACCTAACACAACATACACCACCTCTCAGCCACTGGCCTCCTTCTCCACAGATGCGGAAGATCATGGTGGGCTGTCAGGAGAAGCTGACTTTGCCCACTCCTCTATTCCCCAGGACAGGAACCTGTCCCTAGGAGGTGTCTCAGTCCTGAAATCACCATGTTTAGGTATCATTCTTAGATCTTCCATCCAGCCAAATATGAATCTTCCCAAGACAATTCACTTTCAGAGACTATGAGTCATATATCAGAGAGTGAGAAAGGATTTATGTAGCTCCTTAATAGCATACTTTGATCTTAAACAAAAGGAAAGACCTTGGGTGCATGGGGCAACACACAGTCCTGGGAGTGGTTCAGGAAGAGAGGGTTCACCTTAGAATGGTCTTGACTTACGAATCTAGTAGATTCATTATATGGTCTTAATTAACGTTCACGCTAACTCAAAAATGCATATTATCCTGAGATATTTTGCAGGTGACATCCATCTGGACACCAAAGAACCTGGTATATGGTCAGTGTTCAGTAGATTAGTCCCTTCTTCACTCTGCTATTGCACACAGCACAGTAGATGTTATAAGAGGGAATCTGCACAAACGAAGCCATTCTCTCATGATGCCCAATGAAATAAAAGTGGGGAAGTGCATGATGGGAAAAGCAGAGTAGAGAGGAAAATATAATCAAACACTACCATTTCTTGAGTATGACACCAATATGATTCTATCCAATTCTTATTTTTAATTCAACAGTTTAAGAAAAATCTTGGGTTTCTAATTAACAAGAGGCATGTATATCAAGAATTGCGGTATGTTGGGGGCCGCCTGGGTAGCTCAATCGTTAAGCATCTGCCTTTGGCTCAGGTCATGCATGGTCCCGGGGTCCTGAGATCCAGCTCCGCATCTGGCTCCCTGCTCAGCGGGAAGCCTGCTTCTCCCTCTCCCACTGCCTCTGCTTCTGTTCCCTCTCTCTCTGTCTTTCTGTGTCAAATAAATAAATAAAATCTTAAAAAGAAAAAAGAATTGTGGTATTTTTTAAGTGAAAGTTTACAGAGACATTTCTTGATAAGCATGTTTGCTAAGGACATTACTCACTTTTATCTAAACTTAAGCTAGCTCCTAACCCCCGCATGAAAGAAGCATACATCTCATCAATATTACAGCCAATTTTTTTTAATGCAATCTTGAAAAATGGGGTTAAAAGAAGCCAGTCTGTCCCCATAAAGCCAAAACTCTGGGTTTGCTGGAGGGCCAGAGGCCATGTCACACTAATGACAATGTTATTATTAACATTGCTATCATTATCCTCATTATTATTGTAGACTGTGATGATATACACTGGCAGAAGGAGGTCTTTAATGGATTTTTGTAGGACCAGGAATGCCTAACCTCAGGATAAGATAAGAGCCTCTGGGTGGGTTTCACCCCATACAGTTTAGAAGGTGTGCTTTTTCTTCTCTAAGACTGAGAGCATGAGAAGTCAGCTAACTATTTATTCCCATAAACATACTGGCTATTTGGCAGGGGGAGCTTTCTTGGAAGTGTCCCACCAGCAGCAGAAGAAGCCAACTTAGGACTGAAAAGTAAGGTAGGAAATCTACCTCACGGATAATTTATAGGATACTGAGACATGACCCAAGTATCTTTTTCATGAAAGTCTTATTTTGAACGACAACACTTCCCTCAGAAGAATCCCTACAGGATGCCTGATGATTATGTTTTAGAAATAAGTAAGTAGAGATTCTAGGGGTTTAAGTTCCCCAAGGTAACGCAGTAAGTGACAGAGTTAGCACCTGAATCCAGATCCTCCACCAGACCGAATCCTAGTAGTCTTTCTACTACTTCCTGCTGTCTCTCCCAGGTAGACCAGCAAGACTCTGACCAAGTCTCATGGGCATAACCAGTTACTGCTTACTGGTTATCATAATGTCTTCTGCTTTATTGTGGGTCATTTTAATACCCAGGCAACAGTGAGACTTTTTGCTATCAGCCACATAGCTGAGCTACGTATCCTATTTTTTGTTAATATTTTATTTATTTATTTGGCAGACAGAGATCACAAGTAGGCAGAGAAGCAGGCAGAGAGAGAGAGAGGAGGAAGCAGACTCCCTGAGGAGCAGAGAGCCCGATATGGGGCTTGATCCCAGGACACTGGGATCATGACCCGAGACAAAGGCAGAGGCTTTAACCCCACTGAGCCACCCAGGCGCCCCTGAGCTACATATTCTAATTGTATTCTGAAATTCTCATCATTTTGTGGCCAGTGTGAAGCTAGGCCGATCACTACATAATGACTGGTCATGCATCACAGTTAAAAGTCAAGTCATAATTGCCGTCAGTTAAGTCAGTCTTAATTGCCACAAAATCAAGTTACAAGTCAGTCTTGACCGGCACCAACATTTCACAAATGAGTCAAGTATTCATTGATTCTTCTACAAAAAACGGTTTCATAGGGCTCTGACTTTCACACCCCATAAGTTAGAACTTCCTTAAACGAGCCACCCTGAGGACCAGAGCCTGTAATCCAGTTTATCTCGCTTGCTATAGTAGGCAAACTCAAAAGGGTTTATCCCACTCGTTGACTGGTTTGCTTCACTTTGTGAGAAAAAAATGTACCAGGGGACTTTAAGATGGCTGCAGAGACAGTATTCCTCTCCACATCTCTAGGCATTCGGCAGCTACTGGGAAACAAAACAGATAAAGTTCCTCTCCACAAGAGTTTATACTATCAGTAGATAATATTAATTTAGACCTCACAATTGTAGACTGTAAACAGTTGTCAATTCTTTCAAGATTTGTTTGTTTAATAAATTCAAGTTCAGGTCTACATTTATAGTTAGGAACTCAATTTCCGACCTGAAGTGAGGACATCCCTCAGTATAAATCTTGTTCAGAGCTTACCTAGTTAATGACGGCACACTAAAGCTATATGAAATTTAGAGCTTTTCCTTACAAATTGGACTTATCTCTCTATCAATTAGCCATACTTAATCTCTCCTCTTTCCTCTTTCTTTTACTGGCTGCCCACCCCTATCTACTTCCTACTCAGGGTTAAGAAGTGAAAGAACGCGTGGGATTAATATCTGTCAAGAACTCTGAGTTATAATTCTGGAGAAAATGGTTGTGGGAAAGGAGGACCTCAATGAACTCCTTTATCTCCACCCAACAGGGCCATATTTAACGGAGACAGGATTTTTGGCATTTCCTCTTATTTCACAGAAAGAAAATAAGGAAGTATATATTCAAACATGTATTTGCTATCTCAATCGAAAGCTCCTTATCTCCCCCTCAGCTGCCTGCCAAGGCCCCAGAGAGTTTCAGGGTCAATGATTATCATCTCTCCATTCAGACACTTTGACATCTGTGAATATGTTGACCTTGAAGATTGGACCAAGTCATTCCTAACAGATGTAAATTTGATTGCTCAGTTCTGACCTCAAGTGAGGTCTGGCTTTTGTCTTCATCACTATATTAAGATAGTGATAACCTCCCTGAAGTCATAAAAATGCCCTGATAAGCCTTATCGATCCTGGATTTGAAATTGAACAGATAACCCAAGTGTATTATGGTAAACTTTTAACCTACTCTCTAGGATATATGTCCACCAAAGCTGAGACAAGAGTTCACGGCTTTTGTTTCATAAAAGAATTCTCCCTCACTTGTTTTTATATTAATTATTACTCTTTTAAAATTAACACAACCTAGTCTGTCCATGTTGCATTTGTTTTTGCCAGCCTCTGACAAGAGTAAGGATCCTTATAATCAGGAAAGTATTAAAAATCCTTCTCTTAGGAAATTTTGCACTGTGAAAAAACTGGAGGAAAATAGTGAAATATTAAAAATGGTGACATTTGTCATCTACCTTTAAACAAGTCCTGTAGATTTCAGCCCCATGTCAGAAATGACTCTATTGGTGTAGCTGAAGACACTGAAGTCTCAGGAAATAAAGCCATTCCTTACTATTACATTGTAAGAAAAGAGCATGATTGGAAGTCAGACTGGGTTCAAAAACTGGCTCCACAACTACCAGCTGGATATTCTTGGGCAGAAACTCCTAGACAGAGCTGAGTATGCATTTCCTAACAGGTAAGATGAGGGTAATATGCACCTTTTGTTATTAGGATTCAAAAGATTCCCCTTCCTTCAAACATACAAATCACAAAGAGACACTGAAACCCAAGCTTCCTTGTTAACCATCCTCTTAGACCCTAATTAAGAAATAAACTATAGAGTCAAGATGGCAGAGAAGTAGCAGGCTGAGCCTACTTCAGGTAGCGGGAGATCAGCTAGATAGCTTATCTAAAGATTGCAAACACCTACAAATCCAACTGGAGATTGAAGAGAAGAACAACAGCAATTCTAGAAACAGAAAATCAACCACTTTCTGAAAGGTAGGACTGGCGGAGAAGTGAATCCAAAGCGACGGGAAGATAGACCGCGGGGGGAGGTGCCGGCTCCCGGCAAGCGGCAGAGCAACGGAGCACAAAATCGGGACTTTTAAAAGTCTGTTCCTCTGAGGGACATCGCTCCAGAGGCTTAACCGGGGTGAAGCCCACGCAGGGTCAGTGTGGCCTCAGGTCCCGCAGGGTCACAGAAGGATCGGGGGTGTCTGAGTGTAGCAGAGCTTACAGGTATTAGAACGGGAAAGCCGGCTACAGAGACAGAGCCGAGGAGTGACTCTCAGCTAGGGGTTGCCTTGAACCGGTCGCAGGCTCGGTCAGCTCGGAGCACGGCCGAGGCCAGGGTGACGGGAGTCATTGGGTGCTGTTCTCTGAGGGCGCACTAAGGAGTGGGGCCCCGGGCTCTCGGCTCCTCTGGGCCGAAGACTGGGAGGCCGCCATCTTCATTCCTGCCCTCCGGAACTCTACGGAAAGCGCGCTCAGGGAACAAAAGCTCCCGAAAGCAAACCCGATCGGATTACTCAGACCGCCCCAGATAAGGGCGGTGCAACTCCGCCTGGGGCAAAGACACTTGAGAATCACTACAACAGGCCCCTCCCCCAGAAGATCAACAAGAAACCCAGCCAGGATCAAGTTCATCTACCAAGGAGTGCAGTTTCAATACCAAGGAGAGCAGCGGAATTCCAGAGGAGGAGAAAGCAAAGCATGGAACTTATGGCTTTCTCCCCATGATTCTTTAGCCTTGCAGTTAATTTAATTTTTTTTTTCTTTTTCAATTTTTTTTTCTTCTGCTAATTTTTTTAACTTTTACCCTTTTCTTTTTTAACGTTTTTTAACTAGTTTATCTAATATATATATTTTTTTTTCCTTTTTATATTTTTTCTTTATTGGTTTTCTTTTTTAATTGTTTCTTCTTTTTTTTTTTTTTTTCTTTCTGAACCTCTTTTTATCCCCTTTCTCCCCCCTCACGATTTGGGATCTCTTCTGATTTGGCTAAAGCATATTTTCCTGGGGTTGTTGCCACCCTTTTAGTATTTTACTTGCTCCTTCATATACACTTATCTGGACAAAATGACAAGGCGGAAAAATTCACCACAAAAAAAAGAACAAGAGGCAGTACCAAAGGCTAGGGACCTAATCAATACAGACATTGGTAATATGTCAGATCTAGAGTTCAGAATGACGATTCTCAAGGTTCTAGCTGGGCTCGAAAAAGGCATGGAAGATATTAGAGAAACCCTCTCGGGAGATATAAAAGCCCTTTCTGGAGAAATAAAAGAACTAAAATCTAACCAAGTTGAAATCAAAAAAGCTATTAATGAGGTGCAATCAAAAATGGAGGCTCTCACTGCTAGGATAAATGAGGCAGAAGAAAGAATTAGCGATATAGAAGACCAAATGACAGAGAATAAAGAAGCTGAGCAAAAGAGGGACAAACAGCTACTGGACCACGAGGGGAGAATTCGAGAGATAAGTGACACCATAAGACGAAACAACATTAGAATAATTGGGATTCCAGAAGAAGAGGAAACAGAGAGGGGAGCAGAAGGTATATTGGAGAGAATTATTGGAGAGAATTTCCCCAATATGACAAAGGGAACAAGCATCAAAATCCAGGAGGTTCAGAGAACCCCCCTCAAGATCAATAAGAATAGGTCCACACCCCGTCACCTAATAGTAAAATTTACAAGTCTTAGTGACAAAGAGAAGATCCTGAAAGCAGCCCGGGAAAAGAAGTCTGTAACGTACAATGGTAAAAATATTAGATTGGCAGCAGACTTATCCACAGAGACCTGGCAGGCCAGAAAGAGCTGGCATGATATATTCAGAGTACTAAACGAGAAAAACATGCAGCCAAGAATACTATATCCAGCTAGGCTATCATTGAAAATAGAAGGAAAGATTAAAAGCTTCCAGGACAAACAAAAACTGAAAGAATTTGCAAATACCAAACCAGCTCTACAGGAAATATTGAAAGGGGTCCTCTAAGCAAAGAGAGACCCTAAAAGGAGTAGATCAGAAAGAAACAGAGACAATATACAATAACAGTCACCTTACAGCCAATACAATGGCACTAAATTCATATCTCTCAATACTTACCCTGAATGTTAATGAACTAAATGCCCCAATCAAAAGACACAGGGTATCAGAATGGATAAAAAAACAAAACCCATCTATATGTTGCCTACAAGAAACTCATCTTACACCCGAAGACACCTCCAGGTTTAAAGTGAGGGGGTGGAAAAGAATTTACCATGCTAATGGACATCAGAAGAAAGCTGGGGTGGCAATCCTTATATCAGATCAATTAGATTTTAAGCCAAAGACTACAATAAGAGATGAGGAAGGACACTATATCATACTCAAAGGAACTGTCCAACAAGAAGAACTAACAATTTTAAATATCTATGCCCCTAACGTGGGAGCAGCCAACTATATAAACCAATTAATAACAAAATCAAAGAAACATATTGACAAGAATACAATAATAGTAGGGGACTTTAACACTCCCCTCACTGAAATGGACAGTTCATCCAAGCAAAAGATCAACAAGGAAATCAAGGCCTTAAATGACACACTGGACCAGATGGACATCACAGATATATTCATAACATTTCATCCCAAAGCAACAGAATACACATTCTTCTCTAGTGCACATGGAACATTCTCCAGAATAGATCACATTCTTGGTCCTAAATCAGGTCTCAACTGTTATCAAAAGATTGGGATCATTCCCTGCATATTTTCAGACCACAATGCTCTGAAGTTAGAACTCAATCACAAGAGGAAATTTGGAAAGAACCCAAATACATGGAGACTAAACAGCATCCTTCTAAAGAATGAATGAGTCAACCAGGAAATTAAGGAAGAATTGAAAAAATTCATGGAAACAAATGATAATGAAAACACAACGGTTCAAAATCTGTGGGACACAACAAAGGCAGTCCTGAGAGGAAAATATATAGCGGTACAAGCCTTTCTCAAGAAACAAGAAAGGTCTCAGGTACACAACCTAACCCTAAACCTAAAGGAGCTGGAGAAAGAACAAGAAAGAAACCCTAAACCCAGCAGGAGAAGAGAAATCATAAAGATCAGAGCAGAAATCAATGAAATAGAAACCAAAAACACAATAGAACAAATCAATGAAACTAGGAGCTGGTTCTTTGAAAGAATTAATAAGATCGATAAACTCCTGGCCAGACTTATCAAAAAGAAAAGAGAAAGGCCCCAAATAAATAAAATCATGAATGAAAGAGGAGAGATCACAACGAACACCAAAGAAATACAGACAATTATAAGAACATACTATGAGCAACTCTACGCCAACAAATTTGACAATCTGGAAGAAATGGATGCATTCCTAGAGACATATAAACTACCGCAACTGAACCAGGAAGAAATAGAAAGCCTCAACAGACCCATAACCAGTAAGGAGATTGAAACAGTCATCAAAAATCTCCAAACAAACAAAAGCCCAGGGCCAGATGGCTTCCCCGGGGGAATTCTACCAAACATTTAAAGAAGAACTAATTCCTATTCTCCTGAAACTGTTCCAAAAAATAGAAATAGAAGGAAAACTTCCAAACTCATTTTATGAGGCCAACATCACCTTGATCCCAAAACCACACAAGGATCCCATCAAAAAAGAGAACTACAGACCAATATCCTTGATGAACACAGATGCAAAAATTCTCACCAAAATACTAGCCAATAGGATTCAACAGTACATTAAAAGGATTATTCACCACGACCAAGTGGGATTTATTCCAGGGCTGCAAGGTTGGTTCAACATCCACAAATCAATCAATGTGATACAGCACATTAATAAAAGAAAGAACAAGAACCATATGATACTCTCCATAGATGCTGAAAAAGCATTTGACAAAGTACAGCATCCCTTCCTGATCAAAACTCTTCAAAGTGTAGGGATAGACGGCACATACCTCAATATTATCAAAGCCATCTATGAAAAACCCACCGCAAATATCATTCTCAATGGAGAAAAACTGAAAGCTTTTCCGCTAAGGTCAGGAACACAGCAGGGATGTCCCTTATCACCACTGCTATTCAACATAGTACTAGAAGTCCTAGCCTCAGCAATCAGACAACAAAAGGAAATTAAAGGCATCCAAATCGGCAAAGAAGAAGTGAAACTATCACTCTTCGCAGATGATATGATACTATATGTGGTAAACCCAAAAGACTCCACTCCAAAACTGCTAGAACTTGTACAGGAATTCAGTAAAGTGTCAGGATATAAAATCAATGCCAGAAATCAGTTGCATTTCTCTACACCAAGACAGAAGAAAGAGAAATTAAGGAGTCAATCCCATTTACAATTGCACCCAAAACTATAAGATACCTAGGAATAAACCTAACCAAAGAGACTAAGAATCTATACACAGAAAACTATAAAGTACTCATGAAAGAAATTGAGGAAGATACAAAGATATAGAAAAATGTTCCATGCTCCTGGATTGGAAGAATAAATATTGTGAAAATATCTATGCTACCTAAAGCAATCTACACATTTAATGCAATTCCTATCAAAGTACCATCCATTTTTTTCAAAGAAATGGAACAAATCATCCTAAAATTTATATGGAACCAGAAAAGACCTCGAATAGCCAAAGCAATATTGAAAAAGAAAGCCAAAGTTGGTGGCATCACAATTCCGGACTTCAAGCTCTATTACAAAGCTGTCATCATCAAGACAGCATGGTACTGGCACAAAAACAGACACATAGATCAATGGAACAGAATAGAGAGCCCAGAAATAGACCCTCAACTCTATGGCCAACTAATCTTTGACAAAGCGGGAAAGAATGTCCAATGGAAAAAAGACAGCCTCTTCAACAAATGGTGTTGGGAAAATTGGACAGCCACATGCAGAAAAATGAAATTGGATCATTTCCTTACACCACACACGAAAATAGACTCAAAATGGATGAAGGATCTCAATGTGAGAAAGGAATCCATCAAAATCCTTGAGGAGAACACAGGTAGCAACCTCTTCTACCTCAGCCGCAGCAACATCTTCCTAGGAACATCGCCAAAGGCAAGGGAAGCAAGGGCAAAAATGAACTATTGGGATTTTATCAAGATCAAAAGCTTTTGCACAGCAAAGGAAACAGTTAAAAAAACCAAAAGACAACTGACAGAATGGGAGAAGATATTTGCAAATGACATATCAGATAAAGGGCTAGTGTCCAAAATCTATAAAGAACTTAGCAAACTCAACACCCAAAGAACAAATAATTCAATCAAGAAATGGGCAGAGGACATGAACAGACATTTCTGCAAAGAAGACATCCAGATGGCCAACAGACACGTGAAAAAGTGCTCCACATCACTCGGCATCAGGGAAATACAAATCAAAACCACAATGAGATATCACCTCACACCAGTCAGAATGGCTAAAATTAACAAGTCAGGAAATGACAGATGCTGGCGAGGATGCGGAGAAAGGGGAAACCTCCTACACTGTTGGTGGGAATGCAAGCTGGTGCAACCACTCTGGAAAACAGCATGGAGGTTCCTCAAAATGTTGAAAATAGAACTACCCTATGACCCAGCAATTGCACTGCTGGGTATTTACCCTAAAGATACGAACGTAGTGATCTGAAGGGGCACATGCACCCGAATGTTTATAGCAGCAATGTCTACAATAGCCAAACTATGGAAAGAACCTAGATGTCCATCTACAGACGAATGGATAAAGAAGATGTGGTATATATACACAATGGAATACTATGCAGCCATCAAAAGAAATGAAATCTTGCCATTTGCGACGACATGGATGGAACTAGAGGGTATCATGCTTAGCGAAATAAGTCAATCGGAGAAAGACAACTATCATATGGTCTCCCTGATGTGAGGGAGAGGAGATGCAACATGGGGGGTTAAGGGGGTAGGAGAAGAGTAAATGAAACAAGATGGGATTGGGAGGGAGACAAACCATAAGTGACTCTTAATCTCACAAAACAAACTGAGGGTTGATGGGGGGAGGGGGGTTGGGAGAGGGGGGGTGGGATTATAGACATTGGGGAGGGTATGTGCTATGGTGAGTGCTGTGAAGTGTGTAAACCTGGCGATTCACAGACCTGTACCCCTGGGGATAAAAATATATGTTTATAAAAAATAAAATTTAAAAAAAAAAGGAAAAAAAAAAGAAATAAACTATATATTAACGACATATTTTGTGTTGTTGTGAGAAGCTTCCTAACCTAAATTAGAGTTACGGTTGGCCAAATGTTGTCAAACTGACAGATGCAGGGCTTAAGTAGGAAAATAAAACGGTAAGTAATCTCTAAACTATCTAACTGCCCCCAAACTGGAAAATCGTGTGCCTTAGAGGCTTGAAACAAATGGACTAAGGTCAGAAATTTGGCCTTAGTCAGGTGGTAAGGAATGAGATCTGTGTATAGTGAAGCAGGGAAGGTGGGTGTAAGATCTAGAAGGTTCTAGAAGAAGCCACAGACCAAAACAATCCTTGGCCCACAGACCAAAACAATCCTTGGCCCAGGCCTCCAGCAGCTTTATGTCTGCCAGCCCCTGCATTATTCAAAGCACATTGTCACCAGAGGTTTCTTGGGGAGGTGGGGAAATCCCCCCAAAAAGACAAATCAGGACCACATTCCAAGGTAACTGAATTGACCTTCACCTCTCCCTTCCTGTTTGCTGATGCTTGAAATTCTTTTAAACTTGAGTGGAACACTTTTCATCCCATAATTATAGCTAAAAGGCTTAAATTTCACAGGTTTATTTCAGATAAGGTGTTGATGAATATGAGTTCCAGTCAAAATACAATCAACCAGTCAACAAGTGTCAGTGACTGGTTATCAGATCTTTTTTGTGCAAAAGAGGGAAAATGTGAAGAGGGCAAAGCACTGGTCAGCTAAAAGTGCTTGGAAAAGCTCATGGAAAAGAAGTTTTATGTCACAGTTGTGTCTGAGAGGAGGCCTGTTGTCAGCTGTGAGGGGGTAACAGAAGCTGACTGAGCTCTTAAGTTTGGTTTAGGGACATTTTGGGCTTTCAAATAATTGTTTTGATTTGTTCTGATCAGGCTTCTGCAAGTACCATAAATCTGTTGCAATGATTTTTAAACTAATTCTCTTTTGGTGGTGTTTATTGTTCACAGCACTGGTTTGCTTCAAACTAGGGGAAAAAAGAAAAAAAAAAAAAGAGCTGGAAGAGAGACTCCAGCCCCCATCAGATGCCTCACCTCCCTTGACAACTTATTCCTTCTGTGGTGACCCAGACCAGTCAGCCAACCCATCATTAAATCGGGTATTCAGCAAGCCAGTCAGTCAGACTTTCCAACAGACATTCAGTCAGTCATTCAGCCAATCAGCACATCAGACAGGCAATCAGTCAGTCAGTCAGTCAGTCCATGTGGAATACTTAATCTTCCTCACCAACCACCTATTTTAAACTCTAATAATTTCTTCTCTTATATTAATTAATACACCCTCTGGTGCAGATTTCAATAAGGATATTTAAAGCACTAACCATCCTTGAAGTGTTGTTAGTCAGGCTACTTCTAATGCTGGCCAGTCTTCCAAGTCACAGATCGGATTTCACTCACACACATTGCATATAACTACTCTAAATTATTTCAAAAGAAAATTACCATAGAAACAACACACTTGTCTGTCAAGAGGAGACTGGTTTAATAAATTATGATGTAACTCTAAAACACAATACTGTTCAGCTCTAGGAAAAAATGGGGGCACACACATGAACAGCCATGGAAAAATGGAAAGCTCTTCAGCATTTTTGTCACATGAAAATGGATTAGCGTAGGATGCTAGATATAACATGCTTCCACTTGAGTATGAAAGAATTTATGTCCTGTGTATATGCATAAGTATGTCTAGAAAAATATGCAAACACTAGATTTTACTGATTAAGTGGGGATATAAGGTAATATGAAGATATTGGGGTGGAAGAGTGATATTTCAAGATTTGCTCTTTGTACCATTTCTAAAATAAGTTCAGTATAAAAGATGAAAATATCAATAGTTTTTTAATACACTACAGAATAGTTTTTTTGATATAGGTACATCTCAGGAAATGTTCACATATTTATTCGTTCTGTTGATGAAGACTGAGGCCTTGGGAACAGGGACACTTCTGTTGCTCTTTGTAAAGCTGTCCTCAGCTTGGTGCTGCCCTTCTGTCTCCATGGCTGCACATGCTTTGGCTTTGCAATGGTCACCTGTTCCCACCAATGAGGTGCCCCCATCCATAAACCTCAAAGGCCCCCTGTCCTTGGCAGTGGCCATGTCCGTGTGGGCTCAATGGCTCAGTCTTCTGCCTCACTCACGTCCTGAAGAAAGTACACAGGAAGTTGCCAAGGAATATGCAATTCTTTCCTCCGCGGTTAAAGGTGAATTCCTTTAGGGCCCAGAACAAAATATACTCAGCAAGAGCCAAAAACAATAACAAGAGCTGTGTTCTTAAAAACACTTCACAATTCACTGAGATTTTTGTTGATGTCATTCTATTGCCCTTAAACTAATTTCAAGGGAAAACTGGTGAACTTTTGTCCTCCAGGAAGTTTTTCTTTATTGCCCCTCCTCCCCCATCCGTCTCTCTCCAACTTCTTTCATACTCTCCCAATCAAAACACCACTAACGACACCCCCTGCTAATCGCTATTTTGCTGTCAGGCTTAAATGGGTCAAAACTCCAATCACTAGTGAAACAAGAGGCAGTGTGTTTGGCTCAGATCTGGGAATGTACAAACGCTTGTCTAAGCACCGGTTTTCATATGCTAATATGTTATAGGGGAGCATTCCTGCTGGGCTGGAGGCCACCGACTAGAGCTGACAGACCCAGTTTTTAAGAAGGCGTTGGCTAGGGTAGGGTGAGCAGACTGTCCTCACTTCTACAGACTGGCTGCTCACAAGCCTTGCTGACACTCTGACACAGCTTTGGTGGGATGCACGTGGTATTTCCAGAAAATTTTTTATTAGTACCAGATACCTCAAGTATTTGGAGCCTTCACAAAAATCTGGGTCTAACATCCCTTTGTGATACAGATGGCCAGCCAAGACCTGAATCCGTCACAACATTTGCATAAGCCGAGATGTGACTGCCTCCTTGAGTTAAGGCATGCTCTCCAATTCAACAAGGCCCCAGGTGCCTGGCTGTTCTGGTGACTCTATTGCTGAGTGAAAATCGCCTCTCTAAAATCAGTTGTTCAAGACAACCATTTGCTTTTACTCCTGATTTTGTAGTTATAGCTAGGTGTTGGCCAGGCAGCAGTAATCTGAAGGTTCGATTGGGCTGGAGGCCCAAGATGGCCACTCCCAGGGCTACGGTGGATGCGGGTGATGTTTCCTGGAGGCCCAGCTAGGACTGTAGCTTGGAGGACCCATAGGTGGTCTCTGCAACAGGGCAACTGAGGAGAGTGGGACTTCTCCCATCTTCCCATGTAGCAAGTGACCTAGAGAACCAGGCAGAGCTGCATGGTCTTTACAACCTAGCTTCAGAAGTCATTCTGTTGGCTGACACAGTCATAAGCATCATCTGGAGTCATGGTGAAGGGGCACAGACTCCCCGCTCACTGTGAGATGTGTCACAGAACTTGAGTGTCACTTACTTGATCTGCTTGGATCCTACAGACTTTAGAGGGTAGACCCCACCCTCACCCCTGGAGCCTGAATAAATATTGATAGAAATACATCTTTCTCTTCCCTTCCTCTCCCTGCTCTCTGTCTTCCCTCAAAGTGGGTGGGTGGGGGACAGTATTCACTGGGTATCACCCAGTTGAAATTTCTTTATCTTACAAATACTTGTAGAGCACCTATGTTGGGCCAGACCCTTTCCATACATTTTCCCAAATTTAATACTCAAAGCAGCACTGTGTGGTAACGTTATCCCCATTCTACAGATGAGAAAACCGAAGTTCACAAATCAAGTATTTAGAATGGAGTTGTACAGCTTCCAAAGCATTGATCCAGGATTCTAAACCAGCTGTCGCTGAGTGTCACAAGCCAAGAGGGATTATAATTTTTGCTTTGGTCTCTGAGCAATATCTCTATAAATGAGTGGCGATGTACTGCATCTCTAGTCAGAATAACAGATTGTCCTCATGAGCATGAATCCCCTGGGTCATGTCTCAGTGGAGACAATGCACAAGGTCTCCCCAATGAAGGGCAAGTACTAGGAAATTCACAGATCCTTGTGTTTGTCAGCTGTACCCCAGAAAAAAAAAAACAACAATGTTTCTTAAATAAGAATCTTTCCCTCACGCCCCAAAAAACTAAATAAAGCAGGAATTCTGGCATTTGAGCCTCCAACCACAGGACTTAGAATGCAGGCAGACACACAGATCCCTGCAGCGGGCCGCTTCTCATTTCCCTTCACATTTTCAGTGGCTGGGAAGAGACATGAAATGAATCGAAGAGGGAGAGATGAAAGTGAGGGGTGGTGAGCAAGGAGGATAGTATGTATCTGCAGTCTGAGAAAAAATAAGATCCTGGGCAGAAGTACGGGCGGATATGCCCCAATTTTTTTTTCTTTAGGTAGGCTCCAAGCTGGGCAGGATTTGAACTCCCGACCCCAAGATCAAGGACTGAGCTGAGATCAAGAGTCATATGAGCCATCCAGGTGCCTCAGAATATGCCCAGAGTCTAAGGGGACCTGCATGTCTATGTTCTTACACAGGGCCCAGGTTCACTGCTTTATTGTCTGGTTTGAGGTTTCCCAAGCTCACCTAAGTCTCCTCTCTTACCAGCTCTTTCTCTTTCTTCCTTAGAGTAATACTGTTTCTTGGCATGAGTAGGAAGGCTACTCTTCCCAATAACACAGGAACCAAGGAGAGGATGAGAATTCATGTTTACTAAGCCCCTGTAAGTGCTGGGCATCTCACACAGCGTGATACTCATTGCAAATCCCAAGTGTAGGGATTTCTTTTCTTTTCTTTTCTCTTCTTTTCTTTCTTTTTCCTTTTTTTTTTTTTAACATATAATTGAGATATCCTAGTTTCAGGTTTACAACATAATGATTAGGTATTTGTATATATTGTGAAATGGTCACCACATGAAGTCTAGTTAATATCCATCACCACACATGGCTACAAATTTTTTCTTCTTGTGATGAGAAGTTTTCAGATGTATTCTCTTGATTCATCTCTTGATGGCATAGATGTACATGAAGAGAAAAAATTAATGGCAGCCATCTTTGGAAGTGATCTACCACAGTATGTATCAGGCATTAATATGCTTTGAGATCATTTTAAGTTTCCTGAGGACTAGGGATTTGTTGAAATTTGTAAAACTTTTTTTACTGTAAAAATAATACATGCACAGAAAAAAAATTCTTGTGCACTGTAATGGTATCAAAGGGAAGGATATAACATAAAAAGTAAACTTCCTGAAGATGGCGGAGAAGTAGCAGGCTGAGACTACTTCGGGTAGCGGGAGATCAGCTAAATAGCTTATCTAAAGATTGCAAACACCTACAAATCCAACGGGAGATTGAAGAGAAGAAGAACAGCAATTCCAGAAACAGAAAATCAACCACTTTCTGCAAGGTAGGACTGGCGGAGAAGTGAATCCAAAGCGACGGGAAGATAGACCGCGGGGGGAGGGGCCGGCTCCCGGCGAGCGGCGGAGCAACGGAGCAAAATCAGGACTTTTAAAAGTCTGTTCCGCTGAGGGACATCGCTCCAGAGGCTTAACTGGGGTGAAGCCCAGGCGGGGTCAGCGCGGCCTCAGGTCCCGCAGGGTCACAGAAGGATCGGGGGTGTCTCAGTGTCGCAGAGCTTACCCGTATTAGAACGGGGAAGCCGGCTGCAGAGACAGAGCCGAGGAGTGACCCTCAGCTCAGGGTTGCCTTGAACCGGTCGCAGGCTCGGTCAGCTCGGAGCGCGGCCGGAGGCCAGGGTGGCGGGAGTCATTTGGCGCTGTTCTCTGAGGGCGCACTGAGGAGTGGGGCCCCGGGCTCTCGGCTCCTCCGGGCCAGAGACCGGGAGGCCGCCATCTTTATTCCCGTCCTCCGGACTCTACGGAAAGCGCTCAGGGAACAAAAGCTCCCGAAAGCGAACCTGAGCGGATGACTCAACGCGGCCCTGGGTAAGGGCGGTGCAACTCCGCCTGGGGCAGAGACGCTTGAGAATCACTACAACGGGCCCCTCCCCCAGAAGATCTACGGGAAACCCAGCCAGGACCAAGTTCACCTACCAAGGAGAACGGCGGAATTCCAGAGGAGAAGAAAGCAAAGCACGGAACTCATGGCATTCTCCCCATGATTTTTTAGCCTTGCAGTTAATTTAATTTTTTTTTTCTTTTTCATTTTTTTTTTCTTTTTCTCTTCTTCTGCTAAATTTTTTTTAACTTTTACCGTTTTCTTTGTTTAACGTTTTTTAAATAGTTTATCTAATATATATGTATATTTTTTCCTCTTTTTATATTTTTTCTTTATCGGCTTTCTTTTTTTTAATAGTTTTTTTTTTTTTCTTTCTTTCTGAACCCCTTTTTATCCCCTTTCTCCCCCCTCACAATTCAGGATCTCTTCTGATTTGGCTAAAGCATATTTTCCTGGGGTTGTTGCCACCCTTTTAGTATTTTACTTGCTCCTTCATAAACTCTTATCTGGACAAAATGACAAGGCGGAAAAATTCACAACAAAAAAAAGAACAAGAGGCAATACCAAGGCTAGGGACCTAATCAATACAGACATTGGTAATATGTCAGATATAGAGTTCAGAATGATGATTCTCAAGGTTCTAGCCGGGCTTGAAAAAGGCATGGAAGATATTAAAGCAACCCTCTCGGGAGATATAAAAGCCCTTTCTGGAGAAATAAAAGAACTAAAATCTAACCAAGTTGAAATCAAAAAAGCTATTAATGAGGTGCAATCAAAAATGGAGGCTCTCACTGCTAGGATAAATGAGGCAGAAGAAAGAATTAGCGATGTAGAAGACCAAATGACAGAGAATAAAGAAGCTGAGCAAAAGAGGGACAAACAGCTACTGGACCACGAGGGGAGAATTCGAGAGATAAGTGACACCATAAGACGAAACAACATTAGAATAATTGGGATTCCAGAAGAAGAGGAAACAGAGAGGGGAGCAGAAGGTATATTGGAGAGAATTATTGGAGAGAATTTCCCCAATATGTCAAAGGGAACAAGCATCAAAATCCAGGAGGTTCAGAGAACCCCCCTCAAAATCAATAAGAATAGGTCTACACCCCATCACCTAATAGTAAAATTGACAAGTCTTAGTGACAAAGAAAAGATCCTGAAAGCAGCCCGGGAAAAGAAGTCTGTAACGTACAATGGTAAAAATATTAGATTGGCAGCAGACTTATCCTCAGAGACCTGGCAGGCCAGAAAGAGCTGGCATGATATATTCAGAGTACTAAATGAGAAAAACATGCAGCCAAGAATACTATATCCAGCTAGGCTATCATTGAAAATAGACGGAGAGACTAAAAGCTTCCAGGACAAACAAAAACTGAAAGAATTTGCAAATACCAAACCAGCTCTACAGGAAATATTGAAAGGGGTCCTCTAAGCAAAGAGAGACCCTCAAAGTAGTAGATCAGAAAGAAACAGAGACAATATACAATAACAGTCACCTTACAGGCAATACAATGGCACTAAATTCATATCTCTCAATACTTACCCTGAATGTTAATGGGCTAAATGCCCCAATCAAAAGACACAGGGTATCAGAATGGATAAAAAAACAAAAACCATCTATATGTTGCCTACAAGAAACTCATCTTACACCCGAAGACACCTCCAGGTTTAAAGTGAGGGGGTGGAAAAGAATTTACCATGCTAATGGACATCAGAAGAAAGCAGGAGTGGCAATCCTTATATCAGATCAATTAGATTTTAAGCCAAAGATTATAATAAGAGATGAGGAAGGACACTATATCATACTCAAAGGAACTGTCCAACAAGAAGATCTAACAATTTTAAATATCTATGCCCCTAACGTGGGAGCAGCCAACTATATAAACCAATTAATAACAAAATCAAAGAAACACATCGACAAGAATACAATAATAGTAGGGGATTTTAACACTCCCCTCACTGAAATGGACAGATCATCCAAGCAAAAGATCAACAAGGAAATCAAGGCCTTAAATGACACACTGGACCAGATGGACATCACAGATATATTCAGAACATTTCATCCCAAAGCAACAGAATACACATTCTTCTCTAGTGCACATGGAACGTTCTCCAGAATAGATCACATTCTTGGTCCTAAATCAAGTCTCAACCGGTATCAAAAGATTGGGATCATTCCCTGCATATTTTCAGACCACAATGCTCTAAAGCTAGAACTCAATCACAAGAGGAAATTTGGAAAGAACCCAAATACATGGAGACTAAACAGCATCCTTCTAAAGAATGAATGGGTCAACCAGGAAATCAAAGCAGAATTGAAAAAATTTATGGAAACAAATGATAATGAAAACACAACAGTTCAGAATCTGTGGGACACAACAAAGGCAGTCCTGAGAGGAAAATATATAGCGGTACAAGCCTTTCTCAAGAAACAAGAAAGGTCTCAGGTACACAACCTAACCTTACACCTAAAGGAGCTGGAGAAAGAACAAGAAAGAAACCCTAAACCCAGCAGGAGAAGAGAAATCATAAAGATCAGAGCAGAAATCAATGAAATAGAAACCAAAAAAAACAATAGAACAAATCAACGAAACTAGGAGCTGGTTCTTTGAAAGAATTAATAAGATTGATAAACCCCTGGCCAGACTTATCAAAAAGAAAAGAGAGAGGACCCAAATAAATAAAATCATGAATGAAAGAGGAGAGATCACAACGAACACCAAAGAAATACAGACAATTATAAGAACATACTATGAGCAACTCTACGCCAACAAATTTGACAATCTGGAAGAAATGGATGCATTCCTAGAGACATATAAATTACCACAACTGAACCAGGAAGAAATAGAAAGCCTGAACAGACCCATAACCAGTAAGGAGATTGAAACAGTCATCAAAAATCTCCAAACAAACAAAAGCCCAGGGCCAGACGGCTTCCCGGGGGAATTCTACCAAACATTTAAAGAAGAACTAATTCCTATTCTCCTGAAACTGTTCCAAAAAATAGCAATAGAAGGAAAACTTCCAAACTCATTTTATGAGGCCAGCATCACCTTGATCCCAAAACCAGACAAGGATCCCAACAAAAAAGAGAACTACAGACCAATATCCTTGATGAACACAGATGCAAAAATTCTCGCCAAAATACTAGCCAATAGGATTCAACAGTACGTTAAAAGGATTATTCACCACGACCAAGTGGGATTTATTCCAGGGCTGCAAGGCTGGTTCAACATCCGCAAATCAATCAATGTGATACAACACATTAATAAAAGAAAGAACAAGAACCATATGATACTCTCCATAGATGCTGAAAAAGCATTTGACAAAGTACAGCATCCCTTCCTGATCAAAACTCTTCAAAGTGTAGGGATAGACAGCACATACCTCAAAATTATCAAAGCCATCTATGAAAAACCCACCGCAAATATCATTCTCAATGGAGAAAAACTGAAAGCTTTTCCGCTAAGGTCAGGAACACGGCAGGGATGTCCGTTATCACCACTGCTATTCAACATAGTACTAGAAGTCCTAGCCTCAGCAATCAGACAACAAAAGGAAATTAAAGGCATCCAAATCGGCAAAGAAGAAGTCAAACTATCACTCTTCGCAGATGATATGATACTCTATGTGGAAAACCCAAAAGACTCCACTCCAAAACTGCTAGAACTTGTACAGGAATTCAGTAAAGTGTCAGGATATAAAATCAATGCACAGAAATCAGTTGCATTTCTCTACACCAACAACAAGACAGAAGAAAGAGAAATTAAGGAGTCCATCCCATTTACAATTGCACCCAAAACTATAAGATACCTAGGAATAAACCTAACCAAAGAGACTAAGAATCTATACACAGAAAACTATAAAGTACTCATGAAAGAAATTGAGGAAGACACAAAGAAATGGAAAAATGTTCCATGCTCCTGGATTGGAAGAATAAATATTGTGAAAATGTCTATGCTACCTAAAGCAATCTACACATTTAATGCAATTCCTATCAAAGTACCATCCATTTTTTTCAAAGAAATGGAACAAATCATCCTAAAATTTATATGGAACCAGAAAAGACCTCGAATAGCCAAAGGAATATTGAAAAAGAAAGCCAAAGTTCGTAGCATCACAATTCCGGACTTCAAGCTCTATTACAAAGCTGTCATCATCAAGACAGCATGGTACTGGCACAAAAACAGACACATAGATCAATGGAACAGAATAGAGAGCCCAGAAATGGACCCTCAACTCTATGGTCAACTCATCTTCGACAAAGCAGGAAAGAATGTCCAATGGAACAAAGACAGCCTCTTCAATAAATGGTGTTGGGAAAATTGGACAGCCACATGCAGAAAAATGAAATTGGATCATTTCCTTACACCACACACGAAAATAGACTCAAAATGGATGAAGGATCTCAATGTGAGAAAGGAATCCATCAAAATCCTCGAGGAGAACACAGGCAGCAACCTCTTCGACGTCAGCCACAGCAACATCTTCCTAGGAACATCGCCAAAGGCAAGGGAAGCAAGGGCAAAAATGAACTATTGGGATTTTATCAAGATCAAAAGCTTTTGCACAGCAAAGGAAACAGTTAAAAAAACCAAAAGACAACTGACAGAATGGGAGAAGATATTTGCAAATGACATCAGATAAAGGGCTAGTGTCCAAAATCTATAAAGAACTTAGCAAACTCAACACCCAAAGAACAAATAATTCAATCAAGAAATGGGCAGAGGACATGAACAGACATTTCTGCAAAGAAGACATCCAGATGGCCAACAGACACATGAAAAAGTGCTCCATATCACTCGGCATCAGGGAAATACAACTCAAAACCACAATGAGATATCACCTCACACCAGTCAGAATGGCTAAAATTAACAAGTCAGGAAATGACAGATGCTGGCGAGGATGCGGAGAAAGGGGAACCCTCCTACACTGTTGGTGGGAATGCAAGCTGGTGCAACCACTCTGGAAAACAGCATGGAGGTTCCTCAAAATGTTGAAAATAGAACTACCCTATGACCCTGCAATTGCACTGCTGGGTATTTACCCTAAAGATACAAACATAGTGATCTGAAGGGGCACATGCACCCGAATGTTTATAGCAGCAATATCTACAATAGCCAAACTATGGAAAGAACCTAGATGTCCATCTACAGACGAATGGATAAAGAAGATGTGGTATATATACACAATGGAATACTATGCAGCCATCAAAAGAAATGAAATCTTGCCATTTGCGACGACATGGATGGAACTAGAGGGTATCATGCTTAGCGAAATAAGTCAATCGGAGAAAGACAACTATCATATGATCTCCCTGATATGAGGGAGAGGAGATGCAACATGGGGGTCGAGGGGGTAGGAGAAGAGTAAATGAAACAAGATGGGATTGGGAGGGAGACAAACCATAAGTGACTCTTAATCTCACAAAACAAACTGAGGGTTGATGGGGGGAGGGGGTTGGCAGAGGGGGTGGGGTTATGGATATCGGGGAGGGTATGTGCTATGGTGAGTGTTGTGAAGTGTGTAAACCTGGCGATTCACAGACCTGTACCCCTGGGGATAAAAATATATGTTTATAAAGCTGTAAAAAAAAAAAAAAAAAAGGGAAAGAAAGGATGAATCCCCAAGTTTTGTAGCAACATGGACGGGACTGGAAGAGATTATGCTGAGTGAAATAAGTCAAGCAGAGAGAGTCAATTATCATATGGTTTCACTTATTTGTGGAGCATAACAAATAGCATGGAGGACAAGGGGAGATGGAGAGGAGAAGGGAGTTGAGGGAAATTGGAAGGGGAGGTGAACCATGATAGACTATGGACTCTGAAAAACGATCTGAGAATTTTGAAGTGGTGGGGGGTGGGAGGTTGGGGGCACCAGGTGGTGGGTATTGTAGAGGGCATGGATTGCATGGAGCACTGGGTGTGGTGCAAAAATAATGAATACTGTTATGCTGAAAAAAAATTAAAAAATTTAAAAAAAAAAATTTAAAAAAAAAAAAAAAAAGTAAACTTCCTTCCCTATCCCACCTCCCAATTCTGGGGTCTTCTTAAGCTTCTCTTTGCCTATTTCCTTTTTACATCACATACATACATGTAAATTATATTTTTCCAAATATATTATCATTTTTTAAATATAATATTCCCCAAAACCTGTCCCACCCACCCCCATCAATCATTGTGCTATGTGAAGATGGTCACCTTTTAGTTTTTAGTTGCTTCTTGAGAGCTAAGTTTCAGTCCCTTAGAATACTTGTTCTTGGCAAACAGTAAGTGCTAAATTCATGTTGACTAAACAGAACTGAATTCATGCATATTCTCACAAACATACATTAGGCTGTCCTTAAAACCCTTTTCTTTTGTACCTTTATTCATCCCTTTATCCCCCATTTTAATTCCTTTTGGCCATTCAAACATTTTTTTTAAATATGAGAAGAGATAGAGAAAGGACAACATGAAATAATGACAAGTCCAAATTATAAAATAATTACTAAGAACTGAAGGACTGCACTTCTTTATACCAACTACGCAAACAAAAAATTAATAAAGTTTGGAAAACCCAAGACTGATAGCCAGTTGCTCTCACAAAAAGGTCAAGATCATTTGAAATTAGCATACCAATTCTTTGCTTTCAGATGGGTGTGTGAGAGTCTTGAAAATTCAACTCAATAACCCTTTATTGAACACAGACCATGTAGTAATTGTCTGAAATGTATGTAGAATGATTGTCATAGAGCAATGTCCTTAGAAGAGTCTGCAATTTAAAGGAGGAAACAGATACAAAAATGAAGAGTCCAGGGGAATGATGATGGGGCTGGTAGAGAGAGACCAGTGCTAAAGGAGCGCCTGTAGGTATCCTCAGACAATGATTATTATGGTACCACTGTTAAATACCACCTGAACACAGAGGTTATGTTCAGATTGATCATTCTGAAATCTGGCTATGCATATTCCTTTTAAAATATGTTTAGAAAATGCAAGGAAGTCAAATTTAGCCCCAAGGTAACTAAAAAACCGCACAGCCAAAATCAGCCATGTTCAAAAGGATTCCATTTTTTACAGCACAGGGAATATAGTCAATGGTATCATAATAACATTGCATGGTGACAGACAGTAGCTACGCTTGGGGTGAGCATAGCAGAACGTACAGAGTTGTCGAATCGCTGTGTCATATGTCTGAAACCAATGCAACTTGGTGTGTCAACTCTACTTCAATTTAAAGAATAACAAAATAAAATTTAAAAGGATATCAATTTTCATTATACATATGAAGACAACCTACTAATTTCCAGTAATCGTGTCTGAATTTCCAGTCATCAGGAGGAATCATTCTTTACTATCTCTGGGGTCTGAGAGTATTGGACCTTGTCATGGGCAGCCTCCAAACTGTTCACTTTCTGAGTGCTACCTTTAATATTCTAGAAGAATCTCTGACAGACTACTGGAACACCAAAGAGAGTGCTGACATGGTGCAAAATGTTTAAAGCTGCATCTCCTGTCAAGGTTTTCTGGAAGACAATCCAGGTCAAAGGCACATTGTCTGAAACCCGAGGTAGATAACTGCCCAGATTATTCAAGAGGGGCGTACGGAAGCAGGGAGAGGGTGGAATGTTAAGAAAGAAATCAATTAGCAATGGATTTTTATTCTCAGAGTGCTACAGAAAGCAAAAACTTCTGTCTAAGCCTTTGTCTTTTTCAACATGACATCTCCTCCATGAGATGCTCATCTTGTAGTTATTCTCTTTATTTCCACTTTCCTGTACAGGACAACAGGACAGCAGCTTGTAAAAGCTCACCATGGAAAAGGAATATGGAAGAATGAGAAGGGCTGAGCTGAGGTGCAATGAAGCAGTAAGAACGATGTGCCCTTGGCGTCCTTACTGTCCTTTCAAATGCTTTCCGTACCCACCTGTCTCAAGATGGCTGCCCCTAAAAGCAGACCATGAGACCAGAGTATCAGTACAAGTAGCTTATTCAGAAGGTGATCCCAAAAGCTCTGTGAAGGGAATAGAGCAAAAAGAAAGGAAATGTTATTGGGCAAATTAGCACCAGGACCACCAAAGCTCAACCTAGTGAGGACCCTTATAAAGAGTATAGAACTTTTTTTTTTTTAATAAAGATTTTACTTATTTATTTGATAGAGAGAGAGCACAACTAGGCAGAGAGGCAGGCAGAGGCGGGGAAGCAGGCTCCCTGCTGAACAGAGAGCCCGATGCAGGGCTCGATCCCAGGACCCTGAGATCATGACCTAAGCTGAAAGCGGAGGCTTAACCCACTGAGCCACCCAGGCACCCCAAGCATAGAACTGTTGAGTTCCCCAGCAAGGAGGAAGGAAACCCGGGTATTCATCGACTATCCACCACCCAGCATGGACTGGGCTGTTCCCAGAGGTGTTAACAGTTCAGCTCTTCTGGCCTCCCCATTTGAGGCTAAGAGAAAGCCCTCATGTGCAGAGTTGCTAGCTTTCAGTAGGAGGTTGTAGGAATGTCCTAGAATGGTGCCAAGGTCATACGGGAAGGACACAGACAAAGCCCACTGCACCATCCCATTTTTTATTTGCTCAGCATTTCCAAATTCTGTTCATGTCTTTCTCTCCTTCTCCCAGCTTATTAAAGTTAGACGTCCTTTCTTCTATAGAGGGAAGAGAGTTTGGAGGTGGTGAGTAAAAGAATAGTTGAGCGTGTAGTGAAATTAAAAAACCTGGATAAGAATTATTTTGATGAGGGGCGCCTGGGTGGCTCAGTGGGTTAAGCCGCTGCCTTCGGCTCAGGTCATGATCTCGGAGTCCTGGGATCGAGCCCCGCATCGGGCTCTCTGCTCTCTCGGGGAGCCTGCTTCCTCCTCTCTCTCTGCCTGCCTCTCTGCCTGCTTGTGATCTCTCTGTCAAATTAAAAAAAAAAAAAAAATCTTTAAAAAAAAAAGAATTATTTTGATGAGATTTAGGTCACAGGGGAGGGTTCCTATAGAATGGATGGGACTTCAGGGGGAAATTCTTGTCTTATATTTGTACTAAATAACTGCTTTGATTAACAATAATGACTAATGGGAATGATGCAGTGAGACTTGTTTCTGCTTGTCTCCTTATACCACAGACCAATATCTGCCTAATGTCTCAGGTAAGAAAAGAAAAATCAGTAAATTGATACAACGTGTTTTGTTTAAGCCTTCTACTCCCAAAGCAAATTTTTTCATGAAGAACTTAAATTGAACTGGGGCCTCATGTGAGCCAGTCTTGTGATGGTGTCTTATTAAAAGAAACACTTGGTTGTTTCTATACACCAGACAAAAAGTAACTCAAACACTTCAAATCTTTGCCGAGTCTATTAAACTTTTGCACAGAAAAGCATTTTTACAATTTTCTCTCCCCATCTCTCTGCCTTCTCAGTGTCACTTGCAGGCAACTATAGCTGTTTCCCCCAATTTTTCCCCCACTTGTCACTTCCCACCCCTCAGAACTCTCCTACTTTCAGTCCCAACAACTTGTATCTCTCCCCCCTACTCCTGCCTTTTTCTTGGTACAGTCTACTAAAGAGTGTTTATCATCTCTGGGTCTTTTGTTATTGTTGTTCTTTTTTTCCATTGCATGTCATTTCTACAACAAAGCCTACCCCGAAACATCTGTTCTTCTCTCTAGGATCCATAGTGAGATATATGTGTGCTGGGAGGGGGAGGATGTAGTGTATGGAGTGCGAAAGGTAGTGAATACTGACTTAGAGGTTAACAACTCTGCTCTTGTCTTGCTCTACTTATCTATCAATCTGTATTTACCTACCTCTGTCTGTCTATTGAAAAAGGACTAAATGAACAAGAGAGTTCCTTGTTACCTGTTTCTTCGACCTTCCCCATCTTTTCTTCCTTTTTGCCAGCTACCACTTCTACCTTATGAATTTTGATTAGCCAATAAACTGCAACACTTGCCTAAACAGGTCTTGGGAAATATTGTTCTAGTGGTTATCAAGAAGGAGCACAAAATGGGAATGACTCCCAGCCCTGAGTTGTTTGGTTTTTTTTTAAGATTTTATTTTTTTATTTGACAGAGAGAGATCACAAGTAGGCAGAGAGGCAGGCAGAGAGAGAGGAGGCAGAGAGAGAGGAGGAAGCAGGCTCCCCGAGGAGCAGAGAGCCCTATGTGGGGCTTGATCCCAGGACCCTGGGATCATGACCTGAGCCGAAGGCAGAGGCTTTAACCCACTGAGCCACCCGGGCGCCCCTCCCAGCCCTGAGTTTTGGTCAAAGTTGCAAATTGCTGCCTTAGCCAAAATGGCAAAACTAGGGACTCAACGTTGCTAATTCTCAACCTTGTTAATCAACTTGGCTTGACCCTGCTTCCAATGGGGAGTCACCAGGTGTTTGGGTGCTCGCTGAATCAAGGAATCCACTGGACAAAGCCCTACCGACCTTTATTTGAGTCCCCTAAATCATTTTCTTCTGACTTTATCTCCACACACAGTATGTACACACACATATCCATATGATATATATGAAGACAAATTGAGATTAAGTTATAAAGCACTTTCATATTCACTCTACTAACAAAATGCCTACAAACTTATGAGGCAAATGTGAGTATGAATTGTTTTCTTCATTCTATAAGGGAGAAAATTAAAGTTCAAAGGACTTAGATGGGTTAGCCCATGGTCACAGAGCTTGTTAACTATATAATCAAACCTGAGCCGCCAAGTCCCCTGCGTTTCACTATAGCACATCTGAGCATTCCATGGTACTTTCAAGGATTCTCAAAGAACTTTGTCTGCCACTCCTTATCCTCCACACCAAGGAAAACCCTAAAATCCAGGACAAAATGAGGACAATCCAGTGTCTTAGTATCAATAGTCAAACTCTGTGTTAACCTATACATGTATAATGGTGATAAAGTTTGTGTTTGCATGATTAGTGATCATATATAATCTTTTCTCATCGTGGAAAAGTAGAAATTGCAGAAAATTGCAAAGACAAAACTCACCTTTGATTTAATTAAATTTCATAATCACTGTCAACAGTGTGTATCTTTCATAAACATATATATTCTTGAATGTTAACACTCAATATCAGAACAAGACATAGACACTATAGGAGAGGACAATGATAAGCCAGTTTCACTCACAAAGAGCAACATAAAATTCTAACCAAAAATATTATCAAGCTGAATTGTGCAATTTATAGATAAGATAATATACATTGTGGCTTTATTGATTTATTCCAGAAATTTGGTTAGAATTGATATTATACAAGTTACTATTGCAGTGTACCACATTAAAAGTTTGTTTTTTTAAGAAGAAAGTATGATCTCAGTAGACACAGAAAAAGCAGTCAAAAATTAACATTCATTCATGAGAAAAATATGAAAGTAGGAAGAGAAGGAAATTTCCCTAATCTGACAGAATGTATTTCCCATAAATATCACATGCAATAGTGAAATATTAAAATCATTCTCTTTTCTATGAGAAATAATACCAGGATGACTGTTTCTCTTCAATATTTTGTTGGAGGCTCTACCAGCACAGCAGGAAAAGAGAGAGATACAAACATAAACCAAGTGGAAAGGAACAAACTGTCACTATTTACATATAATTGTCTGCCTAGAAAACTCAAAAGAGTCTACAGAGAAACATATTAGAATAACCAGAGAATTTAGCAAAATTTCTACATGTAAGTTTAATATGTGAAAGACGAATGCATTTCTATACATCAACAGCAATTAGAATGTCTAATTTCAAAAATTAGAATGGTGCCAAAGACCTTAAAAGATACCTCATTAAAAAAGAGATACAGATGACAAGCATGTGAAAAGATGCGCCACATCATATGTCATCCGAGAAATGCAAATAAAAAAATTAAAATAATCATCTGTAGAATATAGTTGCTACACTTATTAGAATGGCAAATATCCAAAACATTGACAACACCAAATACTGGTGAAGATGTGGGGCAACAGGCATTCTCAATCACTACTGCTGGGAATGAAAACTGGTACAGCCATTTTGAAAAACAATATGGCAGCTTCTACAAAACTAAGCATACTTTTACTATACAATCATGCTCCAGCAATCATGCTCCTAGGTTTTTACCCATAGTGTTCAACTCCTTATCCAAAGGAGTTGAACACTATGTCTACACAAAAACATGTACAGAGATGTTTATAGCAACTTTATTCATAATTTCCAAAAATTGGAAGCAACAGACATGTCCTTCAATAGGTGAATGCATATCCAGACAATAGACTATAGTTAAGTACTGAAAAGAAATGAGCCATAAAAGATACGGCTTAGTAATGCATATTACTAAGTGGAAGAAACCATTCTAAAGGTTATATACTCTATAATTCTACATATATGATATTCTGGGGAAAAAAACCCAAAACTATGGAGCCCATAAAAAGATCAGCAGTTTTCACAGGTTAGATGGTGGGGAGAGATGAATAGGCGTAACACAAAGAATTTTTAGAGCAATGGAAACTATTCTGTATGATACTATAATAATGGATACATGTCATTATACATTTGCCCAAACCCATAGAACGTACAACACCAAGAGTGAACCCTAATGTAAATGATGGACTCTGGGTGATAATGATGTGTCAATGTAGATCCATCTGTGCTAACAAATATACACTCTGATGGGGACCCTGGGAGAAAGAATATATGGCAGAAAGTCAAAGTGGTCCTTTTCCTGCTGACATCACAGGAATGAGCTACTATTTCTAAGTTATGTTTAGAATAACAGCTGGTTTCTTTAAATTTTATTTTATTTGAAAAGACTACTACTAGAGGGTAGCACATGGTACCTTGAACCTGAGCTCTGGCTTGAAGCCTTAGCAGCATTGATGGAAGCTGGGAAAACTGCCATCGCAAAGCTAGTTTTCTGAATTGCAAGAGGCAGAGCTTTGAACACACCTGCAGTGAAGGTATCCCGTTTTCCAGAAGTCACCTTCAGTGGGCCAGACATCCATGCAAATGTCAAGCAGAGGGGATCAAATAGTGACTCTGCAGAGCCAAACGCTCTGGACGACTAGGCAGAGGGTGTATGCTGTAGGCAGAGTTACATTTCTGCAGGCTCTCTGACGTCTCCATGCCTCACCCCTGCTTGTGCTCCAGGGGCTGGACATGCTCTCATTCGAGCTGATGCTCACAGAAAGGCAGAACTTTGGGAATCAGAGAAGTGCAGGAAGGACAGGGAGGACTGCCTGGAGGGAGGACATTGAAAAAGAAACCTGGGCAGGCATGGGAGGGTTTGACCTGGCCTGAAGGGCTAATGACCCACATACGGTTTTACTTAAGTCTAAACAGCCCAGATTCAAGAAAATATTGAACATTTGAAGAGCCATGCTTTCTTTGTAATATGCAGGGTGGGATGCAGTGGAAAGGGCCTCCCACCCCTTCCCTCCTTACTTTTAATCTTTTTTAAGTGTGTGATGTTATTGTTTTCTGATGTGATTGTGCTGTGGTGGTCACGCATTTGTGAGCTGGGGTCAGGGTGTCCCAACAAGGATGTGGATATTTTTCAACTGTCAATGAATCTGGGAAAAGGAAGGTAATCAGGGAGGAAATGAAGACTCAGAAGTCTGAACTTACAGGAAAGAAGAGGAACAAATTCTGCTCTCTGGGTCTTCTTTTCTTGGTCATGGGTTCTGAAGACATATTTCTGAAATCTTTCAGCCAGAGAAAGAGAGCCTCTGCCCTATGGAGGCACCTAAGGGGGAAAAGGAGAGAGACAGACCCTAAAGTCAACTGATGAAGCTGGGTCAGACCCTGTGGGTTCTGAACTCAACCATCCCTCTGGCTGGGGTACAAAGACATTCTCGCCATTCCCCAGAACACAAATCAGGCTCAAACATTTAACAGGATTTTACCAAAGGCTTGAATAGACAAGAGGAAGGAAACTTTGGTTGGATTTTCCTAGACCAGTGGTTCTCAAGGTGCAATTCTCAGATGAGCAGCATCAGTATCTCCCAGGGACTTAAGTAAGAATGCAGATTTGAGGGTCTCATCCCACACTTACTGAACCCAGAACTCTGAAGGTAGGGCTCAGAGACTGATGGTTTAACAAGCCCTCCAGGTGATTCTAATGCACGTAAGGACCACTATGCCTTTGGTCAAATCTCACACAGGTGAAGAGCATCACTTTGACTGACTTTTTTTTTTTTTTTTAAGATTTTATTTATTTATTTGACAGAGAGAGAGAGATCACAAGCAGGCAGAGAGGCAGGCAGGGAGAAAGGGAGAAGCAGGCTTCCTGCCGAGCAGAGAGCCTAATGCAGGGCTCGATCCCAGGACCTTGAGACCATGACCTGGGCTGATGGCAGAGGCTCAACCCACTGAGCCACCCAGGTGCCCTGACTTTGACTTTTATTGTGACCTCACTTGAACACTCTGCCCGGTAAGGTCAGAGTCATAGTCATTAGTGCGGTTCACCTACTTACTATTTCCAGCTATCTGCTTTCCATGCCTAGAGCAGCAATGCATTTCCCAGACCCCATGTCGTTGAATGGGACCACAAGATTAGGTCTTGTCAATGAGTTGTAAAAGAGAGCATTAGACTGTCCGTGCTTGGCCTTACAGGCCTTCCTCTTTTCTCTTATAGTAACATTCAAGATCATGGCTGCTCCATCAGTCCGGACTCCAGAGCAAGGAGACGGGAACAAGGCCCCCAACCTTTGTGGTTATACGCCACCAAGACCGATGAGTTAACTGACAGTACCTGAAATTATGACCACAAGTTCTGTAATTTCTGTCAATGCTCTTATTTCAAATATCCTGTCCCATGTTTAAACTACCAGTCCCAGTTTTTATTTCAATCACAAATAATTTGTTGGTTCTATCTCCCCTGATGAAAACTTCTCCTCTGTCCCCCACATCATCTAACACAGCGTTCGGGGCACAGTGGGAGTTTAATATATATTTATTGGTTAATCTGTTATCATCCACATCCATTTTAAAAGACCATTCTCCCTTTATGGCCCCTGTTTCTGTCTGTCAAAATCTGCCACAAAGCACTCTTCCTATTTTCCCCTTCAAATGGTTTCTTTCCCTTCTGATAGTACTTAAATTCAGTATTTGAGTCTCCTTGCTTTGTTTTAATTATTAACTGTGATTAGATACTCCAAGGGTTCTGGAGCAACCGGGCAATTGAACACGTATAATTTTCCTGATTATTTCTCTGACTCAACATGGAACAAAGAGAAACAAACAACAGAAGTCAAAGAAGGAGTGTTTGTTTTCTCAGCCACATCACTGTGGATTTACACCTCTTTCCCATTTGCACTAATGAGAATTAGATGAGTAATTCCCCCACAGTGAACACAACCCTTGAAGTCCTTCCAATGCCTTTTGAAAGCGGTAGCAAGAACCGAAGCTATTCTAGTGTGTGTAACTGAAAAATACCAACTACCACATCACACGGTCAAGCCAAACAGCTCTCTCGAACTGGGTCTTGAGCTCCTGAAGACACAGGATTGCATCTTATCCTATCTTTGAATCGTTAAAGCCTAGCATGGACTCTGGCACATTACGTGTTTTTCGTGGAGTGAATGAATGAATCAATCGATCGATCGATCGATCAATCAATGCAATCAACATTTTCTTTTTAGTTATTTAACTAGAAGAAACTAAAAACCAAATTCTGTTAATTACCCTTAGGAGAGAAGCAGAATTACCAAATGTGTGCCTTGCTCTCTGGAAAAGAAACTCTTAGTTGAAGGGTTTCTGTCTTGACTAAAACTATGAATCCCTGAAAATGTGTTTGTGTCATCCCAGCAGCTTGGTCCTGCCAATATCTTTTCATCTGTTAACAGCCCCCATAAAGGCAAAACCCCCTATTTAAACAGATGATGGACCTGTGCCAAGAAGAATAACTAGAACACATGACAGTCATTCTCACATTATTTTTCACTAAATGCTGACAATGCTAATTAAACAAATAAAACCAATGAAAACAAATACTATACTCCACAAAGGAATGGTGATCATCCTGTTTCCTTAACTCCATGACTCACTTGAAGCAGCCAAGGTGTCAGCAGGGTAACTTCACCGTGTTAGGTTAAAGCTCCCGGTGTTCTCTTGTGGCAGGGAGGTCCAGGGTTGTATGCCAGGATATTTAAATATTTAGCAACCTGAATCTGATTCCATAGTCCAAAGCAGATCAAAGGACTCTATTCTCTAAGGGATGCTCTGGCGAAGGAAGTGCTTCTGGGAAAAGTGAGAGGCACTTCCCTTTCTTCATATCTGTTCCTATGTGGAATTCTCTGGATAACTAGGATATTTGAAGTGGAATGAAACAATTTGCCCAATTAACTTGCTAAAATCTTTTCACTGTGCCTTAATTAAAGATTTGGTTGAAATATAAATTTCTATTTTCAGGTGTAAAATTAGTCATAGAGTTGAATAATTTACACTTTAGTCTGAATTAGTTTCCATACTATACATTTTTTTTCCTGAATCTTTTGCCCACTTAGAGTAACAGAATAGTAAGCACCTAGGTTCTAGTCAACTCTCTGTAGCCTGTTTCCTATATGTCATGTAAACAGTTATTATATTAGAGAGAATTAAACAGTGAACAGAAAAAGCATTTGGCAATGCAATCTTTGTCATGTTCACTCCTCTAGAGTTAGATCATAAAAAGACAAAATTCCCTTGCACTATTCTCTTTTGATCAGATTTATTAATTGCAGCCACGGAAATCAATTCTGGCTGATACAGAGGAAAAAGTGTGTTACAAGCATGTTGATTATGTTCACATAATAACCAAAAAAGGATGACAACCAGACTCACAAACAATGCAGGCAAGAACAACACCTCAAATCAGGTCTAGGGACCAGTGAGGTCTCTATGGTCAATGCCTTCAAGCTCTAGATGGCGCAGCTTGAACCACTAGACAGTTGGTAGGAGGTCCTGGAGACCATCATGACCCTCACTGCCATTAGTCACTTCCCTGGAAATTCCATCCTACTTCTCTGCCACTGTCACCACCATGGGTGTTGGTTGGTCTTCACTAGTTTCCATTTCAGAGTTTGGGGCACCTTCTACTGGTGGACTTGATCCTGTTGCCTACTAAGCAGAGGCAAAAGAGGCTGACAGGGGAATTTGAGTATCTGACATGAAAGGCAAATTCTGCTTCTAATGAAGACTCACAAAGTAAAGATACAGATAGTTTCCTAGAAATTGTTAGAGATTTTATTCTCTGAAGTCTGCCATGAAATATGCCCAGTTTATTTTTTTTTTTAATTTTTTATTTTTCTGAGAGAGAGAGTGCACAAGTAGGGGGGAAGGAGCAGAGGGAGAGAGATAATCTTAAGCAGGCCTGACGTGGGGCTCAATCTCATGACCCTGAGATTGTGACCAGAGCTGAAATCAAGAGTCAGATACTTGGCTGACACAGCCACCCAGGCACCCCAAAATATGCCCATTTTAGCCAAAGTATTGATACCTCAAAAAATCTGTGTATATATATACCCAAGTTTCAATTTCATAAAAGTTTGAACCTTCAGGTAGCTTGCACTAGGCAAGGCAACTCTTACAAATTAGAACAGAGGGAAAGGAAAGAAGATGACCCAATTCTTCTAATATTGAAGAAACCCCAACAGGAGTTGGGGTTTCCAACAGGAGTTCATGTGTAAGAGACTTGAGGATCCCTAGGGAAAGACTCTTTAGGGAAAGAGTAGGAGAGTTCAGTCTAGGGATGAATGCTTTTTCTTTTCTTCAGAACTCATTGCCTAAACTGAGGTATCCACACTGTGATTTGATTGTTGTGGAATTTTCCTCAGTGTTTTATTTGGTTTAGGTTCTATTGTTCTGTTGTTTCAGCAATATCTGGAGGATACCAGAGTTAAGAAACTTCATGTATTTTATGCTATTAAAGTCTGTCCCAACCAGATCTTAACATCTGGAATCAACAAATCCAGTGGGCAGAGCACAGTGAATTAGAAGCTAAGAGGTTTGGGTTCACTCCTGACCTCATCACTGCCTTCTAGAGTCAACATGGGGGGGGGCAGATATGGAACCCAAGTTTGAAATGGCTTTGGTAGAGAAAAGCAAGTTTTAATACTTTAATTTCCTCTTTGTCCTTCTCTGTTTCCTTAAATGCCTCCATTTCAGAATAAGAAATGTACATCCAACAAACTAAGAGTGCTAGGTGAATATCAGGACATTATTACTTGCCTGGAGACAGTGTTAGAGGATGCCACATGAAGTCATGTCAACCATGACAGAATCTCGGAATTCAAGTAGACGTTCAAAATCCCTACACCAGGTGCCATATAGGAATATCCTTGACAGGCATTTGTCCAAACTTCTACTTGAATCTCCATGGGATCCAGTGATTACCACGACTTCATGGCCTCCTAAATCATCCCATCCCATTGTTGAACAATGCTCGTTGTTTAGAAGTTCTGTCTGCTTATAAAACTCCATCCCACCCAATGGTCTCTTCTGCCATGGGGCCATAAGAACCTCCAATGACAGTCTTTCAAATATTTGAAGACATCTGCCTGTCATCTCATCAAGCATCAATTGTGCCAGGTCCACTTCCTTAATATTTCTAGTACCTGTCCATTCCCCCCCAGTCTCACTTCCATTACATCCTCCCCCTTGAATTACTCCCAGTGTCCTAGGTGACGTTCCGACCTCCAGTTCTGTCTCCTTCAATCCATTTTCAATACATTATCCTTAATAATACTTCCAGCATAAACATCTTTTAAAAGAAACTTCAGATAGCTTGGATAAATCTCAAATTTTAAACCCTTATTAGCCCTTTACTATTGGTTCCTTGCTTTTTCCTCCAGGCTCATTGCTCACCATTCCGTCCCTTTTACATAGTCCCCATCAAACTCTGATTTACTTTGAGTTCCCACCCATCTTGCTCTCCCACGTGGACTCCGATCCATGCCTTCTTCCTACCATGCCCTCATTCTCCAACAACTGGATCATCTCTCTCATCTTTTCAGACTGGTTCCCCACCATCCCCTTCACAAAGCTAAATCAGGCACCCCTCCCATGGCATTCTGCTCTTAATCCATACCATAAATAGTAATGCACTACATTAAAATCATCTATTCACTTGTGTGTCTCGACCACTAAACTGAAGCTCCATGAAGAAGGGCAATCTAATTCCTTGCTCACTGCTGTATCCCTAGAGTGCAATTCAGTAGCTGGCACATTGCAGGAGCACCATTATTTTCTGTTGCATGATGAATCCAGCTCCTTCAATTTTTCATTCTATGACTTGGTCACTAGATCACCCATGATCCTCACTGCTCCCCCACCAATGTCCCATATATCCTCAAGTTTATCAGTGTTCCACCTACAACTTGACTCATGAACTCAACCTTGATCCCGAGGTCAAAGGAAGGAGTGGAAAGCCCTAGGAAAGAAAACTAACTATCCAATTATCCCTCCTTCAACTCTTCTCACTCTGAGGTCACCCCGGACTTGGTCAGTATCCCAGCAGTGGGGATAAACACCCACTGGAGTTTTTGTTCCTCCATATGGGAATTAGCAATAACTTAGCCATACACTGTATAACGTATGCATTAAGCAGAACTTAATAGCTATTAATAAAATATTGATGCCTTTGCTTTTCCGGCCAAAATATTTGAAAGTAACCGGGACCATTTCCAGGTGGTGACTTCATCTTGCATCCTGCGATAGGAAAGTCGTTGCTGAGTTGTGCTGTTTAGCGTATACTTCGTGGGTTATTTTCTTCATGTATATACACAATGATTGTATTAGTGAGTCACTACTTCAGACAGTAGGCCCAGAGAAACCTTTTCCTTGAGAGATTTTATTCAATATATGTAAAGCTTGTTCTCTGAATCTTTTATTTGCAAGCCCTTGGCTTTAACCAATTTTCTATACAATGCTCTAAAGCTTATACACTGCTTGATCACCCACTGCATTTTACTCTTCTTAATGCTTCTATTTTTCCCATTATTCAAGTTCCCTATCCATCTTCATCATCATCAAAACTGATAATGTTTCACAGTCCATTCCATCTTTCTTCATTAGCATTTCTTCGATGGCCTCTCAGAGTTCTCATACATCACTTAATCATTTGCACACATCTTAAAACTTTCAACCCTTCAAAAAGGGACATAAATGCCCCCAAAATCACAAAATTCTGTGATTCAATAGCAAGATGCACAGAACTGTATGTGATTCTTGAAAATAGTTACTGCATTTTTCATCATTTGTAGCATCTATAAATAGACAGGATATTCACATGATCAACGGAGACCTCCGTGTTAATTGGCAATGTGACAGGTATGATCGTGTAAAAGTTATGCTCTGCTTCACTTTGAAAAGAATTTACCTAAGCAACTTAGTTGATGGAAGGATAGATAAATGGAGAGAGGGAGAGAAGGAGAAAAAGAGAGACTGACTTCCCTTTTATCCACTTCAAGATTTGAAACAAGCTTTAGGATGAAATCCTTTTTTTACTGAGCATGGAGTGATGAGAAGGGATGTGAAAGCAGCCTTTCTGGAGAAGAATACCAGCTGAACAATTGAGGCAAATATAACATAATCTTGAGCAAATAACCTCATCTTTCCGGGCCCAAGTTTCCATACCCACAAAAAGGAAAACAGGAATGCAAGCTGGTACAACACTCTGGAAAACAGCATGGAGGGTCCTCAAAAGTTAAAAATAGAGCTACCCTACAACACAGCAATTGCACTAATAGGTATTTATTCAAAGGATACAAACATAGAGATTCAAAGGGGCACCTGCACCCCGATGTTCATAGTAGCAATGTCCACAATAGCCAAAATATGGAAAGAGCTCAGATGTCCATGGATAGATGAATGGGTAAAAAAGATGTGATACACACACACACACACACACACACACGATGGAATATACATATGGTATATATAGAATGTGTATACATGTACACATATACATACAATGGAATATTACTCAGCCATCAAAAAGAATGAAATCTTTTGCAACAATGTGGATGGAACTAAGGGTTATTATACTAAGTGAAATAAGTCAATCGGAGAAAGACAATTATCATATGATTTCACTCATATGCAGAATTTAATTTAGGGGAAGCGAGGGAAAAAATAAGGTGAAATCAGAGAGGAAGAAGGACAAACTATAAAAGACTCTTAACTATAGGAAAGAAACTGAGGGTTGCTAGAGGGGAAGTGAGTGGGGGGCATGGGGTACCTGGGTGAAGGGCATTAAGGAGGGCACGTGATGTGATGAGCACTGGGTGTTATTGCAACTGATGAATCACTAAACTCTGCCCTGAAACAAATAATACACTATATGTTAATTAATTGAATTTTTTTACAAAAAGTAAAATGTTTTGTGAGGTTCTTTCTTCTCCCAAAAGCTCATGATTCTATGATATTAAAAATTATTCTGCAAATACCAAATCATGTATGTGGTGTATGTATATCCTTTATTACAACTGGGGGAAAAGGTATGTAGGAGAGAAGGGGGTGTGGAAATGTGCCAGCACCACAGACAGAGACCCAAAACAACCATAATTAATTGTCACAACGTGCTGTGGTCAAGGGCCAGATGAGCAACCCCTGTGATCCAGAAATCCAGAAATGGGGTGGATTCCCCAGGACAGAAGAGTCTCAATGACAGAAAGAGACCATCTGGATGAGGAGGCTGTTTAGTCAATATTCATTGGTCAGTTAACCGTTGCTCTTTTAACATAGAGAGAATAACCAAGAAGAGTGAATGAGTTCATACTCGCGAAGCGTTGCGACCATACTTGGCACACAGTAAGTGATCGATAAATGCTAGCTGTTAGTATTCGCAGCTGTACATATTATATTATGAAACTCAACCATCATCCACAAATGCCTTGCTCCGTTGGTAAGGTAAGGTTTGGGAATATTGGAAAGTTTACTGACCCTTCCAAAAAGGAATTTGGACATTCCTTTTACTTCTTCAGCTTTTCCCAGGATAAGGGTGTCAAAAAGTGGACAGAAGAGGTGAGACGGTTCTTCTCACTTAAATCCAAAGCTAAGGGCTTGCTCTTTGTGGAGCAAACCAAAGGGGGTGAGGAGGCACGAATGCTAAGAGGGTGTGTCCCGGGGGACTCTCGGGGACAACAGAAGTGAGCCCCTGCTGTGATAGTCTGGAGAGTAACATATACCGGAAGGCTTCCAGGGACAATCCAGAGAAGAGATTTAGAGCCCAAAGTCTCACAGGAGGTAAATGGATGTTCCCAGCCTGAGGCGGGCAGTGATTCCCCTTGTTCCTGCCTGATTTGCACTTGGGAGAGGTACATCCTGTAGTGTTACCTGTCAATGGGATGAGTGCTTGGAAGTGAACAGGAATGGCCCTGCCTGGGCCTCCGGAGGAACAGCTCCCAGATGCACCGTATCCTCCAAGAACTAGATGGCTCCTGGGAAGCCTGAGCTGGATGGCCTCGCGCGTAAGTCATATATGCCTCGTAAAGTTAAATTATATTTCCAAGTGTCCTAAGGACATCATTCTCAATGATAAGCTGAATGATCCAAGGAAGTGAATAATCCTTTTGTATAGTCAGGTTAATTATCTGTTTTATTTATTGCTGTGAGTGTGGACTTTTCATATATTGTGGGGGGTTTTCCTATAGTAGGATATGGCTCTAAAAAGTGTCTCCAAAATTTAACGTGCTCCTCGATGTGTGATAAGTTCACATCCGTATCCTGACATCTAGACTAGTGCTTGGCACATAGGAGGCGCTCAATAAATCCTTGTGGAATGTTGTTTGAAAGGAAACAACCCTTTTCTCAGCCACAATGTGGCCCTTTAGGAAAACAATGGAACTGTAAGCCCAAAACTTCAAAGGATAGTCTGATAAGAAAAAATTTTAAAAATTCTAAAAAGCCAAACAAGAAGTCCTAAGAAATATCTAATGATATAACAAAGAACGTAAAATGTCAGCCTTCACCTATTGGTAATTGTTCTAGCATATTCTGTCTCTGACTGAATGTTCCACAAACAAGCACTTAAGGTAATCTTCATCACAGGAGGTAGTTTGAAGAACTCAAAGCCACAACATGTTTCAAACAGCTGGGGAACAGCAGAAATGCTGTAGGAAAAAAAAGACACAACGTCCTGTGAGCTGGTGTTTTCGTGGAATTTGGAAATAAATGTCAAGCGATGGAACACATCCATTTATGAGGCACCAAATTAGATTCTTGGGTTGCTACAATTGTTCAGAGGACAGAACATAGATTTCTAGATGTTATCTGGCAATGACTAGAGCTCTTGCTGGTGAGTGTTTGTCAGCTTGTAAAGGTAGCCAGATTCAGAATCACAGGTCATAAGGAAAGAGAAAATCTTCCCACGTGTGTATCATTCATCCTACTCTTAAATATACATTTAAAATAAAAACTATCCTCACCTATTTCTTCATAATGAGACAGAAAATCTTTCGGATTTCTCAAACTCTGTTGAGTACAGGGCTAAGGACCGATTACTCATCGGTGCCTAGTGAATTCCTTCACACGCCCCCTATACACATACACAACCGCTGAGGCATTCACACGCTTTCCTCCCTACCTGTGGCTCATGCTTAGCCCCGGTTCTGGCCTGGTATCCTTTCTTCCCTCATCTGGTGACACGTGACATTTCATTGCACAGATGTAATGCCCTTTACAAAGTGTCATCTGATCTCAGTGACTTCCCTTCTTCCAAATGTATCAGTTTCTAAACATAACCTTTGCCCCTTCTGTTGATCCGAAGTACTTCGATACTGAGTGGAAACTAACATGGGTAGAAATACTATATCGAGTGGAAACTAACACGGTTTTGTGATTTCCCGCAGGCACCCAAGTCAGCAGTGACTTTTAGTTTTCTATTAGCCCCAAGTGTAGCAGAGGCTGTCAGTATCTGGCCTTTGTCCCCTGGCCACTTCCCTCCCTGATATGAAAGATCTGAAATCTGCCGAAAGCAAAGACCTGGGAGTGATGGTGGGCTCTTTGTTTCTGACGATGGCAGAGAGTCCCCTCACCTGACTCAGGCCAGAAGTCCAGAGAGTTAATGCCCCTGCACCAGCCCCCATCAAGAAGTTCCATAAAAATTTTTCTTTTTTTCTTCTTCTTTTTTTTTTTTTTTTTTTTTTTAGATTTTATTTATCTGACAGACAGAGATCACAAGTAGGCAGAGAGCAGGCAGAAAGAGAAGCAGGTTCCCTGCTGAGCAGAGAGCCCGATGTGGGGCTCCATCCACATGGTCACGACCTGAGCCGAAAGCAGAGGCTTTAACCCACTGAGCCATCTAGGCGCCCCCATAAAAATTTTTCTTAAAGAAGAACCTTTACCCCTTCATAATGGGACTTCCAACAGTATTAAACATTGTCATTTGTCCTCAATGAGATATTGACATGTCTTAAAGAAACAGGCACTGAAGCTGGAGTGACCTTTGGATAAAGCAGAACAGGGCTGGGACCTAAGGGTTTAATTTATTTTTTAAAGATTTATTTATTTGTTTGAGAAAGAGAGAGAGAGAGACAGGGAGACTTGATTTGATTTGATAGCCCCTCTCTCCGCCCTCCAGGACTGTGCTTGGACAGGATACTTTTTTAAATGACCAGACCAGGACACCTGGGTGGTTCAGTTGGTTAAGCATCAGCTTCCGGCTCAGGTCATGATCCAGGGTCCTGGGATCAAGCCCCGCATCCAGCTTCCCTGCTCAGCAGGCAAGTCTGCTGCTCCCTCTACCTTCCCCCCGTCTCGTGATCTCTTTTTCTCAAATAAATAAATAAAATCTTTAAAAAATAAAATAAAATGACCAGACCAAGCTCCTTCTGCAGGGTCTACATGGGGGCCAGAGGAAGCATGACCTTTGCCCCTATTCAGTGTATGATCATTTCTTTCCAGATACTGTCCTGTGGTCTCCCATTCATCTGCACCTGCTGTCCTACCCTTAGACTTTTCCTGGCAAGATCTAACACCAGCCTCTAGGTTGCCAAATTCCACGGGGCACCTTAAAGCCCATCCTACACAGTTCAAACTGAGAGAGATAAATCCACTCCATTCCCCACGGGCCAGGAAATCAATGCCCAGGGACTGAAACGACCCTCCTCCACCTTGCCTCTTTAATACACTCATGACAGGTGATGGGCTAGCCCTGGACAGACTTCTATCATCTCCTAAAGTAGTCTGCATTCTGCAGAAGTTCTCCAACCCCCACCTAGGACTTTTGGGTATTTGGTGCCTGCTTTATTATTCACAGCTTTTGTAGACTCAGCCAAAGCTGAGACAGAATAGATCTCCTTTTAAATACTGCATAAGAATATGAAATTTAATAATAGCATAATGAGAGAGAATTATATTCACTAGAAATTCTTGAAAGGGGAATGCTCTATTTGTTTGGAATAAATTCCATGAGAGAGAAAGCTGAGGTCACCCCAAGGGACCTGATTGTGGGTAGAACCTCCTTACATGGCAAAGAAGATAATTTTTTTAAAAATTGTGCTAGGGAAGAGGGGAGCTGAAATAAAGCCAGTGAAATGGGGGAGACTACATATACCCTCTCTATTCTCATTATGGAGATTTTAATATGCATTCCAGCACTAATGTGCATGTGGATTTCTTGTTGAAAGCAGTGAAGAGTGTGATTTATATGTTCTGGAAGGTTCAGGTAGAGTGTGATAGCTCACAGAGTTTAGGAACCCAGTAGTGGGGGAAAGCTTGAGTAAGCCAGGTCTGGGAAAGCAAAGAACGCCCAATGGGTCATTGGGATGGTGCCAAGGCTCTGGGATGAGAACTCTACCCAGTGTTAACCAGAAAGTCAAGTGGGGGAGGCGTGTGCAGCCCACTCACCTCTGTAAAGTGAGATAAATAAGATACTGTGCTTGCTCCTGTCTACCAACTCTTCAAGTTCACACTGGAGAGGATTCAGATCACATAGTAGAACTAACAGATCACCTTCAAACCCCTCTCCGTCCCTGGTTCGGCCATTCTGAGTGATACCAGCAAGTTTCCTGACATCTCATTCTTTACTTGGGTGTTTTCAGCTATCAGATGACGCTAATGCGAGTTTCACAAGATTATACTTATACTCGTGTAAGTACCTGCAGGTTGGTAGGCCAATGTAAGTTTCTTTTCCTCCTTCCTGAGGTCCTGATTCCTTCCCTTTCTTCCCATCATGAGTAAAAAGGAATGAAGTGGTTGAACTGAAAATAAACTCAGTAAGATCAGTAATATGATACTTCTCAAAAGATAATACAAACTCAGACTGCCCCACAGAAGCAGGGCATCTGGAATAATGGAGATGATGACCAAAGACACACATCTAATTTTACATATTGTTTTAAGTTCTGAGCACAACACTTAAAAAGGGGTTAGAAAAATTTTATTTTTACTTTTTTTTAAAGATGTATTTCTTTGAGAGAGAGAGAGAGAGAGAGCAAGAGAGCAGGGAGAGGGCCAGGAGTATCAGGAGAGAGAGAATCCCAAGCCGACTCTACAGCCAAGCATGGAGCCTGACACAGGGCTCAATCTCACAACCCTGAGATCATGACCTATTCGGAAATCAAGAGTTGGAAGCTTGACTGAGCGACCCAGGCACACTGGGAGTAGAAACAATTTAAAGCGTGGTGATAAGAGGGCAAATGAGGATGATGAAGGTCTTCAAAATCATTTCATTTGAGAGGCACCTGGGTCACTCAGTGGGTTAAGCCTCTGCCTTCAGCTCAGGCCATGGGTTCAGGGTCCTGGGATGGAGCCCCACATCGGGCTCTCTGCTCAGCAGAAAGCCTGGTTCCCTCCCTCTCTCTCTGCCTGCTGCTCTGCCTACTTGTGATCTCTCTCTCTCTTTCTGTCAAATAAATGAATCAAATCTTTAAAAAAATCATTTCATATGAGTCATTATTTTTTTAAAGGTATGTTTCTTATGAAAAGAAAAAACTCGGTGGGGAGGCGAGAAGGTGATCTAATATTTGGAACTCTAATTCGTGGAAAAGCAATTCGATTTGTTCAGCGAGAAGGGCACTTGGGGTTGTAGCAGAAACAGTGGGACATGTGGGTCAGGAGCAGTCCGGCTGGACTCTGCCCCTGGCCAGTTGCAGGATCATGGACAGGTCATTTTTATTTTTCTGGGTCTAATTTATCCCATCTTCAAAATGAGGTTATGCTGTATCAGTGTCTTTTAAAGTCTTTAAAATCCCAATGGTAAATAAGTTTTGCATTGTAATCGACAGACACAGACATCTATTTACAAGGAAGACAAAATTTTACAAAATAAAATATACCCATGCTCTAGGTGATGTACTCTCATATTCTATCCTATTTCATTTTATAAAATGCTAGTTGTACCCTAGTAGATTGGTTTTTATAACTCGCTAGTGGTTTCTGCAGTTTGGAAAACATTGTAATAGGCCATCTAGAAAGTCCTCTATAATTCCGATGTTTGGTAATTCTGTGAACAGTAACTGGTTCTTGGAAGTTTCTAGGAAACTTATTTCAGCTCAATGTATAGAAGGCTTCCAAATGATCAGGATGTCAAAAGAGGCAATGGAATTCATGCAAAGTGGTGTGTTCCCCATCCTCGCAGGTGGGCAAGCAGGAACGGAATGACCACTTAGTTGGACATTGCCATAGGGATTTAAACATTAGGCGATTGATCTTCATCTAGAGAATCTTTTGATTTCTTTTCTACTGCGCAGCATCGGTGATTCTGCGGTTATCATGAGCATTTCTCTGCAAATAAAAACTAAAAGCCCACATAGATAAGAATCTAAAAATAGGACAATGCTTTTACCATTACCGTTTCTTTATGAAATATCTTGGAACAACTACAAAGGATTAGCAAAGGATAATTGAGAAATCTGAAAAACAGAAGTTGTTTACCACTTGTCTGTCAAAAGCTATTCCAGTTTTGCCTGTAAATTTTTTTAAATGTTTTCCAACCTGATTTTTTTTTTCTATAGCTTTAAGAAAATCATTACTGGAACTACCAAAGGTATGCACTTGTTTCAGAAATTAGAATAACTAAAATCCTCTGGATTAGATCACACCAATAAAAAGAAGCACAAGGTTTATGAAAATATTAACTTCTAACTAAAACATGTATTTGATTAGGTCCAACACAGCAAGATGTCTCCATCTCTTTGAGCTAGTTTTTGACATGCTTATCAAGAAGAACGAAACAACTTGATACATCTTCTGTTGCAGAAATAGAGGCTGTGACCCACTCTAGAAAGCAACAAGTAAATACAAGTAGGCCTCCTCATCCCATGGTGGAAAGAAAACTGAATGCCAGATAACTGATTTGCCCTTAGAAAATTTAACTCTTTGCTACAATTTTTAGATCAGTTTATGCCCTGAAGTGGAAGGATCACAGGAAGGAAGATGGAATGGTCATTGCTTGAAGAAGGCCTGCTTCAGTAACCATGCCTACTTCTCTCCAGGGCAAATGTCCTCAGAGGTCATTTAAATTTTCCTGCCCCCTACTCTCAGTGATTGTCTTATGGGGAGGATGTAAGGGCCTACACATTCAGACATGACCAAGGCTTCAAAATGATTCTATTTACACTGAACCCCTTCTGGTTATAATTTTGCAACTGGTTCTGCTTTTGCAATGATCCCCAAATATAACGATTAATTGTTTCTAATTGGACCCAAAATTAAATTTCCATCAGATCCATTCAAATTATTTGGCTCCACAATTCACTTAATTTCCACATTTTCCTATTTAAAATATTTTGGAGTGATGGAAAGCAAATTTATAGCAAGTCTGCTAGATTTTAATATTTCCATTACCTCTTACCCCTCAGATGCGTGATAATTTTCTGAGCTTCCTCCAAAAGGAAAAGTCGTTTCTACTAATATTTGGCTTATCATCTCCTTCCTTAATGTACACAGTTAGCATTGGCTCTGGAGAGCTTTGTGGGCCCTCAGAGGGAAAACATAGACCTGGGGGTACTTGATCATAGCCCTTAACATGGTGGCTGGCTGAGCAGCAAGAAACTAAAGACATGGTGTGGTAATGATCTGTGACTGCATAATATCTGATGGTTTAAAATTTAATGTCTTCAAAGAGCAACAATGCAGCTCATGATTCTGTGGGTCAACCCAATGGTTCTGCTGATCTGGGTCAGGTTCGTTGATCTGTCCTCAGTTTGCTCCGCTCACCAGCGGAGTATGATCCAGCAGCCAGAATAAAGCTGATAGGCAAGGAGGATTTTGTAGTCATCAGACTTTGGTGTTGAGAAGTGAAATCTTCAGTCTACTCCAGTGTGGAAACAGCCTGTCTCCAACTTCCTTAGTGACAATGATAATAGTCCACATTCAAATTCATATTCAAAGTTTACCAAATTAAATTTTTTATGTTATCTCATGTATTATTCCTGAGGTAGACATGAGAAAGACTTCATAGGTAAGGATATAGAAGCTCCAAGGGTCAAGGAACTCGGGTAGGATCAAACCACAGTTAACAAGAGCAAAAATGGATCCCAAATGCTGTGATCCCTCTATCGGGAATAACTACTTCTGTTGTTCACTTAACAAACTCCTGTCCATCTGTCTTTGACCTAGCTGAAAAGTTGTGATTTTCAAAAATAAAACACACAAATAAAGATAATTCCTATAAATCTAAGCAAACAAACAAACAAAGACAAGAAGAAAAAGATGATTAGCAGTGAGACAGGAGGCCTCTTCCAGGACTCCTTGGAGAGAAGAAGGGACTAGAATTGTCTAGCAGATGGGAGGGAAAATGCCAAAGCACACAACACTGGGGAAAGTATTTGGAGATCTTGTCTTAAAATCCGGAGTGAAAAGCCAGAGTTTTACCAAAACTTTAATGGGGACTCAAGCTTGTCTGCCTAGTTGCCAGATCCTGTAATATCAGAGGCGGTCATTAGAGGCTGGTCACTTAGAGTTGGTCACTGTTCAGCCGAGGCTGAACCCACTTGGAGGGGAAGCTCCAGTGTGCAGAGACCGGCAGGAAGGAGAGCAGTTAGTCCCACTCAGTGCCATCCAGTGTACTCTGTGTCGGTGGCAGCTGCTGGGTGGGGGGGGGGGGGGGTCCCCATTGGATTTTCCAGTCCCATTAATTGCGCCTGGCACACAGGGGTCAACCAAAGAAAGAAATGAAGGAGAAAAGGATCGCTTGAAGAGGCGGGGCTAGGGTTGAAGGGGGGTGGGGCTGGCTCAGTGGGAGGGAGAAAGGCAGAGGAAGGAGGACTGGGAGAAGGGAAGGTCCAGAGAGTTGAACAGGCAGGCATGCCAGGTGGGGGTCAGGGCAGGTTCTCAGGTCACAGACTCAAAAGGCAGGCAGGAAATGAGGACTGACCTGGAGTTCAGGTTCCCTGCCCAGAGGGCTGGAAGTGGCCTTTGAACAGTACAGCCGGGCTCTCCACTTACTGGAGGAAGAAGCAAAGGTTCAGAGAAGTAGTGATTTGCCTGAGCAAGCCGTGACTGAAGCTGAGTCCCCCAGAACTTTAGTTCAGGTGTCTACCCATCCTGCCCTGAGACAGAAGCTGGGAGGGGCCAGAGTGGCTGTTTTTGGAGACCAGACTTGGCCTGATGCCAGACCTGGGGCACCACATAGACACTCCTCATGGCTCTCCTTTAAGGTACATTTGACCTATAAAGGCTTAGGCAGACTGCCCCCAAGATGTACCCCTCTGACAGGAAGAATATCTTGAGAGGAAGGCAAACAAGACCCTGCAGATCCAAGAGAAACGCTTGGCCCTCCTTTCATGACCTAGAAGAATCTAAATTGAGGGTCTTTCCCAGAATAAGGGTTATTGGCAGAGATAAATGTTATCTGAGTGACCCATGTGTTCGGCAGGGCAAACAACTCATCTCATTACTAAACGTCTGCTCCTCTCCTTAGCGCCCTGGGAAGGGCTTTCATTTCCTCCAAAGTCCCAGACCCCAGCCGCCTTCTCCTTAGTTCAGGATGACGTCTATACCTCATTGTGCCTGACTGTCTTCAGAATTTCCATGTCTACTTAGATTCCCTATAGGTTCTCTATTAAATTTTATTTTCTCCTGTTAACCTGTGCCACATCAATTTGATTCTCAGTCCAGGTAGAAAGACCTTTGAGGGGATAAGAAGTCTTGTTCTTTGACAGACAGGTGATGTAACTGGGGATCAGAGAGCTGAAGTGCTTGCCCGAGGTGGCAATGGTAGGCACCTCAGCAAAAACCAGCAACTCAGACAGAACATTTGGTCCTGCTGCCTTTCCACGCAAGGGAAAGCCATTAGGATTCCAGTGGCCATAGGAAATATCAAAGTCAAATCAAGATAAAGTAGGGCATAATAGCCATTACCTCTCTGCCTCCCTCTGCCCCATTTTGCCAGCACCATATATTTTCTCAAAAAGAGAACACAAGAAATAAGTAACTTTATGACAAGAAAAATTGGAAACACTTAGAGACAAAAACTTTTTCAAAATTCCATGGGTTTCCAAAATAAATAGGTGGAATTAATCCTGAATGTCTAAGAACTCATTGTTTAAGATTTTGAGCAAGAAACCAACTTGATTAACGAGGAGAGAAATGAACTGAAGGGGAAGAAATCAGAGAGGGAGACAAACCATAAGATACTCTTAACTCTAGAAGACAAACTAAGGGTTGCTGGAGGGGATGTGGGGGGATGGGGTAACTGGGTGATGGGCATTAAGAAGGGCACCCGATAGGATGAGCACGGGTGTTCTATGCAACGGATGAATTACTGAACTCTGTATCTGAAACTAATGATGTACTATATGTTGGCTAATTGAATTTAAATAAAAACGAAAAAATTTTAAAATTAAAAAAATGAAAGACATGAATTAACAATCAGAAACCTTCAATTCCATTAAAGGTAAAGTATAAAAAAAATATCACAAGCCTCAAGGCAGCCTTTTTCACCCTCACTGAGCTGTATAATACTCGGCATGTGAGTAGAAAGTCAAAGGCCAACTGTTTACATATCCATCCTGAAAGACATAGGGATGTCCCTTAAAGAGAGAGGACAAATGTCACATGTCTCATGCCAAGAGGTCAAAACAAAGCACTTTTGCACAGGACAAAAGGGAGGGATGTTTCTTTTTTGGTTTTATTTGTTTTTGGAGCAATGAAAGCAAGAGAGACAATGGAGCGGCACGTATTCTAACCTTCTTCCCAGTTGTCACTGTGGGCTCGAGAAGGACGAAGTCAAAAACTCTGAGTTGGAAACAGATTTTGCAGGCTTCTGGAAGGATTCAAGTCACAAGAAGTGCAGAATCTGGCCAGCGACAGGTGTTGACAACATATCACCCTGATAAAAAGCCGCTCATCTGCTCCAGGTATACAAGGGTGCTCGAACAACGGAGCACCAAGAGGCATGTATGGATCCTGATTCTCAAATGTGGGATGATGCATGGCAATCTAGGTCATGGACATGTGAGGTTTCAAGGACATTTACAGAAAGAATTCCGCACCCCTCAAAATCGCTTGATGAGCCCCAGGAGGTGGGGGGGATGAGCCCAGGAGAGCCACTGTCATGGCACAGTCTCTGAGTGAGGGAGGTCTGCCAGGCACCCAAAGCCACCCTCACAGAAACCTAGGCTGGTTTGCTGTGGGAAATGCCTTCAGGTCTTGATATTGTTATAAAAGAGACAGACTTGTTGGAAGAGTCCGGGGTCAAGGGCTAAGGATGATGTCTGCCCACCTGGTCTCTCCCCCATGTTCTACCCAGGGGCCACAGCTGGTGCTATTGCCAGAGTATTTCTTGTGGGTCTTGGTCATCCCAAGTGAGACAAACCAGATTTTTGCTTTTATTTTCCATCCTTTTTTCCCCCTCTTTTTAAAATGGCAGGTGGCACTAGACCTTAAATTGTAAAAGTTTCTCAGTGGATGTATCTAGATTTGCAGGATGCAAATGGGGTGACTGGGGTCCACTTACAAGGGGCTTTAGGAAACCCAAAGAGGTGGTAAAGTGCCCACCTGGGGAAATAGGGGAAAACACCTCCACTCCTATATTGGCTGGGGCCAAGATGTTCCACGTGTGGTCCCTGGGCCAGCAACATAAGCATCCCTGAGAATTTGTTAGACAAAGATTTATGCACAAATATGGTGACTGTGGTGTCACAGGTTTTACAAGCCTTAATTATTAAGAGTAGAAGAATGACTAAATTACATTTAATAGGATATTGGGCAGCCCACTTAAGATTTAATATTTTTGAAAGACAAATTAGGAAAACCTGCTTTTCATTTAAAATAACTTATTCTCTCTCTCTCACACACACATGCATACACAGATATAAACATATGTATATACTATTTAAAATATATATATATATTTATATTAAAAAGATTGAAAGAAAACATAGCAAACTGTGAAGAGTGGTTATCTGCTTGGTCGTGAGTGACCTGCCCCCAGAAATACCTTCACCAAGTGGCGGCATTATAGGACACACGGCAAAAGCACACTGTGGATTAACCAGAAGATAGATATTGAGCTAGAAAATGATTGCCAGCCAATATCTATAGCAGAGAAAAAGATAGGAGAGGAGAGGAGTTTGTTTCTTTTTTATTGGAAAGGATAAAATTTTATTAGGTTACAAAAGAACTTACTGATTGCCGATGCCAACTCTGCACATTTTTCTGTTGATTTCTCTGAGTTTTAAAACAATTATTCTCTGGATTGCATGATATACTCTGGTTAAAGATATTTAATATTTTCCTGGTTTATACATCAGGTTGTTTTGTTGGTTTGGTTTGGTTTTTTGGCGGACAGAAGTTCTTAACTTTAGTTTGAATTTATTTACCTTTTCCTGGATTGGTCAGAGATGGGTCAGGAACGACGGGCAGTTCAAACAAAACAACAACAACAAAACCCAAAAGAGGAAAAAGAACCAACCCACTTAATTCAGTAGAGAGAATCTTTTTTTTTTTTTTAGATTTTATTTATTTATTTGACACAGAGAGAGAGAGAGATCACAAATAGGCTGAGGCAGGCAGGGAGAGAGGGGAAAGCAGGCTCCCTGCTCAGCAGGGAGCCCAATGCGGGACTCAATCCCAGGACCCTGAGATCATGACCTGAGCTGAAGGCAGAGGCTTAACCCACTGAGCCACCCAGGTGCCCCCAGTAGAAAGAATCTTATGTGGAGAACTAGTCACTAAAGTATTAGAATTGTTGAGAAGACAAGCAGAAAACGATGAACCTTTGGAGATAAGCTACAACAGGAAATGGCTACCACCACAAGGGCTGGAGGGACAAAGGCAAGAACCAGTTAGCCAGAGCTGAGGGGCTGGTCCCACTGGTAGGAACCGAAGGCAGCATGGGCTGCCTGGCAGTATTTGGGACCCTGGAAGGAAGGATTGCTGGGGGCAGGAATCACAGATGTGATGAAGTCCCTTCCAGCAGTGTTCCTTGAAGAGGAAGGGGAGTTTCCCTCTTCTTTCCTCCCACCAAGCTCCTTCCAGCAAATTCTATTGGCTCAACCTAGCCAGAAGCCAGTGGGTAAAGTAGCCATGGGCATCCGTGTGCAGGGATCACCCTCTACCACACAGAAAAGAGCAGAAGGATAGAAAATGGGCTCAAGAGCAAACAATCAAATGTCAAATCCTTGATGGCAAATGTCTTTTGGGTCTTTAAAATCCTTTTCCTGGGGCGCCTGGGTGGCTCAGTGGGTTAAAGCCTCTGCTTTCGGCTCAGGTCATGATCCCGGGGTCCTGGGATCAAGCCCCGCATCGGGCTCTCTGCTTGGCGGGGAGCCTGCTTTCCTTCCTCTCTCTGCCTGCCTCTCTGTCTACTTGTATTCTCTGTCAAATAAATTAAAAAAAAAATCATTTAAAAAATAAAATCCTTTTCCTATTTTGAGAGCATAAATATATTCTTCTGAGTTACGTTCTCCAGGCTGGCTGTGAACTTTGACTTTCACATATAAGGCAATGATCCACCTGAAATTGCTTTTAGTATATGGAGTGAGATAGAGCTAAAATTGCAAGTTCTCCTTCTGGAATTTGAAAACACTATTGCTTCTGGATGGCTCTGAAATGCTCCCTTGTCACAAGTCAGTTGTCTGTATGTGTGTTTCTGGATTCTGTCTTCTGTTCCAGTGGCCCATTTTTTTTTTCTATCCCTATGTGAATTATATACTTTTTTTATAATTGTTTGATAATAAATAGTAAGGTTTGCTTCAGGTAGAGCAAGCCCTCTTACTTTTTCTGCAAGAACATATTTACACTTACTGACATTTTGTACTTCTATATGAATTTTAGAATCAGTTTGCCAAGTTTCATCACAGATACATTTTTAAGATTTATTTATTTTTAGAAAGAGATTGAGAGAGAGAGCAGGGGGAGGGGCAAAGGGAGAGAATCTTTCAAGCAGACTTCCCGCTGAGCATAGAGCAGAATATAGGACTTGATCTCATGACCCATGAGCTCATGACCTGAGCTAAAACCAAGTTGGAAGCTCAATGGACTGAACCAACCAAGTGCCCCACATCAAAAATATTTTCAACTGGGACTGTGACTGAGATGGCCTTGAACCACACATCACTTTAGGGAAAAATTAACATCTTTAATTTAGTTTAATTGGGTTTTCCAATCAATGAATATAATATATCTTTAATGTCTCTCAATAAAGCTTTTGTTCATTCCTGGTACATAAAAATACATTTATTTTTACTTTTTTAATGTAATGAACTTGCTAAATTTTATTTAAAATTCTAATAGTTTATTTGCGTGTGTTTTGGATTTTCTACATAAGCAAACATATCATCTGTAAACAAAAATGATTTTTTCCCCCTTCTAATACTTAAAACTTAAGTTTAGGGCTTGGCTGGGGATTCCAGCACAGTGTTGAATGCAAGTGGTAATCTCAAGGATCCTTAGTTTGTTCTCAGTTACAAAGGAAACTTAGTATGTGAAGTATGATTTTGTACATAATTTTTAACAAGCTTAGGAATTTTTTTCCCATTCTTCGTTGCCTTCAGGTCTCTTTGTTAATTATGAATGGTTGTTGAATTTTATCAGATGCTGTTTTGTATTCACTGAACCCACCTGCATATCCCTGAAATCGTTCAATATGGTGAATTATATTAACTGATTTTCAGGCAACCTGAAACTCTTGGTATAAGCACAACTTGGTATAAATGCTTGGTATTTTCCTTTTTATATATTGTTAGGTTTAGTTTGCTAATATTTTGTTTAGAATAGCATTTATATTCATAAATGAGTTTGACCTGAGATTTTTCTTTCTTATAATAACCTTGCCAGGTTTTAGAATCAAGGTTATACAATGTACTAGTTTTCTATTGCTGCCACAACAAATTACCACAGACTTAGTGGCTTAAACCACACAAATTTATTATTTTACAGTTTTGGAGGTCAGAAATCTCATGCAGTTCTCACTGGGCTAAAATCAAATCAAGATGTCAGTGGGGTTGCATGCCTTTTTGAAGGCTGTGGAGAAGAATCTGTTTTCTACTCATACAGGTTGTTGGCAGAATGCAATTCCCTGAGATAATAGGACCACTATTCCTGTTTCCTTGCTGGCTGTAAATGGAGGGTTGTTTCCAGCTTCTAGAAGATTCTGTATTGTTTGCCGGGAAATCCTTGCCCTCCATCTTCAAAGGCTGCAACAGACAGAGTTCTCTTGTGTGTTAATCTCATCCTTTCTCTTAGTCACAATTTGCTCTGACGGCAGCCAGGAAAGACAGTTTGCTTTCAAAAGTCATGTTGATTAGATTGGGCCAACTTGGATTTTCTGGAATAATCTGCCAGCTCAAGGACCATAACCAAAGCATATCTACAAACTCTCTTTTGCCCTGTAAGGTAATCCATTCACAGATTCTGCGACCCAGGCCGTCAGTGTCCTTAGGGAGTTCTTACACTATTTACTACAACAGTAAACCAAAGAACTCACTACCTGCTTCTGTTCTATGAAACTAAGTTAAGGTGAGTCTTTTTACTTCCTTGAATGTTTGAGAACATCTGTAGCGAAGCCAAGGGGCTAGAATTTTCTTGGTGAAAGGATTTTTTTATTCCTAGTTATATTATTGAGGACAAGGCTATTCTAGAGTAAAAATGCACCCAGAGTCTCGATGGTGTAGGATAACAAAGGCTTATTTATCCCTTACATCACACTTAAACGCAGCTTGGGTGGGTCTTATCCAAGTTGCCACTTAGTGAAGCAGGCTTCTTCCAAAAAGTAAAAAAACAAAATATGCATCAATAGTAGAATGGATAAATAAATTATAATATATTCATGCTTTGGAATAACGCATAGCAATGGAAAAAAACATTATAGATGAATCTTACAAATAATGCAGGATATAACATGCAAGAAATAAATTATAGAGAATTATTCCATGCATATTAAGGTCAAAATCAGTCAAAACTACTCTATATTTTTCAAGCATAAATAAGAGATCAAAGTAAAACAAGAAAGAAATTACATGGAAGTCAGGGCACTGGTTACCTCCAGGTGAAAAGAATACTTAAGATCACTTCAAATTCAAAAACCCTCTTCCAAGTTATCTTCTACAAATCTATCTTAAATCCTTGATTACCACCATCAGAAGCGCCTCTTTGCCTTAGTAATGGAGTGGATCTTAAAGGTATCTTTCCCAAAGAGAAAATATTTATTAAATTACTTTAAACAGCACCACACAGACGAAGGTTATTCATATGGAAAATAGTTTTGAAGCGGGAAGAGCAGAGACAAAGGGTTTTCCCTGAGCCCACACCTGTTGGGGTGAGATAAAGCTATACTTCTGTTTCATCCCCAGTTTTGGTCAAACATGTTCACTGGGTTCACTTTTATGTCCTAACTCTGTGTATGTGTGCCCGTGCAAGCACACTGGTGTACAGCTGCACGTATACGACTTTCTCGAGGCTTGAGGGGGTGCCTTTCATATAGAATGAATACAATAGGAATCATTCCCATGGGAAACTCTGTGTGTGTGTGTGTGTGTGTGTGTGTGTGTGTGTGTGTGTAAATTTCAATGTGTATTACAGCCATTTGTAGTTTTCCCATTGCAAATATTGAGGTCTCAATATACCTTCTTCAGTAACCACCGTCAAAATAATCACAGTTAAAAATAGCCATTGTGAAGATATAAACTGAGTCTGAAAAGCTGATTGCGTCAACCTAAATGCAATAAATTAGAAGCATCTACACAGGAAAAAAAAAAACCTTTCTTCTCTTTAATAATTATAATCTATTATCTACCACACAAACTCTTTACTTTAAAAATAGCATTTTCACAATCACCTATATCACAATGTTTGGGGTTTTTTTGCAAGTATTCATGCTGAAAAAAAAATTCCCCACCATTAAAAAATTAATAAGCGTCTCACAAGATACTTAATGAGTTTTGATGGGTTTCTTTACCCCATAGTTGGAGTTGTCTGCCTTCATGATAACTGAACCCAATAACCTTACAAAGTGTCAAAAGAGGGGGAAGTGTTTCCATATGTTAAACAGTTTCCTTCGAAGGAACATGAGACAAATGACCAGGGTGAATGCTACTAGAACCACATGTTAGTCATCTCTGACAACAGCCAGGAAACCGTGTCTTTATGACAAGCTAGGGAGGGTAGCAGGGGTGGCCTCAAAATAGTTCACGAATATTTTCATGATTATGAAAAGTCCTTGTTCCTGCTCTCCTCCTCAGATTTGCAAGGGCTGTTCTGGAAGGGGAACAGAGGCAGGAGTGTCACCTAAGCTGAACAAGCATCCCAATGTGCTTGCAAACAGCTATGGGCCAATGTGTCTCTGAACTGATGAAGTATTTTCTCTACAACTGGCTTAAGCCTGTTCCACTTGTCCTTCATCAGTCCTCTCCAGACACATATTTATCCTCGGAGAGTCACCCGTGAGTTAGCTACCTACGTAACAACATGACCCTTTGGTCTGTCAGAAGCAAGCTGCTGCCCGGAAGTGTGTTTAAACAAAAAATAAGTAAGTTAGTGGACAATTACATAGTCTTAGAACAAACAGGCCTGCAAGAATGAACTAGACATGGTCCTTCTTATTGTGTAAAAATTTATTCTTGGAATAGTAGGAAATCTCTATTAGTTATTAGAGATATGCTTTCTATTAGTAAATGCTTCAATTATAAAACCCCCTGTGAATTATATGATCTGTATTGATTACATTTGCAAACCCAAGGGTAGAGATGTCTTAGCCAAGAATACAAAATTGAAGGGAAGCATGCTTTCTGATATCTGAATTTGTTTATTCTTCCTAGAAGGGAAAGGGGACAAGTGACAAGGAAATCCTATTTTTCATGGTGAAAATGTTTTGTTTAGTGGACCCACTAATTCCTCGAATATATATTGAATAGTCACCATGCTCCAGACACAATATTGGATAAAAGGAATGACTAAAAATCACATGCAAACTTCCTTGCATTTTTTTCTATGTCATATTCCTTTAATTAGATCAAAGCTCATTAAGTGAAGGTCACGGGCGTTATTATTCCTTGTCAGTCTTGTAAGTAATAACAACCATGAAAACAACTACTGGCACTTACCAAGCATTTATTTACATGGGTTGTTCTCAGGACTTCACTTTACTCACTTATTTACGTGGATGTCATTGTCATCTACATTTTTCAGATAAAGCACAGAGACACTAATATGATTGGCCAAGATATTGGAATCCAGTGGTCTGGTACCAGAGAACACACTCTTGATCTGATCTATTAAGAGAGTTAAGGAATGAGTGAGCGAGAAGACTGAACTTTCTCTGGGGGGAGAAAAGAAGCTCATTTAGCAGACACAGAGGGGCCAGGTATTCCAGGAGCGGGGAACAGCATGCACAAAAGCACAGACCTGCAATGTGCAGTACAGAGTCATCAACTACATGTGGCTATTGAGTATATGAAATGTAGCTAGTCTGAATTGAGGTGTACTTTGAGTGTAAAGTACCTACCAACTTTCAAAGAATAGTATGAAAAAAAGAATGCATAATATCTCCTTAGAACAAGGGAACTATAAAACAGACAGAAAACAATTAGCAAGAGGATATTAATAAATCCTCATCAATCATTACTCTAAATGTAAATGGATTTAAATTTTCCAGTCAAAAGGCACAGTTTAGCTGAATGGATTAAAAAAACAGAACAGGAAGAAATTGGAGAGGGAGAAAAACCATTAGAGATTCTGGATTCTGGGAAACAAACTGAGGGTTACAAAAGGGATGAGGGTTGGGGAAGGGGTGACTGGGTGATGGGTGTTAAGGACAGCATGTGTTGGGATGAGCACTGGGTGTTATATGTAACTAATGAATCGTTGAACACTACAACAAAAACTTATGATGTACTATATGTTGGCTAACTGAACATAATGAAAAATTTTTAAAAGCTTAAAAAAAAGAAACACAAATTAAAAACAAATTTAAAAATTATAAATTAAAAATAAATAAATAACAGAACCCAACTATATGATACCTGCAGGAGACTCATTTCAGTTTTAAGGAAATATATAGGCTCAAAGTGAAGGGATGGCAAAAGATAGCTCATGCAAGTGGAAACCAAAAGAGATCAAGCAGAGCTATACTTATATCAGACAAAACAGACTTAAAGTCAAAAATTGTAACAAAAGACAAAAAGTAGGTCATTATGCAATGAAAAAGGGATCGCTCATCAAGAGGATAGAACAGCCATAAATATATATGCTCCCAACATTGGAGCACCTAAATATATTAAGCAAATACTAATAAATCTAAAGAAAATAGAAAATAACACAACAGTAGGGGACTTCAATACCCCACTTTCAACAATGTATAGATCATACAGGCATAAAATGAATAGGGAAATTTGGGTTTGAACTATACTTTGGACCAAATGGAGCTAACAGACATATGCAGAACATTCCATCCAACAGCACCAGAAGGTACATTCTTCTCGAGTGCACATGGAACATTCTCCAGGATAGATCATACGATAGGTCAAATAAAAAACAATGGCAAATTTAAGATTGAAATCATACCAAGTATCTCCTCTGACTACAATGGTATGAAACTAGAAATTTATAACAGAAGGAAAATTGGAACACATACAAATATGTGGAAATTAATACCAACAGGTCAAAGAAGCAATCAAATATTTTGAAAAAAATTGAAATATAATGTACCAAAACTTACATGTGCAGTGAAAGCAGTTCTAAAAGGGAAGTATAGTAATAAATGCCAAAATCAAGAAAGAAGAAAGATTATAAATAAACAAGCTACATCTCAAGGAACCAGAAAAAGAACAAACTAAGCCCAAAGTTAGAAGAAGCTAGGAAATAACAACCAATAAAGCAGAAATAAATGAAATGGAGAATTGAAAGACAACAAAGATCAGTAAAATGAATAAAGATTAATAAAACTAAGTTCTGGGTTATTGAAAAGATAAGCAAAATTGACAGGCCCTTAGCTAGACTAAGGAAAAAAGAGAGAAGACTAGAAAACAATCATAAATGAAAAAGGGGTCATTATAATTGATGCCATGGAAATACAAAGGATCATAAGAAACTACAATGAACAATCATATGACAACAAATTTGATAAACTAGAAAAATGGATAAATTCTTAGAAACATAAAACCTGCCAAGAATGAATTATAATGAAACAGAAAAAATGAACAAATCAATAATAAGTAAGACTGAATTTGTCATCAAAACTTCCCAACAAAAAAAGTTCAAGACAAGACAAACCTTTGAAGAAGATTGATATCAATCCTTCTCAAACTATTACAAAATAGAAGAGGAGAGAACTCTTCCAAATTCACTTTATGGAGGTCAGCATTACCCTGATACCAAAACCAGACAATGATGCCACAAGAAAAGAAAATTACAGGCCAATATTCCTTATATTGAGGATGCAAATATCCTCAACAAAATACTAGCAAACTGAATTCAACAATGTATTAAAAGGTCATATACTGTGATAAAGTGGGATTTATTCAATGATGCAAGGATGATTCAACATATGCAAATCAGTCAAGGTGATACACCACATTAATGAAGGGTAAAAATCATACAATCTTTTAAATGGATGCAGACAAATCATTTGAGAAAATTTAATGTCCATTTATGAAAAAAACTCCCAGCAAAGCAGATACAGAAGGAATGTACCTCAACATAATAAAGGCCATATATGAGAAGCCCATAGCTAACATCATACTCAAGAATGAATAGCTGAAAACTTTTCCACTAAGATAGGAACAAGACAAAGATGCCCACTCTGACCACTTTTTTTTGACACAGCATTGTAATATCCAGAACAATTAAGCAAGAAAAAGAAATAAAAGGCATCCAAATTGCAAAGGAAGAGGTAAAGTTGTCACTATTTGCAGATGACATAGTATTATATATAGAAAACCCTAACGACCATCAAAAAACTGTTAGAACTAATAAAAGAATTCAGTAAAGTCACAGGGTACAAAATAAATACACAGAAATCTGCTGTGTCTTTATACACTAATAATGAACTACAGAAAGAGGAATTATGAAAAACACTATCATTTATAATTGCATCAAAAAGAATACCTAGGAATAATTCTAAGGAGGTAAAAGAGCTACATATTAAAAACTGCAAGACATTAATGAAAAAAATTGAAGAAGACACAAACAAATAGATATTTTGTGCTCATTGATTAGAAGAATTAGTATTGTTAAAATATCCATACTACTCAAAGCAATATACAGATTCAGTGCAATCTCTATCAAAATGTCAATGATATTTTTTACAGAAATAAAACAAACAGTTCTAAAACAATTCTAAAATTTTCATAGAACCATATAAGACCCTGAATAGCCACAGGAATCTTTTTGTTTTACAATTTCATTTTTAAAAACATATAGATCAATGGAACCAAATTAAAAGCCCAGAAATTAATCCATGTATATAAGGACCACTATCTTACACCATACCCAAAAATTGATAGCTTAAGGCTTGAGACCTGAAGCCATAAAACTCCTAGAAGACAACACAGGTGGTAAGGAAATTGACATAGTTCTTGGAGAAGATTTTTTGAATTTGATACTCAAAAGTAAAAGCAACAAAAGCAAAATTAAGCAAGTGGGACTACCTCAAACTAAAAATGTTCCATACAACAAAGAAAACCATCAAAAAAAAAAAAAAAAAAAAAAAAGAACAGGCAACCTACTGAATGGGAGAAAATATTCACAAATCTCCTCTCTATTTGATAAGGGGTTAATATCCAAAATACATAAAGAACTCACACAACTCAATAGCAAAAAGAAAAAAATCAATTAAAAAATGTAAATAGACATTTTTCCAAAAAACATATAGATTGGCAACAGGTACATGGAAAGATGCTCTACACCATGAATCAGAAGGGAAATTGCAAATCAAAACCACAGTGAGAAACTACCTCAAGCCTGTTAGGATGTCTACTATCAAAAAGATAAGAGATAAGAAGCATTGGTGAGGATATGGAAAGATCTATACACAAGCCTACAAAATGTGGCTGAGAGAAGTTAAGAATATCCAAATAGAGAGAGATCTAATATTTCTAGTCCAGAAATATCAATAGTTAAGTTGTTAAATTGACCTATAGATTCAACACAATCTAGTCAAATTCAGCTCACATTTTTGTAAAAACTGACAAGTTGATCCTAAAATTCGTATGGTACAAAGGGCCTACAATAGCCAAAACAACTTTGAAAAAGAAGAACAAATTTGGAGTACTCACACTACCTGATTTCAAAACTTATTATTAACCTTCAATAATCAGGATAGTGTGGGATTGGAATAAAATAAAAGGACCAGAAATAAACTGACACATATATGCACGAATTTTTTCATCCATCATATCCATATTTGAATATCCATATTCAAAAAAAAAGAACTTCCATACAAACTCTCATCATACACAAAAGCTAACTCAAATGGTCCACAGTCTTAAATATAAAATCTAAAAATCTAAAACTTCTATGAAAAAACTAGAAAAAACCTTTGTAATTTTGCCTTAGAAAAAAAATTCTTGGATATGACACCAAATGCATTATCTATGAAAGAAAACAAAATGATGAATCTAATGCTATCAAAATTAAAACTTCTGCTCTTCAAAAGATACCCTATTATATAATAAAAACACAAGCTAGAAACTAGAAGGAATTAGCTATAAATTACTTATCTTATAAAAAAATTTGTATATAGAACATATAATGAATATTCAAAACTCAGTAATAAGGAAACAAACATATCAATTAGAAATGAAAAATGTTTTTGAACAGACACTTCAGAGAGATTATATGGATGGTAAATAATCACCTATAAATATGCCCAGCACCATTAATAATTAGGAAAATGCACACTAAAACCATAATGGGACTCCACGATCACCGATTAGAATGGCTAAGATTGGAAAAACTGAACATACCAAATATTGACTTGGATAGTGGAGGAACCGGAAATCTCAAAAACACTCACTTTTAAAAAATAGTTTGGTAGTTTCTTACAAATGTTAAACACACAGTGTCTTATAACCCAGCCATTCTACTGCTAGATATTCCCCCACAGTAAAAGGGGGAAATATGTCCACACAAAGACTCAGTTAGAAATGATCATAGCAACGTTCTTGTAATAGCCCAAAATCAGAAACAACCTAAATGTTCACCAGCAGGTGGATGGGTAAGCTGTGACAGGGTCATCCAATGGAATAGCACTCCACAATAAAAAGCAACAAACCACAACATGGATGAATTACAAGTAATTATGCTAAGTGAAAGAAACCCGATGTAAAATGGGCACATGTCACTTGATGTCTTTTTGTGCAAAACCTTAGAAAATGTAAAGGAATGTCTAGTGACACAAAACAGATCAGTGGTTGCCTTGCGGGGAGAGACAAGGCAAAAGTGGTGAATGCATTGTAGTAAGTCCTATACCTTGATTTAATTCTCCAAATCTTCAAAGTAGAGCTGATCAAATTGTTAACATGTACTAAGTATTTACCCTGGGCTAGGCACTCCTCTAAGTGTCTTCACTTTACAGTAGATACTACTATTTCTTCACTTGCATTCTCCCCAAACCAGCCCCTAAGACAAGGGCTGGGGTGCAGGGAGCTGATTTAGGGAGGTGAACAAATGAACAAATGAAGGAACAAATAAATGAGGGCATGGTGAATGGGAAACATGAATGGGAGACTGCCCAGTAAAGAATACGTCATTGTGGGCAAGCGGGCTCAATCCTGCTGGTCACCTTCAGAAGAACCTGGTTAAGAGTTCTTGGGAAAGCTGCCATATTTATCCAAGACTCTCTTACCCATTGCTTGAAAGATGGCCCCAGGGCATGAATTCCAGTAAGAACGCATCTTGCCTCTGCAATGGAGCAAGCTTCCCTCTGCCAAGAGAAAGCACTCAACCTTCTCGAGAAGATCAGGTGCATGAGATGGGAAGCTGTCAGTGTGAGAAGCCGAGCTGTAGTTAAATTCAGGTGGGCCAGGACAACATGGGTCTGGGTATCAACCAGTTCTGCTACACACTTGGCAGAGGGGGAAATAGAAGCACAGAGAAGTTAAATAACTTGCTCATGGTCCTATAGCTTTAAAGTGGCAGAGCTGAGATTCTTACCCAGCACCCTAGCTGCAAAGTCACATTCTTACCCATGATACCTTTTTACCTATAAGATAAGGATGACCAATGAAACTAAAAAATAAGCCCAAGGTTACACAGGTATTGAAGCAGTTCATACATGGTAAGCTCACTTTTGAAGCCATGATTAACTGACCTAAAAGCCTATACTCTTTACAAGGTAGCATGCTACTTCCCAAAAGCACAGCTCCAGAGAGAAACCTTATCCCATTCAGTAACTTGAAAGTTCTGTTTCATAACAGACAGTAGCCATATTTAGTTTAATAGCCTAGGCACATTCGCTGTGCTTCTTAATGATCTACGAGCTTTAGTATCTGAAGCACGTCACCATCTACTTACAGGAAACACATAACCCCTCTGTACTATTGACGATCTCTGCTATTGGCTCTCTAAGTGGCCACCTTAATAAACAAGTAATTACTGGGAAATAAATGAATAAACAATGCATTTCTTTGGGAAGATAATAAATTTCAGACTCCACTTTCTCAACTCTTCCTTCCACGTTATTTCTCCAATTGGCCTAAGTCCACATCGAGCCAGGCGGGTCAAATAATGAATCAACTGATCGATTAGAGAATCAGTGGCCCTGATGTGACATTCTGCATTAAGCGGGAACTAAACGCCTAATTCTAGATGCTTTTTAAAACATATCTCAGCAATCGATAGGTCGCTGCCTATGTTTAAGATAGAAGAGCAGCTTGGGCTGGTCAGAAGCAAGGTGCTCTGCCATCTCTGTCTCCGTCATGGAAGCTCCAGGTTCCTCCTTCCTCGTCCTGGAAAGCTTTGGCTTCCTCCATCAGTGCTTTCTGAGGTGATCACTCCCCCAGTCAACGCCTCTCACAGATCCCCAAAAACCTGGGGCAGGGAAGCATAAGGAGCCTCGCAGACTTTTGGAGTTAGTAAGGAGACATGAGAGCCAAGAGACATCCAAGGCTCTTTGTACTTGAACAAAGGCTGAAAACAGAATAATGTCAGCCAAGACAGGGGTGTTTTCCCCACCCCAGAGAATAGCAGCAATCAATGACGGATGATGCTTTCATGGATCATAATAAAACATTTTCCAGAATGCCTTGGGAGACCATCTAGGGCACACAGAATGACCCACAGCCTGCACTGGTCCCATTTCTGTCCCCACATCTGCTTATTCTGAAGTCATCTGCTTTAATGGCATCCTCCTCATTTTCAAAAGAAGCTAACATCTTAGTGGTTTCACCCTGCCCAAAACTCCACAGGGGATACACACCAGAGACAGGGAGTCTGCATAGATAGAAAGGCTCTGTTTTTCTTTCCCCCAGTGTCCTGCCTAGACCCATAGAAACTGTCTAACCCTCTTTGGTTTAGTCTCCCCATTATGCAAACCTACACTATTGCTCTGGAAAGTGTGCCCAGCCCGCTACATGCACAGGTACTCTGTAATTACAATGACAAGGGAAACAGAGAGCTTCTATTTGAAACCCAACGAAAAGGATGACGCCATCTTGTCCTGTTAAACTGTCTTGTTGGGGAGAAGGGAGGGAGTTTCCCTAGGAGGAGTCCTATCTGTGGTTCCACAGAGGCTGAGTGGGACTGGCCAAATGCTTCAATGGCTAAGCACTCCCATCTTTTAAGTCCCAGTGCTTATTCCCATGGACGTGTCCTGGTAGTAAAGTCTGGAATAAGAAATGGAAATAAAAGCGTGATCTCTGAGCATATTTGCCCTTATAAATAGAACCTTTTTTCAATTCTTCCCATGAGGCAGCATCCATCCCCCAAAGAAAAGTAGGGGGAACCGGAGCTGAACAGCCTCCCTTGGTCTGAAGCTTCTTTGGTTTATGGTTTACTTGGGGAGGTCCAGAGAGCCACTTTCTGCAACAAAGGGAGAAAATCTCTCTGCTCCCCAGAGAAACAACTTGTTTTCTTTGGGCTCAGCAGGTCTCTGCTTCCCAGGCTCCTCTTTGTTCACAATAGCCAGCTCTGCACAGCGTCTATATTGGTGGCTTTTACAGTTTCTACCCAGGTTCCTTTCCATCTGGAGACACTGCATAAGAAAACTCAGTTGTGCCATGGGAGCAGGTCTCAAAGCTGGCCTAAGAATTCTCATACTGTCCCATATTGCCAAGAACTACCAAAAAGCTTTTATGCACATGATTCTGATTCATTATTCCAACAATTCTGTGAGGTAGGTATTGTCAACCCAACTTGATCCATGAGAAAACTAAGATGTACCAAGATTAAACAAAGTCCCAGAGTCACACAGGTAGGAAGTAGGGACTGCTTCCAGCTCTCAGATTCCCAAAAGGGAGAGCCCACGAGAAGAGGCAGCATAAAGACACTGATGGCGGTGCCTTTCTTTGCCACCATGTCCCCAAGACTGTGCCCCCCAAGTAGTCCCTGCCATCAGACAGCGAGTAGAAGGTCCATCTTATAAAACTGGTTATTCCAGGATGTGCTTAAATTCCCCACACATGTTCTCCTCAGAAGTCTCAGCATCTGGAGATGGGTCTGGCTGCAATGTTCACACATTGCTTTTCTAACTTCTTACGCCGGAGCTGACTTTCAGCACTTCTTGGCAGGCGATGACTGGATCCTCCCAGCAAGGATCACAGGTTCCATTACTAATGAAGAGAATTAGCTCATAGGTCCCCCCAGATTTCTTCAAAATACAGGGACATGCTCATTTAATAAACACCCTCCTGATGAAAATTCTTTTTTGTGAAGCATATCTGTGGCCCCGCTGGAAAATGTTCTCTCTGGAACATGTGTCTGAGAGCTCTGAGAAAAGGCACACCCTCCCCCAGGCTTTCTAAACTAAAGAAGGGTCAGAATAAGTCAGTCATCAGTTAACTGAGGAATATCTTTTGTTTCTAAGACCACAGATTTGAAAACAAGATGGTGGAACAAAACAGGAAGTCTTTCTTGAGGCCTGACATTGTTCATCACAGTGCTAGGCATGCTGAGAATACAGAAGTACCCTCTGTGTCTTAAAACCCTACAATATAAATGTAAAACGAAGATGAACAATTTAAAATCTAACAAACTGTACAAAAAGGTATTTAATTAAGTGCAGAATTACACAATGCTGACTATATATGCATAAAGTAAGGCCAGCGAGGACAGGAAGACACAGGCAACTCAAAGGACAAAAATATGATTCATCTGGCACACTGCCAACAGAATATCAAGAAATTATCTTCTACACACACATGTCACAATCCTTTGAAGGAGGTATTATTATTCCCATTCTTGGCAGAATCTACCAAAAATATCAAGAATGCACATACTCCAAGGCAAATGTTTCCCATACAGAGTGCACCCCTCTAGAGATGAACTTAAACCTACCTTTGACTTACCTAATTTACTTTTAAATTGAAAATAAAGAGGTAATAGTAGGAATTAAAACTCAACTATTTTTTATAAGAACAGAAGGGAGTTGGGGGAAATCGGAGGGGGAGACAAACCATGAGAGACTGTGGACTCTGTGAAACAAACTGAGACGTTTGGAGGGGAAGGTGGTGGGAGGTTGGGTGAGCCTGGTGGTGGGTATTAAGGGCACGTATTGCATGTAGCACTAGGTGTGGTACATAAGCAATGAATTTTGGAACATACACACACACACACAAAAATTAAATTAAATTTTAAAAACAAGAACAGAAGTGACGAAAGTCATGACTGTAGAAAGTCTATACAGAATTACCTAGAAAGCTCTGGACAATTGGGTGGTTAACATTCCATTTTGTATAAATACTCATTTTTATAGATAACTGCAGATCTTGAATTAATACTCTTTGAAAGGAATCTGTTCTGAATGCAGCATATGGCCGGCCCAGAATTATTAGCTAAGCAGGAACATCATAGAGAGAAAAATTAAATATTTCCTTTAAACTTCAACCAAGCAGGAATCAGAACACTTCAGAAGCTTAAGGTGTTATTTTTTAATTAAGTGTGATAATAAATAAAAAGTCGTAAAGCAACTCCTAAAGGAAAATGTGATCATTCAGTTGAAAGGACCAGTAAAACAATCATCTTTACAGAGGAAGAAATTGAAATCAAAATTGAAATCTGAAGTTACGTCTGGATCACTCAACTGATGATAATACTGGAGGCTGCATTCATTGTTCCCTTCTGGATGAAGACTGGGGCTCCTCTAGATCGAAGCACAGAGATTAAAAGCTTTTCTTGTGCTAGAGCAATTGCCAGTAAAAAAAGAGAGCATATGTCAACTCTCCTCCCCTCACTTCTTAATCTCATACTCAGCCTAAATTCCTTTATTCCATGTTTTCTGCCCTTTTCCTCAAAATTAGTTGATGCATTCCACTAATATTTACTGAGCAGCTGTTAAGTGTTTGTCATCATGCCATGGGCAAGGTAGGCAGCAGTGAACAAGGGGATGTGTCCTGGTCAGTGATCCAAAGGGCTCTCAGGTTCTGGTAGTGTCTCAAGCTGGACAAACTGTGTCAGTGATCTCGTAGTAACCCTGGAATGGAGATGGCAGCTGAATTCCCACTTGAGTCTCAGTGGTGTTGACCACAGATTTCAGACATGCCTGCTGCTTCTGATGAAGCTCTGGGCTAGGCATCCCAGCAGCCTATTTACAGAAAGGATAAAGACGTGCAAGGGAAGAACTCATTCTAAAGGAAGAGACAGTCGAGCAGATGAATATAGCAACTATGAGTTCGTGTACACAGGAAAAGTCATTATTATACCGAAAGCAAAATCTTACCAATCTGACTACAGGCCCCTATGTGAGAAGGATGCTGGGAAACTTCCCTGAGCTGTGATGAGGTTCCTGCCCTTCCCAGGACCATGGGAAGCCCTAGGGCGTTGAAGAGAGCTAGCAGATTGGGGACTCCCTGCCATAAGTATTGTCGTGTAACAAATTACCCCAAAACTCAGTGGCTTTAGACAACCATTTTCTTTTGCTCGTGATTCTGTGGTTCGTGAATTTGGGAAGGGTTGTGCTGGGCCATTCTTGTTCCGTTCTATAATGGGTTGACTTGGGCTTTGGGCACGGGAAGACTCCTCTGGGCTGGAAGTCTAAGATGCTACAGCACATGGCTGGCAGCTGTGGATGGCTGCTGGCTGGGACCTCAGTGCGGTTGTTGACCAGAACATCTATGGTGTGCCTTCCCCAGTATGAAAACGTCAAGGTAACCAAACTTTCTACATTTGGCTTTCCACTGAGTGAGTGTCCCAAGAAAGCCAGGTAGAAGCCTCATATCCTGTACTGGCCTAACTTTGGATGTCAGTCAGCATCGCTTCTGCCACATCCTCTTATTCTGAAGAGAGACGTATGGCCAGCCAGGATTCAAGGAGAGGGGAAGTAGATTCCACCATCTGATAGGAGATAGGAAAGGCTCCACTGTAGATGGCCAACTGCTGCCTTCTCCTCCTCCCGAGTCCTTGAGATGGTCAAGTGAGGTGAAGATGCTGGGACATTATACTAGGAGGCCACAGTGCTCTGGGCAGGAGGGAGAGGCTATTCCTCTTTCTGGTACCTTGTCATATGGAGGGTAAAACACATGTGGCACCTCTATATTTTTCATAAATTTTCAAAGACTACTTCAGTCCAGTAACTTAATCTTCCCTCCTTGATCTGGAATAAAATTTGAACCAATTGGGCAGCTCCCAAAGACAGATGCCACCTTGTTCTTCAAAACCCATTTCCCTCTGAAGATCTTGGACTAGACCATGCTCTTTTTTACTCCAACTTCTCCATCTCATGAGACCAGACCCTGGTGTTCTCAGGTCTTGATGTTGGCAGGGTAGGAAGAGAAGCTTCCCAAGAACAAACTTTTTCCTGGTTTTCATTCCCCAAAGTCTCAACTCATGGAAACAACTATGCTGGGTCCTCCTGAGGGAAGGGAGAAATATTTCCCAAGTCACAAGGGCAGTAGAGACCTGTGGTTTCCAGGGGCATTCTTCTCCCTGGCCATGCTCCCAGTAAGACCAGAGAACCTCCAAAAGGTGTACCAGATGTCCCTAAGGATTTTTAGATTCTTACACCAGGACTCCTGCCTCTGCAAAAATTTTAATGCCCACGCTTGACCCGGGAATATAAAGTCACCTGCTTCCAGAGCTCCAACCATATGGCTCTCAGACACAGACTGAGATGATCCAAAGATCATCCAAAGATGATCACAGTGATATCTTCCATTTCGCTGCCCACCTACAGTGGAGCCTGTGTTAGCTATTGCTTCCCTTAGCTATTTGCTAACTAATGCACCCATGATGCCAAACTCTGTCAGATGTGAGTAAAAGAAGCTGAAATATTAATTACCAGTTACCATCTAACTTCTCTCTATTGCTCTTCCTGCCTAGACCAGGGAGCCCTTTCTTGTCCCAGTGGCTCCTCCATGCATCCTGGACCCACCCAGTCCTCCAATTCAGTCTGCTTCACATGACACAGCCTTATTTTAGTTTAGTAACAAACAACTTTAACACAAGGCAGACTGGTCCCAGTGTTATAACAGAGTAACACTCAAAGGGCAATGTAAGCATTGGTGGGAAGAGATGAATGCCAACTGAGGTGCCCTTAGCCTGCTAACGAATAAGAAATAACTGGCTTGGAGAGTTTGCATTCACTATGTCATTCTATTACAATTTGTTTTAGTGAATTATCTTTCTTAGAATACCAAATGGTCCCCTAATGGCCTAAAAGACTTGAAACACTTCCAAAGCACTAACAGTTTTCTGTACTCAGTCACTGGGCGGTCTGGACTTCAGACTGTAAGTTGGCCAACAGCCAGAGTGTACCAATGACTTCGATTTGCAAACTCTGTAGTAACCCAAACAGGTTAGCCTCAGAGGTTAAAATGTGGATTCTGTCAACACCATAAATCTGGATCTCTTGTGCACACATAGCAAACTTACTGCACATATATGGGGAATTCTCCCAAATGTGCCTCCTTGTTATATATATTTTTGGCTTCCTTCACTTTCCTAGGTCCATGTTCAGTTCTCTCAAGGTGACACAGTCACTTTCTTCAGAGAGATGATTATCAAGAATCATGTATGGCACCTTCTTGTAAAGAAGTGATGACCAAAGAACCTGTCTGTGTGATGTTGGGCAGTGGAGTAGGGTTTCTAAATATTAATCTGCTTCTATTCCATTCTAAACTCACCAAATTCTTTCAATTATACCCTGAGCAATTCTTTCCTCTCTGTAACTAAACAGATGTGAGTCATCCATTGGGAAAACACAAACAATGGTTGGGAATAACATGAGAGACAGGAAGAGTCCACAATTAGCTTTCCACTCACAGAGACTACAAAAACATCAAAGACGGATAAAAGAGAGAAGAGGAGTGGGCAGAACATCAACAATAGGGAACAGAGAAATAAAGAAACTTGAATTCTTGAGGGAAATAATGTTCTGGAGTATAGTAAGGGGCCAAGTGGAAGCATACTCCATTTTGAATTGACCCTCTCATAGCTATCCACACACGGCCACCCATCTGCCCCCACAGAGGGTCCAGTTGGAAATGAAGACCATCTGAGCCTTAAGAATGCCTGCCCAGGTATGACCCTCTCCCATCTTGTGAAGATAACTATCAGAGTAGAGACCACAGGGGAGATGGTGACATGAGGGGGACACTTTCAATCTTACCAAGTCAGCGCCATAAGGAAGCAATTAGGAGACCGAGCCACGAGGGAACACACGTGCTTTTCAACATTAACAAATCCACAGAAGAGGGCATTTGCCTCAGGCTAGCTTTCTGGGGGAAATCACAGCTCATTATTAACTTCTTATTTTCATTATTGTCTTCTGCCTCCTCTCCTCTTCTCTCCTTTCCTCACCCTTCCCTTCCCTCTCCTTCTTTCTCTTCTCTTTCCTCTTACTCTCTCACACACACACTCACACAAAATTCTCAGAATGTATACTCTTCCATTTATCTTGACCTCTTTTCTTTCCACCCCATTTAACTTCTCAAATCTACCTACCTTTAAGAGGATCAAGATTAAATATCAATATGCTCAGCTGTGCATGGCCATTAAATTGTCTCTACAAGATTATGAGTTCCCTTCGTAAAAGATTCCTTGCTTTAAAATATACTCTTCTTTTTCCAGTTTCAACAGATAAAGCAACCTGAAAAGTCATAAATTGTATTTAAATTTCCTTGACTAATTATTGGTGCCAAGTAACACTTCAAAGGAGAATTTTTATGCCAGTCTGAGCTTCACACTTAACATATCACAGGGATAACAAGGGAAAAAACTTGAAAGGGTTCAAACACATCTATGATATTTAAAAAGATCAGATTTAAAATCTATAAGGTCTACATGTTTAGAGCCCAGACATCCCAGCTCTGTCACTATTTAATTTTCTGAAAATGTGGTCATTTACCAAACTTCTCCAGGTCCTGCTTTTCTCACTTTTGGTATGAGGAGGTTAAATAACAACGCAAAAAGTCTTTCTGGCATGCTTTCCTCATCCATAAGGTTATTCTGATCCTTATTCTATTTTATCCTTTCATAACTGTGCATGGAATTTGCCCTCGCTGTTGTCCTGCTGCTCATTTTCACATGAACTGCATTTTCCTGAACTATGAGGAGCCTTGGTACCGGCAGTTTGTCCCACTTCACAGAGCTCCCTCTTCTGTTGTCCCCATGTTGTGTTATGACATAAGGTCGCTTGCTTCCTGAGATGTCCTCGCCCTGTACCCTCCCCACCTTGTGTCTGTGTCCTTTCTTCTCCTCTCCCTTACCCTTCTCCTGCTAACCTCACTCCCCTCCACAGGTGCCTCCCTAGTGTGGGCCTGGTTCTGGAAGGAAGTCCTGCTTGCTCAGCCCTGAGAGTTCATGGGAGCTGGGCTCCCAGGCCTTACCCCATCCCCTGGCACTTGCCAGAGGTGGGAACGGGGGAACTCTCCCAGCTTCAGCCACTGCTTCTGGCTTCATTCACTTCACCTCCCAGGGTACATCTGCTGGCCACAGGGGAATTCTCCCATTCTCAGATCTATCACACACACTGATGTCCCCTTTGGTCCCTCCCACTTTCTCTCACATGGAAGCCAACAGTATACAGCTCTTGTGGCTGTTGGTGGTTGACCTGCACCCACCCATATTTTGAGATTCCTGGGGATACCTTTTGCCTAACCTTTTTTTTAAAGATTTTTTAATTTATTTTTGTGAGTGAGAGAGGGAGAGAGAGAGCACGAGCAGGGGGAGGGACAGAAGGAGAAGCAGACTCCCCACTGACCAGGGAGGCTGATGCGGGACTCCATCCGAACAGGACCCTGGGATCACGACCTGAGCCAAAGGCAGACACTTAACCGACTGAGCCACCCAGATGCCCCCTAACTTTGTTAATGTCACCCCAGAACTTTTGGTTTTGCTATCTCATTGAGTTACTTCTTTTCTTTCTTTTTTTTTTTTAAGATTTTATTTATTTATTTGACAGACAGAGATCACAGGTAGGCAGAGAGGCAGGCAGAGAGAGGAAGGGAAGCAGGCTCCCTGCTGAGCAGAGAGCCCGATGCGGGGCTCAATCCCAGGACCCTGGGATCACGACCTGAGCCGAAGGCAGAGGCTTTAACCAACTGAGCCACCCAGGCGCCCGGAGTGACTTCTTTTCTTGAACTACTGAAAAAATCCCCAAAACTATACTGATGCCTCCATCACAATTTTCCTAGAGCCATCAAGAGCATGTATTTTGGGTGCCTGGATAGCTCAGTCACGTAAGCATCTGCCTTCGACTCAGGTCATGATCCCAGGGTCCTGGGAGGGAGTCCCGCATCAGGCTCCCTGCTCAGAAGGGAGTCTTCTTCTTTCCCTGCCCCTCCTCCCACTCGTTCTCTTGATCTCTCCCTCTCTCTCTCAAATAAATAAAATCTTTATGAAAAAGAAAGAGCATTTTAATTTTCTGTTTTGAATCACAGATAGTGCCTTCACATTACTTGTTCCTTCAGTATTTTAAAAGCACAAGTAAATAAAATGAACAAATGAGGCAGATATTGATTTTTTTTTTTTTCAAGATAAATGAGCCCTGATTTTCACAGTCCAGACAGCCTTGTTGTAGAATTAAGCTGCTCCTCAAGTAAGGTAGGTAACCCAATGTCGGCCTCCCACCTTCGATGTACCTTCCTATAACACTGTGAAAGTAAGCACAGGAAGAAGATTCATGTGATTCTTCCCAGTGTTCACTAGGCCATGGGTCCTTACTGTCCCTTACCAGGCGACCTCCAACCACATGGCTGGTCAATTCCCAGAATGCCTCCAGCCTGTGCACAGACTCTACCAAAAGGCTGGATAAGGACCAAGACACCCCTTCACTGCTTTGACCCTCTTTTCTCCACCATATCACACACAAGGCTTTATTATAGAACTGAACTAACAAGGGAATTACAGAATGGGATGGGAGTGGGGGGCAGGGAGTGGGAATGATTTTTGTCTTTCTGTATCCTAATTAAGGCTTTTCTAGTGATCCAAAAGCAAATGGCATCCAAGAAGCCAAACTTCACAAAGAACTTCCTGGATACCCCCAGTTCCTAATTTTTTGCTCTTCTGTACTTTTTGCACAAATATTTTCTTCCAATCCTTACTTTCACATGAATTTCTACCAGAAGGACAGAGGGATCTGTCCTTGTAGTGGCTTCACAGTGCTACAATCCTTCAACGCTCAAATATTTATGTTAGATAAGTTCTGTAGTTTACAGAAGAACAGAGATCAAGTTCACATTCAGTCTTTGATGGGCAGAGGTACCCTAAACCCCATTCTCTTTGAGGTCTCTCCACCAGTGTAAGCTTTGCTTCTCTGTTCTTTCACTGCCCCAAAAAGTAACTGTTAAGTCATTCAAACAGACCAAAGCGCACACACATACACAGACAACACTTCTTCCAGAAACAGTACGAATTCTCAGAGATGCTCAAGTTGAAACGCACCAGAGTAAACATACTGTTCTACCATGCCATGATTTGTAATGCCACCTCTGTCACAATGGCGTTTCCTCTTCACTTTGCTATGCCCAGGATTTTGGGTTGCTTTGGCCCCTCCTCCACAACCCAGCCCCCAACACCAACAGACTTTCAGACCACCTGGTGCTGGAAACAGCTTGTCACCGAGAGAGACACCTCGCATGGTCACTCCTTTAACTGACCAAAGACACTGCCAAAACTTTGAAATTACTCCTTTTAAGTATGCCATCATGAATAAGGTTGCAACTGCTAGGTACATCCCAAGAGTATTCACTGAAGTCTGATTCAGCCCATTGTAAAGCTTAGTGATGGAAATCACACCACTAGCCCAAGGGCAGGCCTAGGAACAAGAGCCCATGTGATTACAGAATAAAAAACATCTTTCCTGGTACAGAGGAAATTGATATAGAGTATACGATCTATTGCTCAGTAACAAATTATTCCAAAACTTCCCCCACCTTAATACAATAAACATTATTATTTCACAATCTCTGTGGGTCACTGGAAGTAACTTGGCAGGGTGTTTCTGCTCAGGCTCACACTCAATCACTCACTCACTTGGCTTTTGGCCTCAAAAAAAAAAAAAAAAGTCATCATGTTCTTAGGTAAGAACCACCTTCCACCCCAGTCTAGGAAAAGAAGGGAAGAGTCAAAGTCACTTTCATTCTTGCAGTTACATTCAGCAATATTGTAGTACACCACGGTACTTCTCCTACTTGGTAGTGAAGATATAAGCCAACCATAGATCCAATACAAGTCTGTGTTGGAGAGACCTCTCCTAGGAACCCACGTTCTCCCCAACCAGCTGGGATCAAGGAATCTCTGGGAGAGAATCAACCAGCCCAGGGGGAAAAAGCGCTTGAGATCTGTTGCCTCCTGAACGCAGCTTTGTCCTCTTCTCTCACAAGATTAACTTGGGAACCTGGCCTCTTCTTCCCATCACTCAATGGCAGGTGCCTGTCTCTAGCTCACTCATACCTCTTCTTGCAATGAATTACTGAGATAACACCATATTTCTCCTCAAAATCCACAGATTTCCCTTTCCTAAAGGTTTTCTGTACAAGAGGGTAGCAACCACCACAACATCTCGTGATGCCCCACAAACACCAAGGGAGTTCCGTTTGAAGGAAACTTTTTCCAGGAACAGTATGGAACATTCAGAAAAGGTTGGTCTTGGGAATCAAAGAGATCTGAGTTCAAATCCTGGCCAATTATATGTCACATAATCTTGGACTGAGGTCATTAAGCCTCATTATAGAACTCTGGAAAACAAGAACAATAATGCATAACTGAAAAGATTTGGGTTATAACTGACTTTTATATCTGTAAAGGATTCTAGTCTGTGCACATAGCAGTGGGGCAGATATGAAATTACCACACATCTGGTTGTGAGAATCTCACTGATTTTTCAAACTCAGTAAATCTGATGCCAAGTCCCCACTTACCAGTGGTTGAGAAATTCAATCTCCAGTTCTCACATTAGTAACATTTGGATGAGCTCGGTCCTCAATTGCCAAAAGGAAGTTAATAAATAATGTCCAAAATTAATGAGAAATAGCCCAACTGCTATTTCTATAAAATACCCATGGAAAATATGGGTATAAGTACCAGAAGAAATGGATGAAAAGTGGTTCCCTTAGGAAGAAAAACGACATGCTGATTGTGTAAGACAGAGAACTGTTTTTTATTGCTATAAAAGATGTTCATACATCTATCATATTAATAAAATCAACTATAAAAATAGACATCCATTTACTAGTTTCCATATGCACAGAAGTTCTTTTATATCTATTATCTGGACTCAGAGTCAAAAAATTCTAATAAATTGAAAGCCCTAAATGTTCCTTTGTACAAAACATTTTGCAAGGAGGCCTGGGTGGTTCAGTCAGTTAAGTGTCCCACTCTTGATTTCTGCTCAGGTCATGATCTCAGGGTTGTGCAATCCAGCCCCATGTTGGGCTCTGTGCTGGGCTTGGGTGTGCTCTCTGCTTAAGATTCTCTCTCTCTCGGGGTGCCTGGGTGGCTCAGTTGGTTGAGCGACTGCTTTCGGCTCAGGTCATGATCCTGGATTTCCAGGATCAAGTCCCGCATCGGGCTCCCAGCTCCTTGGGGAGTCTGCTTCTCCCTCTGACCTTCTCCTCTCTCATGCTCTCTCTCACTCATTCTCTCTCAAATAAATAAATAAAATCTTAAAAAAAAAAAAAGTTTCTCTCTCTCTCTCTGCCCCTCCCTCACCTCTCTAACAAAACAAAACATTTTGCAGTAAGGCAAAGCAAACCTATAGAGACACGTAAGGAAGGCGGTGACATAAATATCGCCCATGACTTCCCTGCACCAAAATATTTTCTTAAGTGTTCCCTGGACATTATTCAGTCCTTTGTCCAAATGCTACCATGAATTCATTCTGGATCATTAGACGATTTGCTCCACTTCTATGAGACGTAGAGTCCTTATTTATAATGTTAGACCATTTAAAAAGTTTTCTTCTAAAACCAGATATTATTGCCATCTTTGTAACTGGAGACTGAGTGATTTCTGAAGCCGCTTTCAGATTTAAAGTATTCATCCTGGAGCAGAAGATCCTTTGTATTTGCATCTCTTCTATAACAGCTAGTCTGCCTGTGGACAATCATGTGACCTTCATTCTCATTTCCTAGATCTTGGTCTTGGTTTCAGCATTTGACGAAATCCTCTCCTGCTTCTCCCCGGGGTTTCCAAAGAATCTAAAGAGAGACAGAAGAGGGCAGGCACCATAGGATCTGCAGATGGCTCATAAAACATAACCTGAGTCACCAACACAGAACAAGCAGTGGACAGAAAGAAACAGCTTGAGGTTAGATGTCTTGGAATTTTCTAAGAAAAATCCAAGAACCACATCTTAGGCCGTGTTTGATACTGATGTTTCTTTATTGATATCATATTGGGGAGCTTGAAAACCTTCAGTATTTACACCACCAGTAAATACAGAAATTCACTGTTCTAAATAATTCAAAGGAAAGAGAGCTTAGTTTTATTTAATATTAAATTACACATTTTCAAAGGTTAGTTCTTCTGAATTCAAAAATAACTCTGCAGACAAGATTTATGGAGGTATGGTTGATTTTAGGGCCAGCTCAAGTATTTTAAAACAATCATGAGATTATTTTAACTTTTTAGAATAAAGTATGTTTCTGTTTAAAATCTTGTAAACCTTGTTTTTCTACCAGGTTTCCTTCGAAGACAAATATTTTTGTTGCAATCATAAATCTCAACTTCAAGGGATTCTTCCATTTTCAGATTTGCTCTGAGTTCCCAGCTTTGCAGCCATAAAGCCATCCACACAGACATGGAAAAGACCTCTCTGGTCATCTAGGGTATCCCTTCTGTCACCAAGTATCACTCAGAATTCTCCCCTAAGGCATCTTCTCCAGTGATTCATTCAACTTGACAATAACTCAAGAAATTGTACCTCCATGGCTTCTTTTAAAAGAATATATCACAAATTTCCCTCATTACAATTGAACCTAGTTTCCCCCACAAATCCCATTTTTCTCATGAGGCTCAACTCCATCTTGCTGTCTGTCTTCACTTGGCAGTAACCTCTTCCAGATTTTTTCAATAGCTGTTTGTTTCTTTGTAAGGCATTTAGCACCATCATGGAAGCTTATCTCCAAATTCCTCTGCATTTCCCTAGCATTTTGGCATTTCTTTCTTGTTGTATTTGTTCTGGGCACAAAAAAGAAAGATTCTTCTTTCCTGGTGCCTCAGTTAGTGCAGCCAAATACCAGCAGAAAATCTTGTCCTTCGGGGCATCACCGGATTTTCCACTTGGGACACCCCAGGGTCCTTCATATTTCCAGTCTTTTCCAACAAACATTCTTTGACTGGCAGATATGTTCCCAGCAATGGTCCAGGCCCTGGAGATACCATAGGAGCAAGAGAGACCAAATCCTTGTCCCCAAGAAACTAACACACTAGGGAGAGACAAACAACAAAAAATAAAGAGTTATATAATGTTGGGCAGAGAACAGTTAGGAAGCAAAAGAAAGCACAGCAAGGGCAGACAGCATGGTGGAGGCTACTTCAGATAGGGGGATGAGGGAAAATCTCTGTGAGGAGATGGTGTTTGGACAAAGGCTTGAGTGAAACACAGAATTCAAACCAGGAAACGTGAGAAAAACATAATATGGCTTTTAGCACACATGGTAAATGTAACAGGGCTGCAATTTTCCTTTTGGGTAAAGAAAAACTTACTAAAATCCCTCCTTTTGCTTTTCACAGACTAGTGTTACCACTTCTCTCAAGTTTAACTAAATACTTCCATGACTCAAATGAATGCTGTGTGCCTTTGGTCACAGGGGTCAGACACCATTCACCCTTGTCCCTCAGAGGAAGAATCAAGAAAGAGTCGTCAAGCTTAAAGGGAATGTCACAAGTCCTTGTGGGGAACAGTGTCTTGCTTATCTTTCACTACATAACAAGACAACTGAAAACTTAATGCATTGTGACATCTTAGTCTCTCTCACAATTCTGCGGGTTGAGGGACTCAGCTGGGCACTTCTGAACTCAGTTGGGTTCTCTCACGTGGTTGCTGTTGTATGATGATTGAGTCTGGTGCCCTCTGAGGCTTGAATGGGCTGGTTCGTCCAAGATGGTGTCAGCACTCCCATGTCCAGTACCTCAGCGCTCCTCCATGGCGCCTCACTCTTCATGGGGCCTCTCATCCTTCATCTTCCTTTTCATGGCCTCTCTCTCCGGCAGGATGGTAGGACTTCTTACATGCAAACTGGCTTCCAAGACTACAAAAAGTGGAGGCTGTCAGGTTTTCTAAGGCTTAAACAGTGTCACTTCTCCCACATTCTGTAGTTCAAAGGGGGGGGCACAGGGCTCCTTTTACACTGTGAGGGGACTGCACAAGGGTGTTAAAACAGATGTGGAGTTCACTGGCAGCCATATTTGGCGACAGCCCCCATCGACAGCGATCTCATGTGACTTGCCCAAGTCATGCATTTAGTCAGAGGCTGAACCAGAATTCAAGCAACCCGCTTTTTCACTCCGTTTTCCTTTTTTTATTTTTTGTTTTTTAAAAGATTTTATTAATTTATTTGACAGAGAGAGAGAGATCATCAATAGGCAGAGGAGCAGGCAGAGAGAGGGGGAAGCAGGCTCCCCACTGAGCAGAGAGCCTAACTCGGGGCTCGATCCCAAGACCCTGAGATCATGACCTGAGCCAAAGGCTGGGGCTTAACATACTGAGCCACCCCGGTGCCCGTTTTCCTTTTTTAACCTGAACCAAAATTCTTCTTGAGCTAAAGTAAATAAGAAGCTCAATGACACAAAATGCCATTAATTCCCTGCACCTCCCATTGATCCCTTCCTCCTCTCTAAGCTAGTGCCCTCCTGCAACATGCTGTTTATTTTGTTCAATTATGGTATCTATGGTATACATATGGTTTTGTGTATATGATATACATATACAGTATATATATGTATGGTGTATATATAATACATATTATATATGTAACATATATGTAATCTATATTATATACAATATACATGTGTATGGTATATATAATTACGGTGTGTGTGTGTGTATATATATGGTATGATATATACATAATGTATGTAATTATGGTATGTGTGTATACATGTGTATGTATATGTATGTGTGTGTGTATTCATGTCCAAAAGCACTGATTTAACAGCACTTATATAGCTCAGAGGTAAGTTCTAGACACAGTCACCAGTATTTCAAAAACAGCTGCTATTCAGATACATTAGCCAAAATTTAAAGATAAGGTAAAGAGGAGGAGGAGTGTCCTTCCAGCATCATACTGGGGCATACCCTAATAAGCCTGCTAAGAGATTATCCAATTATCTAGGAGAACATACCTGTGTTTGACCTTGCTGTCCATGAATTTGATTCTGTGAAGCTTCATGACAGAAATTTCTATCCAGATGAAACACTAATGATTTCTGTCTAGTACATAAAATAACCCAGATGATTTTGGCTTTATTTGCCCCATAGGGCATTAATGCATTTTGTATCTAATCTAGCAATTTATTCTAACATTTTGTTTAATGTTTGTAAATAAAGAATCAGTTCCTCAAATCCTCCGTGAGCCAGATTTACCATCTTCCTGGCTTTCTCATTAATGAGTTGAAGAAATCTTTGACACAAGCTCGTTCTAACTTTCTATGGGAGATTTTCAACTTTCTGAAAGTTATGCTTTGACACTATAAAGGCTCCAGTAGAACTTCCTGGCGGCAAGAGACGGAGGGCAGCAGTGGCTGACACGGGCTGTGGGCCATTATTCTTTTCTATGCAGAGCTGGTTGACTATCTTATGTGGCAGTAAAATTTTGCCAGAATTATTCATGGGAGCTTCACTTCACAGCGCTCAAGGCTCTTACTCTGAAATTTAAGCAGTTCGGGGAGGAAAATGCTGAGCAGTTAAATTCCAGCTGGATTTTTACCACCTGGAAAAATACTGGGATGGGCAAAAGGGAAGAGTCAGCCAGCAGAACTTTCTGGAGAAAGACCTCCATTTCTGTTGATTCAATACTGAAATCTTTGGCTTTTGATTGGAGAAATTAACAATCCCTATGCACCCATAGCACAGAACATGTAAGAATGGCTACGGGAAAATCCCGCCTAGACCCGGGGCAGATTCTTCTGTGGCTCTCTTCAGTGGCTATTTTGGGTTCTCAAGAAGCAAAGAGGAATCCAGCACTCTGTCCCCACCATATTACTGGGATTTCCTCTCCTCCTCCCCTCACAAGCACATATAGGAAGCAAAATCTCATGCCTCAAATGTGGGAGTATAAGACATGTGATCTATTATATTTTCTTTTACCTGAGCTTTATTTCTATTTTGAGCCCCCATTGTGCTGGCTGGTGGAAACACAGTCCGATTCCACGCAGAGCCACTGTACTGAGTGCAGGTATGGTTCAAAAGGATGTGGTACCCAACACGGTCAGTGTCCTCTGGCACCAGAGTGTGACTGTTGTCAATACACCCCTCACTTCCAGCTCCTGGGCCACCCCATAGCTGATTATCAGCTCAATCCTGGGCTCTTTGGATCTCCCAAAAGATCTAGTTCTGATCTCCTGTCTTTCCAGGAATTCTGAAGCTAGGTGCCCCCCGGCCCACTCAATCTAGCAGTCCCACACAACTATGTCTATCCTTTGGCTCTCTTAGTGTAAGCAAAATTACGCACAACTAGAAAATAAGATGAAAACATGGCTTAGTGCTCTTCAGAATTAATTGTGGAGCATCACAGAACAAGCCCTCTTACAAGGTCATCTGATGCACTCAGCTTTTTTTCATCATCCTTTCCCTAAGGAGAAAAACTTACTTACATTCCGGTTTAATTTTAATTAATTAATTTAGGCTAATTAATTTAATAATCAATCGGTTGACTAATTGGTGTAATTTACCCCTAGTAAGAAAAAGTAAATAATCAGGAATGAGATTTTTCAGGTAGGGTTGAGCTTCAGAGGGCCACATATCACTGTAATACCTAAGTTTTTTTTCACCCACCAAGAGCCAATTTTCATCTTCCAAAGGGCAATACCACCTCTCAATTGAGAGTTCATCATCTGAAGAAAAGCAACTCTGACTCACTACTTACTATTAATGAAGGCCCTGACTCTTGTAGGAAATTGTTAAGTTGTATATTATCTCTGCCCAATAAACTGGTAAATTATTTCTATTCAAAATAACAGATAACTGTGTTGCCCTATAAGAACGCATTATTCAGTTACAGATCACTTACTTATACTTTCCTTGAACTAGTTTTACCATCCAACTGGTTCCCTAATTAAGGAATAAAAATCTTTTTTTTCCCGCATACACACTATATACTTATATTAGAGTCATGTTTTTAATTCAGTGAAAATTATATGCTGGCATTTACCATTTTAAGAAACCAGAAACTATCAACAAGGATGATAGCATAGGTCTTCTCTGTGTTCAGATCCCTCTGGTCCCCAGTTGATCAGGACCCAACCAGGGTGGGGGCAGAACACAGGGCTTGCTTTGGGGGAGTCCCATGGGCATCCAACCCTCATTATCTTTTCTCGGACATTCTCCATCCCTGGGGAAGGCTGGAGATAGAGATGGTAAGCAACTTTCACAAGAAAGAAAAATGTTTCTAAGAGACACTCAGAGCTTAGACTTCATGGCTCAGAAACCTAGATTTTTAAAAATCAGATCAAGCTTTTGAACCTCAAAAATGAAGGAATTAAATATTTCGTTTTTTTCCTTCTGCTTGTACTAAACTGTACCCAAGATAAGATGCTGTGAAGACTATTATGAAGAAGAAAAGACTGGAGGCTTAAAAGATATTGCCAAGGAGAAAACAACTCAGTAAATATAACGATTTATAGAGATAAATACATAAAATAAATATTCTAATCTAATATTAATATAAAAATAATAATAAGATAAATATATTTTATCTTTATAGGTTAAATCAGGCTATACACTATTTAACTTGGAAAGTCATTGTTGCTGACTTGCTGGAGGTCTATCACAGATCTTTTTTTTTTTAATATTTTATTCATTTATTTAAGAGAGAGAGAATGAGCGGGGAGGGGCACAGGAGAAGGCAGAAAGAAACTGCAGCAGACTCCCCGCTGAGTGGGGAGCCCTACACAGACCTCTATCTCACTACCCGGAGATCATGACTTGAGACGAAATCAAGAGTCAGACACTTAACCAAATGAGCCACTCAGGTACCCCGGTCCCTCACAGATTTGTCAAGAGACTCCAGACAGGAGACTTGACAGAGTGGTGGATCTTGGGAGACCGAGGATGGTCACTATCTGGTGCAGTAGCTCAGAGAATCCGTTTCTTCGGTAACTCTTTCTTTTTTTCATCCATATTAGCCAAACAAGAACACCACTTCCAGTAATGCTTAATGAGCTCTCAAACCTTGTACGGTTGTCTCTGAGTGTATTCACCAAAAATGAGTGGGCAATATGGAAGACTTTGTCAAATTATTTTTACTCCTTCCTTTGCCAATCTGTTTAATTGCCATGAAATCTAATCACAGCATGTCTTCCTTTAGTTCCTGCCTTTTCCCTTTCACCACCTCTCTCCTCAGCCCATGGCCATCCTTTCCACAGTGACTTGCCCTCCTCAAATTATCTGGGTATTTTTTACAACTTGATGAGACTCCTATCCGATGTGTTACCCTTTCCAGTGTTTTATTTTTTAAAAAAGATTTTATTTATTTATTTGGCAGACAGAGATCTCAAGTAGGTAGAGAGATAGAGGAGGAAGAAGGCTCCCTGCTGAGCAGAGCGCCCCATGAAGGGCTCGATTCCAGAACCCTGGGATCATGACCTGAGCTGAAGGCAGAGGCTTTAACCCACTGAGTCACCCAGGCGGCCCCTTTCCAGTGTTTTAAATCCTGCCTTTAGCTGTGCAGGCTTTTGTAGCCAGTGCAGAATATTTCAAGACTCAGTGGATAGGTAAGGATGCTAGGTGGAGGTGACAGAAGAACAGATTATTATTATCTACATAATAATATTGTCAACAGGCAGTCATAAGGACCAGGAAAGAGGATGAGTGATTCCAATCCCCCAAGAGATAGGTTGTTTGTCCAGTTGATATTCTTGGCCAGCACTTTCAACTCTCACTTGGGAGTTCTAATAGAAATCCAAGTTTTAGCAATTCTTCTTGCACTATGAAGGGAAAACATTAACAATATGGAGGGAGCAGTGAGCTCTTTCAGTATTTGTGTATTAATGAGGCCTTCTATTACTATGTCCAGCCATCTCTATCTCCTCGTCACAAGGAGAAGGAAACCATGAAGAGACAAAAACACAAGTACAGTTAAGTATCAAAATTAAATGGAGAGTACAGAAAGATAAATTCACAAGTTGAAAAGTGTTTTTCAAATAAAAGGAAGGGCACCTGAGTGGCTCAGTCAATTAAGGGAATGACTCTTGATTTCAGCTCAGGTCATGATCTCAGGGTTGTGAGATCAAGCCCCGCGATGGGCTCCATGCTCACGGAGGATCCTCTCCCTTGGGCCCTCGCCCTGATCATAGGCTTTCTCTCTCCCTCTTTCAAAAATAAATAAAATAAATCTTTTTTTAAAATAATAAAAAGTAAAAGGAAGACTGGCTTCTGCTTCCAGCCATGACAGAATTATAGGTATTAGAATTACCCTCATGAGCAAACAATACGGAGCAAGAGTTTGGACTTTAGACACCAGACAACTTGGAAGAGGCGAAATATATGAGGTAAATTTTGCATTCTCCCTAGCTTTCAATTTGGTGGCACTTTCCAAATCATAGCACAGAGAAGTAGAGACCAAATAAAGAGCAGAAGTCTCATGATGCGCAGAAAACAGAATTTCACGGCTGCTTAGGTAGCTGGGATTTGTGAGGCAGAGTAAAGTGAAAACTATAAAGAGTCTAGAAAAAATATCAATGGAGCATATTTTTTAATCTTGGGATAGGGAAAGAAATTTTAGGAGACACAATGTCTTAATTATAAGAAAAAAATGATAAATTAGATTCATCAAAATTAAGATATTTTGCTTTTCAAAAGACACCATCAAGGAAATTATCAAATGACAGTTTGGAAGAAAAAAGATATGTATATGTAAATATTTGTGTTTACGTGTATATATATGTATATTTGTGCGTACATTTATGTATATATCTGTGTATATACACATAATTGTATATGACAAATGTATATATACTTTATAAAAAACTTGTAACTCAATAATAGAAAGATAACCCAATTTTTTTGAGTGAGCAGAAGACTTAGACACTTCAAAAGGAAGATCTGCAAATAGTTAATAAATGCAGGAAAAAAATGTTCAACATCATAAGTCATCAGGTAAATGCCAAGGAAATCCATAATGAGATATTACTACACACCCACTAGAATTGGTAAAATTAAAAACATCACCACCAAAAAAGGCTATTGAGTAACTACAACTTTCATACATCTCTGTTGGGAATTCACATTGTACATCCACATTAGAAACATGTGAGTGATTCAGAGTAATAACCCATAATCTGACGTGGTTGTGAGCTACACAGGTGTATATATTTGTCAAAACTCATGAAGCAGTGTGTTTGAGATCTGTGTATTTCACTGTATGTAAATTATACCACTTTGATTTAAAACAGAAAAGGAGAAAAAAATCCTCAGGGAAAATAAACAAGAGAACAACTCATAATATGGGTATTGAGGTCGAGAAAGTGAATGACTTCAATGACAGAAGTTAAACTTTTTTTTTTTAAGATTTTATTTTTTTATTTGACAGACAGAGATCACAAGTAGGCAGAGAGGCAGGCAGAGAGAGAAGGGGAAGCAGGCTCCCTGCCAAGCAGAGAGCCTGATGCGGGGCTCGATCCCAGGACCCTGAGATCATGACCCGAGCCGAAGGCAGAGGCTTAACCCACTGAGCCACCCAGGTGCCCCAGAAAGTAAAACTTTATTTTGGAAATCAGAAGGTCTCATTTATTTGTTTTCAGCAAATTGACGAGACCAATCAACTGTCTGCTGACAATCAAAAAAGTTTTTGATAATAGATCACTGTGTATTTTTTATCATAAAACCCAGAGGATTTCAAAAGATTTGATTGACACAAGATTTCTTCCACCCAAATCTACTTATTTATGCTCTAAGATTTCTTAGCACTTCTATAAAAACAAAAAATAGGAAAATACTAAGGGGAGGGGAAGAGAGAAGTCTAGGATAAGTGACAGGATAGCGCGCAGCTGCAAGTTAACTTCTTTCTCTGTAAACCACAGACTACAAATTCTCATCCCATCGGTTCATCTGCTCTTTAAGGGCTTTGAAGTCAGAAAGGCAGAAGCGAAGTCCCCAACAATGTGGTTGTCTGTAGCTACCATTTTGTGGGCATACCCACAGCATCTCCTCTCTTCTCTAGTGGTGGCAAATTAATAGTTTTCATTGTCTGGCTAACATTGTTGCTAGAAAATGAGTCCAGTATGTTACAGAAAAGGAATGAACACAACTGAATTAAAACAACAAAGCATAAAAACCTCATCTATCCTAGGGAATAGAAACATATTAAGCCCAGATTTTATTTATTTTTCCAAGTGGCATTTGAGAAACTGGTTGGCAGGCCAAATCCTAAGGCAGCAAAGATGCAAAGGGATTCTTGTCACTTACCACTTAAAACCCAACCATGTGGCCACTTCTTAACATCAGAGACATCATCGTAATACCACAATGTCTCTCAGTGGTCAAGAGATATCCATTTCCATTTTTTTAAGTTCCTGTCATATTAAGAAATTTTTAAAAATCCCAAAATAGAAAAAAAAATTTTTTTTAAGTAAATTCCAAAATAGTTTACAAAATGTTAGAATATTTTTAATGTTAGTACTTGGCAAATTAACACTAATACTATGAACACTAATTAAAAAATCATAATAAAATATAATTATGAAGGTCACACCATAATTATCACATTTATGGAAAATACATTTCATAGTGCACTTCTGACCGTGTGATCTGGTAAGATTTCAAGTCCAAAGGGTAGTTCTGTGGCTTACGTGTTTGGAGTTAACATCAAAAGTATGTATATGAGACCTAACTATGCACTTAGGACAGACTTAACATCTTTCACAAAATTAACTCAATCTAGATCATAGTTCTAAAAATAAAATGCAAAACTATAAAACTTCTAGAAGAAAAGATGGGGAAAATATATCTGACCTTGGATTTAGTGATGCATATTTATATGCAACACAAAAAGCACAGTCCATAAAAGGAAAAAGGAGTTTAGCAGAGTTTATTATTCTTAAGTAGAGTTTATTAAAATTAAAAACTTTTACTCCAGGAAATTCATGGTTTCCAGAATAAAGGGACAAGCCAGAGACTGTGATAAATATTCACAAACATATCTGATAAGAACTCATACCCAAAATAATCAAAGAACTTTGCAAACTTGATGATAAGAGAACAAACAATGCAACTAAAATGGGCGAAAGATCTAAACAGACAGTTCATCAAAGAAGACATACAGGTGGCAATAAAGCATATGAAGAGATGCCCAGTCTACGGCCATACCACCCTGAACGCGCCCGATCTCGTCTGAAGAGATGCCCAACATCATTTATAATTTGAGAATTGCCACCTAAAACCACAACGAGATACCACTACACACATATTAAAATGGCTAAAATCTAAAAAAACTTAGAATATCAATTGCTGACCAGGGTGCACAGCAACAGGAACTCTCATTCACTGTGTCTGGGAATGCAAAATGGTACAGCTTCTTTGGAAGACAGCTCGGCAGTTTCTTTCAAAGATAAACATAATTGAACCATAAAATTCAGCAGTCCCACTGCTAGGTATTCACTCATCTGACTTGAAAGCTCAGGTCCACATGAAAGCCAGCATGTGAATGGTGATAGCAGCATTATTCATACTTTCCAAAAATTGGAGACAACCAAGATGTCCTGCAACAGGGAATGAAAAACTTTTACATCCATACAACGGACTACTGTTCAGAAATCAAAAGCAATAAGCTATTGAGCCGTGCAAAGACCTAGATGAATCTTAAATGCATGTTGCTAAGTGAAAGGAGATGGTCTGAAAATGCTACATATTATCTGATTCCATTGTTAGGTCATTTTGGAAAAGACAAAACTGGTGAGCCAGTAACCAGATCAGCGATTGCCAGGTTTCCAAGGGCGGGATGGGCAGTGGACGAAAGTCATTGAATTGGTAAAATACAGAGGATATTTTAGGGTAGGGAAACTATTCCATATGCTACTAGAGTGAAAGATACACGACCCTATGTATTTGTTAAAACCCATAGAACTTTACAGTATCAAGAACCTTAAAATACAAACATGTAAAAAAAATCATTTAAGTGGTCAGAGGATATGAGAATGGAATACAGAATGTGACAAAATAACTGAATTAAAATACATGAAACAACTTCACTCAAAAGGGTGGGGGAGGAAAGGTGCTGACCTAAGTCACTTTGGAAATGAGTGGTGTCTGTAAGCCTAAAGGCAAGAGGAACGGCCCATCGGTACGGCTCTCTGGTACAGTTGTCTCCCATGGTGGGCGGGTGGTGAGTTAAGGATCCTGAGAGCACCACACGTGTGTACTGGAATCGAGCAATTAAGCAAATGATTGGCAGATGGTGGGAGCCAGGTTTCTCCCTGTCAGAGTGGGAAGTTACAGACAAACAAGATTAGATTGATCCATGTGGCAATCTACCAAAGTTGGAGACGTAAGTATGAACTCATGTTTGGTTTAATACAGAAACAAATGTTCACATACGGGAACACTTGTGGATGCGTGTATATATACACACATTCTGAGAGGCCTCAGAAGCAACAACAAGCACACAGTAGCGGTCTGCACTCCCTCTTACCCTGCCCCACACCCCTCCCCCTATTCTAGCCACTGAGTCCTCAAGACTCACAACAGACTAAGGACCCACTTCTCTCATCTCTAAGTACTCTGTGCACTTCATTTTCTCCCTTCCCAGGTCCTGAGAGGACCAGCTGGGAGTTTTGTTTTTGGTATTTTTTTCCTACCCACAGCACATTAAGGTCTCCACCGGCTGGGAACTATGTCTTATTGGTTCGCATCATCTCTGTACACGGTTGCTATACTAAATTCATGGGAGGACGTGTTGCATTCAGTTCCTAATTCTTATGGACCTCCCAAGTCTCTCCCATCTCAATATGGGCGGTAAGTAAAGTCTCTCCTCTCTAGACCACGTGGGTTTGCTTTTCTTCTTATGAATTTGTGAAAATCAAAAGAAATAATGCCTACAAACTGCCACTTTAAAAAAAAATATTGCCTTTAACCATAAATATAGTTGCTCCAATGTGAATCCTATGTATCGGCAAAGCGGGGTCCCACCATTTAGTGGCTTTGGCAGGTTCGGTGTTCCTCCAAGCTCCTGCTGCTTCTTAATTCAGTTGTATGATCACCTAAAGCCCAGGACCCACCCCACAGAGCACGGTCAAAAGAGGATCCCAGAATGGGGTGCTGAAATGGGGAGGGAAGTTCGGAGACTGGCCCTTGACTCTGATGACTGCAACCATTTCTTCTGATGAAGCAATTTCCATGGTTTCAGGAGAACCAGAAGCTGCCATTCCAAAGACACCTGGACTCTGACTTATTAATCTGCGTGGGCCCATGACGATTTGTTCCCCTGATTCTTAGAAATCAAGAGGGGAATGGAAGTTAGAAAGTTAACCTTCATTAACCCCAAACATAGATGAACCCAGATGAATAATACTGCTCTGCTCTTAGTCTTTTGCCAAAACACCACCCCTACAACTCTGGGCTGGAAATACCAGCCATATTCCTATACGGAGCAGTTGGCAGATTCTCATCCGAGGCTATGAGTGCGAAGTGTAGGTATGTGTGTACCAAGCATTTGAAACCACCCTCAGAGACAACATGAACATAGGTGGGACCCAACATATCTGTTCAACTCACAAATCAATAAATAAATTAGTCTTACTGGCTAATAGCTTTAGCAAGGGGAACCTGGCCAGACAGGTGTAAAGGATGCATTTTAGGGCAGAATGAGAAATAACATTGAGAGAAAAAATGCTTTATTAAGTGACTTTAGAGTAGCTTGATGTTAAGTAGATGTAGTGAATTTTGGCAGGAAAATTATAAAATACATTCTGTTCTTCCAGAAGAGTTAGTGCAGTTTTAGAGCACAAAAGTGGCCCAGAAATACAGAATGAGTTAGCTATTGGGAGACGTATATGAACACATCAAACTTGGAACAGTGAAATGAAATTTTCATAGACTCTGATACACGAAGAGCCAAAAGGGCTCCAAGAAAATAAATCCCTTCTTTTATGGATCAGAGGTAATCATGCTTGCCTTACAGAAACTCCACCCACAATATATGTGTTTGTTCTGGATTGGGGTCTAGGCAACAGTATTTTTCTTAAGTGGCCCCAGGTCATTTGTATTTGCATTCGGGGTGAAGATATCATAATAGGGAAGTCGCAGAGACGAAGGGGAGTAGAGCACAGCACAGTGAGACAAACCACAGCCAGATCCTCTCCTGGCCTGTTTTATTTTTGGTCTTTTACTTAAAGGTTAGTAGCTCAGGTTTATGCTGTCACCATGCAGGCCTTTGATTACTGGGCTGCTATTTGCACTCTTGCCTGGTACCCCTCAAATAATAGGGGCGGCCTGGAACCTCAGCCACATTCTATAGGAAACTGCATACCTCCTTGCCCCTCACAAGGTCCTATTGCCCTGAAAGCATTTTCAGACACAGAGAGAGAGGGATCTGGGGCTGGATGTGGAGAGAAAATGACAGGTGATTTGAACCCAGTTCTGGCCTTCCCCAACCTCACTCAAGGCCTTTCTGAGACTATTTGCTCCAGGCATTGGAATGACAAGTTTCTGGAAAGCCCCCAGCATCATCAAGTACTTGCAGAAAGGAAAACTGAGGTTGGTTCATGGAGAGGAAGGGTCTTGGTCAACCCAGGAACAACAGACAGCCTGGGCCAATGCATGCACCCATGCCCCCTGGCTATTCTTTGGAATGAGCTTGGGACTCAGGCTCCCCAAAGAGCCCTCTCCATCCCCCCAGTCAGGCTGGGGTGCGCCATTTTTCCGAGCCTTAGCGTTTTGGTCTGTGACTGGATGTGGTCCCACCACCTTCCCAAGGTGCTCAAAGATGAAGTGTTCATAGGTTGATTTTTACAGCCCTGACCAAGAACCTCTCTATGCAGAGGGAGACAAACAGCCTTACAATGGCCCAGTGTGCATGGAGCTCATGGATACATGGCCATGGAGTCCATGTGTTCTGACCATGCCACGTGATCAGTTCCATCCTAACTGGAGCCCTAAACCCACATATCTGATGTGTAAGGGCCCTGGCCCACAGGCAGGCTGAATTTGGGGACAGAGATGTCCCCTTTTACATGGCTTCGCTACTCTCTCACCTTGCTATCCTTTCCCACCCTCAAGAGCCCTAAGCCCCACACCACACTTCAAGGTGGGTATTCAGTGCAGGGTTCCAAGCATGCTTTCCTCCCTAGCCACTGATGGTTCTACTCCGGACACAGCAGGAAGCATGAGAACAAATGGCACAAGGCTTGGGGAAGCCAGGCAGAAACCCTCTCCACCCCCCAGGAGCCCCTCACCCACAGCTTGTCAATACCCCCAGCCAAAAGAGCTTGAGTATCTAACCGCATGTCAGACTGTCACTGAATGACAGTATGCTTTTGGACTCTGGATATTTAAACATGTTTACTTCATTTGGACTTTAAAAACAAATTTCTCTTTCTGAAAATAATTCATAGATTTAATCTGAAAAATATTCAACTTTCAAAAGCACTCTTGAGCATCCTTCAAATTTTTTAAGTTCAAGTTTCACAGAGTGAAAAGGAAAACCATCTGATGGAAACAAAAATCCATTGAAAAAAATAAAACATACCTCACTCAAATGAAAACAGAAGGCAATTTAAACCATATTTCACAGATAATAGATACCATAAATCCTTGTCTGACCCATTAACAAATAACTTTTCAAATTAACAAACATCTGATTTTTAGACATAAAACCCCCCAATTCCTATTTTATTCTTATAATTCACATAGATTGATCAAGATGGACTGCCTGATAGTGCCAGTGGGATTTCCCTTAATTTTGTGTGCTTTAATCTCTCGTACTGCCATTGAGAAAAGTTGGGAAACATTCTTTAGCTCGGGAGCAGACATTCAGAGAAACTCTTCTCTCTCTGTTTCTCCCATGACATGTTCCCTTTGTCCTGCCTCTGTCAATAAAGGAGAAGCTATCTTCCGATGATCTTCCTTGAGGTTACAGGGCCTACACTTTGTTAAGTCTGCCTTCAAAAGCAGTTACGCTAAGTGAGAGAAAGACAAACACTGTACGACTTTACTTATCAAACAAAACAAAACCGAAGAGAATCAGACTCGGGGATCCAGAGAGCGCACACCGGGAGCTGCCACTGGGGAGGTGGGTGGGGCAAAGGGTGAAAGAGGTGACTGGGATTAAGAGGTACCAGCTTCGACTTACAAAATAAACAAGTCACAGAGATGTAACGTACAGCGTAGTGAGTACAGTCAATGATACAATACGTCTGTGTAGTGACAGATGACAACGAGGCCTACCAAGGTCATCATTTCTTAAGGTATAAAAATACCAGATCACTATGTTGCACACCTGAAGCTAATATAATATTGTAATTTAATATTGTATATTATAATGTTGTAATATTGTATTTGTAGAGTATTGTAATTTAAATGATAAATGATAAATCAATGAAAATTGTTTTTTAAGCGATTCATAGCTGAAGTCCAGTTTATGTCTGCCGAGTGCTAGACTGCGGCACAACCATTTTAATGAGCAAAATGGATCTCGACACGGTTTACTCACCCCTGTTGATTTACTGCGGTCATGACAATGACGGAAGTGCTCAGATTTCCCCGGGCCGGCTGATCTACAAACCAAGTCCAAATCATGGTCATCTTTGGCATCCTCTCTCATCCTTTTAATGCACTTGCTGCATCTCACCAACCACTGGCTTAAGAGAAAAATCTACTGGATTGACACAACCCTTTTTCTTAGGGACGGAGCCAGCATTGTGCAGACTTAATTAGGATGGAGGAACCAGAAGGAAAGCTAAGCCGGTCAGGCTACAGCCGTTGAGTTCCTGAATCACGGAAATCTTTCTTAGGTATTTAAGCACTTTTTGTTTCCAGGGAAGGGCTTCAAGGCAAAATGGGCTGTATATTTCCATTGAGTTAGGCACTCTGCGGTGAGCTTGATCCCTCGTGTGACAGGCTAAGGGTCACTCACAGGGAGTAACGAGATGGATTCAAATATACATCCGACCACAAAGTTCCCCCAGACCTCGAGGGCCAGATTTCTCCCCTTTGTGGCATGTTGGCTTTTGAGTAATTATTATAAAGTGTCTATTTTAAACCGTAAATAAGTAATAATGCCAAACAGCTACAGGGCACAGCCTAGAGAAATGATTGATGGGGCAGCTGTCCGCTCTGCTTTCTATCACTCTACTGGTCTGAAATCCAATGTGCCTGTTTAAATGGGGCACATTAGCAGTTTTATAGTGACTAATAGGATTGCCACCTAGTAATTCAGAACCCATGGCATGTCTCTGTGGGGGAGAGATCAGATTTCACTAGGGCCAAAGTTATTAGGAAGGTGGGGACAGCCAGGGCATGCCTTTCCAAAACAGAGTTCCCGTATCTGATACTTAGAAATGCATCACTAGAGAACATCAGCTCCACCCCCGCTCAAACCTGAGTCTCAAGTTCTGCTCGGAAAATAGCATACAGGATGTCCTCTGAGAAAATGACAGATTGGAAGACCAGGATCTGTCTTTACACTATTTTTTTTTTAAGATTTTGCTTATTTATTTGACAGAGAGAGGCACAGCAAAGGAGGGAACACGAGCAGGGGGAGAGGAAGAGGCAGGTTTCCCATGGAGCAGGAAGCCCGATGTGGGGCCTGATCTCAGGACCCTGGGATCATGACCTGAGCAGAAGGCTGATGCTTAACAACTGAGCCACCCAGGTGCCCCAGTCTTTATACTATGGAAAAGCACAGAAAAATATCTGTAGGCGTGGCAGGGTGCTAAATGGTGCCGAACCTTATTATTTTCCTTGGAGGGGGATAGGTTGCTGGGAGTTTGATTCTAGTGGAGAATCTAGTGAGTCAACTTTAATCAGATTAATTTTTTGTTTGGGAAAGTCACTGAAATGGAACCTTTTAATTATATGGACGCAATGTAAATTTCACCCACTATCCTGAAAGAAGTGTGTTATTGAATTTGTTTGTTTCTGGTGGAAGTTTGAGACTCTGAATAGGCAAATGAGGTGTTGCAGCGTCTCTTTCTGTACCTTTGGAATATGATGAAAAAGGGGTGGGAGTCTTTGCACCAGAGCCATGATATCTTAGAGCCAAAATTATCTTGGAGGAGACTTGTTCCAGACTCAACCTATATATTGTTGGAAGACCCTCTGACCAGCGTCCCTGCACCATTGTCCCATCCTGGTTAAAGCAAATTATTTTTGGTGTTTTCTGGTTGTTGTGATAGAGCAACGGTTGGCAAGCTAAGCCTAGGGGCTGGCTCTCTGTATTTGTCAATAAGGTTTTACTGGAATGCGGCTCTCTCTATCCACTTGTGTATCATCTATAGCTGCTTTCACACGAGAGGGTCAGAGTCAAGCAGTTGCAATAGAGATCACATGGCTCCACAACCCTAAAATATTTACTATATGGTCTTTAAAAAAAAAAAAGCTTGCCTACCCCTAGAGAAAAAGCAGTTCACTGTGTTAAGAGTTGCCTACCTATAATTAGAAGATGTATTGATTGTCTTCAGGGAGCACATTTGGAGCAGAAGCTGCAGAGAGAGTCTTCCTCATCAAGCAAACCAGGCTCAGCATAAGCCAAACCAGTGAGTTAGATGGGTATGCCATCCTATTCCCATCCCTACATCTTTCAGGTTTTGATGGGGACCTTTAACTCTGGGATTTCCCCCAACAGTGAGGCACTGCTCTCGGTTTGCTATTTTCGCAGGGAGAGAAAGTTCTACAGACTTCCATTTAGCTCTTCCTACAACACGAGCCACTACTCCAGGACCAAAGGCCAATATATGTATTCTGCCAAGTGATGTGTATATTATAGACATACGCTTGTAACTGGGGACATAATCACAAAATGTGTTTAAGGTCTCCATGAGCCTATAGTAGGGGAAGAACTAGGGTAGAAACTCAATGTATTTTCCAACCCCTGTAAGCCCTATTCTGACAATGGCTTTCTAGGTCTCCAGTAATTAGTGCTGACTTTATTTATCCAATGTCTAATAACCCCCAAAAGATTTGGCTATTTTCCTTTCCACAATCCATTTATCATGATGAATGTCTGCTGGTTCCTTCAGGGAACTCTAAGAGGAAGAATCACAATACAAACTTGTAACAGGGCCTTAGCCTGGAGGGTACCTAACCTCTCTGTATTGGTGTATATATAGACAGACTGCAGCCTGGAAATTGGATGGGGGTCTTGGATTAATCATGTTTTTTTATTTTCTGTATCTTACAATGTTTTGAGATCTTAAATATCATGCTGTCAGGGACAGACTGCCCTTTTGGGGCTAGCTAATTGTTAGAAATAAAAAAAAAAAAAAAAGAAAGAAAGAAAGAAATAGCACAGGGCTCGGCAGGAAGCACATCTTTCATATGCAAACAAACAATCTGGAGTCTACTTGTCCCCCTTCCCTCCTTACCTAAATCTGTCACATCAAACCCATATTTCTCCTGCCCTAAATCACTCCAGGGCCAGTTGCCAGACAACTACAGGCCACCCCCTACAGCCCAGAGTTCACCAACATTATTCAAACTAGCCAATTCTAAACCATTTACCCTGCCCTCGACCAAAAATCTCATGCTTTCCCTGTGGCCCTGGATAGCATGTCCCCTTCTCTCAGGAAATATGTCATAAAATTCTTTCAAATAGCATTGGTTTCTCTGTGTCATTACTCAGGTTTATAAACTAAGACCCAGGCAAAAAACAGAGCCATGTCTCTATTCTGGTAGTTCAAATCAGGCCTCTATTAACCAACTTTACATTTTTATCATTCTTACAAATCAAATATGTTGACGGACTGCCCATCCATTTCTGTCCTACTGCCCTGTGATGAACTGACCATTGTCGAAGAGTCCCGTGGATCAGATTATTCTGGTTCAGATCCCAGCTTTGTTGTCTAGTGTTGTGTCTATATAACCACCCTCCGATTCCCACACTCAAAATAGAAAACACATTTACACTTTCACATCCTACGCTAAATCCTAAGCCTATGGAGAAGAGATACCATAGGCTTTTACGAAAGTGTCGATGCTTCATTTCCAATATATTTATCAATGGGATAGAGTTAATAAGTCCAGATTAAATGTGATATATCCCCTCCACATCCTCAACTTCAAAGAGTTGGGATTTCTTCTTCTATATAATATCAAGGGAATCCTGGCATCTCAACTTCATTTAGGATGGCCACCACTGAATCCGGATTCCAGACACTAACATAAGCAAACAACTCAAGCTCCTCTATCGCTTGAGTTAGCCCATGAAATCCAGAACACTTGCTAAGAATACCTGTATTAACAGGTTTGACTTTTTTTTAGTACTCTCTTCTTTCTTCCTTTATCTAGCTACCTGAGAATGCACTCCTATCCCAATTCTCAGACTTCAGAAAGAGAGCTATAACTTGGCAGTCTTTCAGTGCTCTTCCCAGCCATTACTTGATTCACAATGGTCTGGTAACAGTTTTTGCAACACTGCGTCATTAGCTACAGTGGTCAGGCCCTAATGCTTAGCTGGATTTTCACAATCTTCAGCCCCAACTAGGGCATCTAAGAAAATTCCAGACTCCTCTATTGCCTTGAAAGTCATGTGCTTGCAACCACTCCTGACATCAATTTAGCTATCATTGAGGGTTCTTATAGGAAAGCAAAGTATCAATCCCGAGTCACACAGGTCCAAAAGAAAATTGTTCAAAGATATTGCACATCTCATTGAATTTTTTTTTAATTTTATTTATTTATTTATATGATAGAGACCACAAGTAGACAAGCAGGCAGAGAGAGAGGAAGGGAAGCAGGCTCCCGGCTGAGCAGAGAGCCCGATGTGGGGCTCAATCCCAGGACCCCGGAATCATGACCTGAGCCGAAGGCAGAGGCTTTAACCCACTGAGCCACCCAGGCGCCCCTCGTTGAATTTTTAAGAAGGCTGGAGAACAAGGCTGAAGAAAACTGGAGAACAAGTGGGATCTACCTCTCCCTAGGCTTGGAAAGTGAAGGAATTCCCAAAAATGGAGGAAGGGAGTTCAAATCCTGGGTTGCCTCAAAAGCATGACCCCTGCCCACTGCTACATATTCTGTGCACAGTCCAGCATAGTAATATATATATGTAATGGTTGCCTAATAAATGCTCAGAGAGGAAGTCTACCCATTCCCATTGAAGACTGGGAGAATACACTCGATTTTTTTCTTTCTCTGATTTTGGACAGCCGCACACACATTTTCATCTGGGCAGCTTGGGCTGCCATCATTTGTTCCTGAAACCAAATCTTGATTTGTTTTGTTTGTTTTTGTTATATTTTTAATCTAAATTCAATTTAACTTACATACAGTGTATTATTAGAGTCAGAGGTAGACTATAATGATTCATCAGTCGCATAGAAACTCCCTGCTCATTACTTCTAGTGACCTCCTTGATTTGTTTTTAGTGTGACTTTTTAACTCACAGAATGTTACAAGGGGCTTGAGAGATTAACAAAATCCCTCTTCCATTCAGCATAATCTCCTAAGGAATCCCTCATACATGATTAAATGGTGTCAGTCAGAGAAGCTAATTTAACAAAAGCTTTAACTATGTCTTAAAGCAAACCCAATCTACCTCCCCAGATAGCTTTAATTTTCACTTGGTTCTTTCTTATACCGAGTTGAAATTTAATTTGCCATAACTTCCACCTGTATGCTAATTACGCTCTTTAAAGTAACACAGAACAATTTCACTTCCTCTTTTCCAAATCATAACCTCCAGTATAGCCCAGCAACTTTGATTTCCCCTCCTCTTCACCAGGTTTAACATCTCTACTTCCCTCCCACCCCCTTCCTCTGTGCTGAGATTCCAAGTGTCCATCTTTGCTGATCATCCTGTGTGAAATCCCACCAGTTTATCAATACCTCATTAGCTGGTTTGGATACATGTTGGTGAATACACTTAAAAACTATTTTTAACATATTCATCACATATTTTCCAGAAGACTTCAGTCAACCCTAAATTCTTACCACACTAAAAGCACTGGCTTTTGTGTGTTATGTTTTAAGATGAAACCAGAAACTTAACATTCCTGGACATTCCTTTGCCTCTTTAGGTGCTTTCTGTTTGTTTATTTTGCATATTTTTACCGTATGCTCTGGGAATGGTGGCTTCTTGCGGAAATCAAATCCCCGATTTCTTTTCCTAAGGTAATCTCATAGCTTGAGAGCTGAATTAGAAGGCTCCTAGGAAACATTTGTAGTGGCTCCTTGGTCCACATCTGCAATGTACAAGGCATTTAACACACCAAGGGAAGTGCACAGAGAGAGAAAAAAATACAGAGAATGTGTGAATGGAAAGCAGGAGAGACAAGATCTGTTTGTTTTTGTCTTGTGGTGGGGATGCTTTTTGTTTGTTTTTAGTGACTCTTGGTTTGCAAAGTTAAGCAACCTGGAGAAACACAATGAAATTAACGTCTGTTAAATTTCCTGAAGTGGGGGAAGAAGTACCAGTAGCAACTGGAAGGAAGATACACTTGGTAATTAGAGCAAAGTTTATGAATCCACATTTAGAAAATATTTAACTCCTCTGAAGGAAAATACATCAGAAATGAACAAATCTCTGGGGCGCCTGGGTGGCTCAGTGGGTTAAGCCGCTGCCTTCGGCTCAGGTCATGATCCCAGGTCCTGGGTTCGAGCCCCACATCGGGCTTTCTGCTCAGCAGGGAGCCTGCTTCCTCCTCTCTCTCTGCCTGCCTCTCTGCTTACTTGTGATTTCTCTCTGTCAAATAAATTAAAAAAAAAAAAAAGAAAGAAATGAACAAATCTCTTCAAGGGATTCAGAAGTAAATTGCCAACCCAATAGGACATTGAACATTTTATCTCCACAGCTTGTTTAGCTTCCAGGTAAGAAGTCAATTATGTTTTATTTGTGATCATTAATGTTGTTCAAAAACTTGTTTACAATGACTCAAAGCCAGCCCCTAAAATCTCTTAAATAAAAATGTAAAACTTTACTTCTGCTTCTGAAATATATAGCAAACACACAGTATTTAACATGAGCCAGATCTTGTTCTAAATATATACACATATACAATATTTATATGTGTATATATAAATATATTTTGTATAATATATATGTACATACATATATAGTTTAAATACATATAAACCCATTTAACCTGAGGCACAGAGAAGTAAAGTAACTCACCCAAAGTCACACAGCTAGTAATTGGTGGAGATGGAATGTGAACCCTAGTTGGCTGACCCCAGAATCCATGTCCTTAACCATTTCACTGCTGTGTCTCTCAGGACAACAAGTGGAACAAACCTGAACATATTTTACTCAATTGTGAAGAAGAAATGATGCACTGACCAACTTTTTCAGTCCCAGAGAAAACTGCCTTGAAATGCGCCCTTCTTACCCTTCCTAAAAAACAAAAAACAAACAACAACAACAAAAAAAAACAAGAATAAATAAGGTGGGAATTTTTATAGCGCTGCATGAATTGTGTGTGTCATTTTCCTTTGCCACACCGAATATTGAGGAGAGCAAAGTAACGCTGTTTTTTTCCACGGCATGAAGGCTCTCTTGGGTCTGGGAACACATCTTTACAGTCTTTAGGTTGCCAGTTAATGACGTCCAATTTTTCAGACTTGAGACATATGTCACTCCAGAGCATCTCACTTAGCCATAAAAATTGATAGCACTGGGTTCATGTTGTAAGTTAAAGAATAATTTATCAACCCATAGAACTAATTTAAGGTGTCCTTCAGAGATAGAGCCACACAGATGTGCTTTGATGTGTCCCAATAGCCAGACCAAAAGGACGACATATCACCACCGTAAAATATATATTTATTTTCCTGCCTCCAGTGCAATATACATCTCAGTTCCAATGTGATAGCCCAAAAGGCAATATGCCCTGCTTGCCGTTGTAAGTACCATTGCAGACCCACGGAAAAAGAGCACAGGAGTCAAATTCGATCAGGAAAAGAATGGATGAAATAGTGAGCTTTTGAAGGGTTACTTATGAGATACTTTTCTTTGTCCACAAGAATTAGTTTCCAGTAAGACTCAGAGAAAGACCACAGCTTCAAGTTTAAACCAACAGCACATCTGGGTTGGAACTCAGAGGGCAGAGCGGGAGACACGGATCCCCAGTGCCCACCACATCCATTTCAGTGGGTTTCACTAACTCATTCACATGCTGGCTGCCGACTCAGGAAACCAGGCCACACCTGTGCCTGGTCTCTCACCTCCTTGTTCTCTTAAGGTCACACTGCTCATCCCTCCTGTATCCCCAATTTCGCTTTTATATGGTATGAGAAACTAACAGTATCTCTTCTCAGGCCTAGGATTTTGGAAGCGATTGACAGTTGCCCTCAACCTTTACTTTCCCCACTGAACTTTGATACAGTTTATTGGCATAAGACTGATTTTAGATAATTTTGAGAGCTCTTTTCCAGAGATCCCTGCTCCAAAACCTGATGAATTTGTACATAATAATGCCATTAGATTTTTACAATTGCTATTTCAAACTGCTGATTGATACTATTAACTGAACACATTTATTCTATCAAAACATACTTTTCAGTAAAGACCAGAAGAGCTGACAATCTTAAACATATTCATCTACAGTGTTTTCCCATTAAAGTATTAGAAATGGTTGGCATCACGTGATAATCCAATTCAAAAGAAGCCATGTTCCTACAGATGTTGTAGGTAGATCGAAAAGAAGAAAATGTAAGTCATTGCCTAAAATCTTCAATTAAATTTTTGGCATTAGAGGAGAAACTTAATTAACTTTTGCCTTCAAGAAGTTTAATTTTTGTCAGCCCCTGGTGAGCTCAGAAGTGCTTGGGGAAAAGACTGATAGAGTATTTCCAGAATAAATAAAAGAAGAAATCTTTCTTGCAAATTCTCAACAGAATTAACTGACTATAAAATAAGGCATGGAGACACTGCAAGGAGAGGAAATACCAGCTTGGACGCAGATGATTCACCTTGCCAAACTGAAAAAACTTTTACTGGTGGCTTATGAAGCAAGATATTGTGCTAATCAGTTACCTCTAGGTGATGAACAAAAACAAATGACTGGCCACTCATCCCTTTGAAGCCAGAAGAGGGAAAAGCTTAGAGGGTGCTTTTACAGACTTTCCTCACATCCCAGCTTGGCTGGAGGACCAGTGGACTGGCTTGACATCCAGACACGGACACTGACCCCCGGTGAGACCACGGTGTACACCAAGGGGAAGGTTATTCATCAGTAACAAAAGCACAAGCCTTCTTCATTGCAGGGTGGCTTTGAATATTAAATAGACAAAATCTGTAGAATACTTATCAGGCAGTTCTGATTTCTGGTTCTGCCTGCAGGAAGTGTGGAAGTAGCCATGCCGTCCTAACAAGTGAGAAACAGCAAACTAAAAACTCAACAAGGCAGGGCGCCTGGGTGGCTCAGTCGGTTAAATGCCTGCCTTCAGCTCAGATCATGATCTCGAGGTAGAGAGTCTGCTTCTCCCTCTTCCTCTACCACCCCCCCCCTCCTTGGGCTCTCTCGTGCTCTTACTCACTTGCTCTTACTCTGTCTCAAATAATTAAAATCTTAAAAAAAGAATCAAGATCAACATTTAGATCTGTAAAAGAAATAAGATCACAGGCCACCAGCTGTCCCCCCAAACTAGAAAGACTGACAGGTGACTACAGAGACTCACAGCTTACTAGAGCAGAGACTCATGGTGACAGCTCCAGGGAAACCAGTGATGGTCAGGAAAACCAGAGTGTGAGGGATGAGTTGTTGGAGGCTCAGTGTGGACAAGCTGGAGAGACAGAAGCTCCAGGGGGACCCAGTCACTTCTGTGAGTGTTACTAGCTGGAGTTCTATGAGGTTTTTATGGTAAGTATCAGAGAAGAACTCTCTCATGCTTCTCACAGGGGGAGAGGTAAAGGAACCATATCCTCTGTTCTTCTTGACAAGGTCCACCTGTAAGAGAAGCTGTTTAACCAGAGATTAATCTGCTGGAGTCTTGTGAGAGCCTAACTGACCTGGGGGGAGAGAAACACGTGACTCCAGCCCCCTTCATCCATCCCGTTCCACCCAAAGGGTGGAAAAAACTGAGAGGCACGTGGAAGTTTAAAGTCCAGAGACAGGAGCTTACTAAAGATTGAGACTTAATCAGAGGTGTATAGAATGCTTCCCCTCCCCCCATGCCTAACTACCACATTAGTAAAAGCCTATTTACGACAGTTTCTTTTACGCAGTACATCATGTCTGGCTCTCAAGAAAAAAATTCTGAGGCATATCAAAAGATAAGACAATTTGAAGAGACAACAAGCACTGGAAGCAGACATGGCAGGGATGCTGGAATTATTTGACCAAATTAAAGCAACTATGATTAATATGCTAAGGACTCTAATAGATAAAGTAGATGGCATGCAAGAACAGATGGGCAATGGAAGCACAGAGATGGAAATCCTAAGAAAGAGCCAAAACGAAATCCTTGAGATTAAAACACTATAATAAAAATGGGGAACTTTTTGATGGACTTAGTAGTAGACTGAATACAGCTGAGGAAAGAATCTTTGAGCTTTGGGCTATAACAATAGAATCACCCACAACCAAAATGAAAATAATAAAACCTGGAGCATGGGTTGTGTGTGTGTGTGTGTGTGTGTATGTATGTGTGTGTGGGCGCACACGCACGTGTGTGGAGAACAGAATATCCAAAAATGTGGGACAACAAGTCATGCAAAATACATGTAATGGAAATACCAGAAAGAAAGAAAAGAATTAAAGAAATACTTGAAGCAATAATGACAGAGAATTTTCACAAAATTGATGTCAGATATCAAACCACAGATCCAGGAAGCTTAAAGAACACCAAGTATGATAAATGCACAAAACAAATCCAAACAAAACAAAAAAACACTATACCTAGGTATACCATATTCAAACTACAGAAAAACAAATGCAAAGAAAAAATTCTGAAAGAAACCAAACACACACACACACACACACACACACACACACACACACATTAGATACAGAGGAACAAGGATAAGAATTGCATCGGACTTCTCCTCAGAAACCATGCATCAAGAAGAGAGTAGAGTCTAGTGTTTAAAGTATTGAGAGAGGGGGAAAAAACACCAACCTCAAATTCTGTAACCTGTGAAATTATTCTTCAAAAGTGAAGGAGAAATAAAGACTTCAGACAAAAAAAACACTAGGGAATTGTAGCCAGTAGACCTGCATTTCAAGAAATGTTAAAAGAGGGACACCTGGGTGTCTCAGTTAAGCATCCAACTCTTGATTTCGGCTCAGGTCAGGATCTCAGGGTCATGATCCCAGAGTCGTTGGATGTAGAGCCTGCTTAAGATTCTCTCTCCCTCCCCTCTGCCTCTTGTGCTCTACCCATTCTTTAAAAAAAAAAAATGTTAAAAGAGGTTCTTTTTTTTTAATTAAATATTTTATTTATTTATTTGTCAGAGAGAGAGAGAGAGAATACACAAGCAGGCAGAGTGCCAGGCAGAGGTGGAGAGAGAAGCAGGCTCCCCACTGAGCAAAGACCACCCCCCACCATGCGGGACTCAATCCTAGAACCCTGGCATCATGACCTGAGTCCAAAGCAACCGCTTAACTCACTGAGCCATCCAGGCATCCCTAAAAGAGGTTCTTTTGAGAAAAGATAACTAATATACATCAGAAATTCAAGTCTACCTAAAGAAAGGAAGAGGATTAAAGAACAAATAAGTGAAGGTAAAATAAAAAACTTTTATTTTTCTTCCTTTTAATTGATCTAACTGATAACAGTTTGTTCAAAATAATAATAGCAACAACGTATTCAACTGTGAATGCTTATATCATAACGCTGGTGGTACAATATTATTTGAGTGGACACAGATTAGTGGTACATGTATACTGTTATGGGGAATATATTTTAGGAAAACCACTAAAAAGATTTTCTTAAGTATACTCAACATGCTAAGAAAGCAAAGAAAATGGAATCACAACATGGTCAGTTAAAACCACAAGAGGGAGAAAAAGTGTGGAAGACAAAAATAGGAACAAAAGAACAACAAATAAAAAACAGTAACAAATATGGTAGATATTAACCTGACTATATCAGTAATCACTTTGAATGTCATTGTTCTGTATGCACCAACTGGGAAAGAATTATCAATGTGGATTGAAAAACAAGATCCAAATATTTGTTGTCTACAAGAACCCCACTTACAGGGGAGCCTGGGTGGCTCAGTGGGTTAATAAGCCTCTGCCTTCGGCTCAGGTCATGATCTCAGGGTCCTGGGATCGAGTCCCACATCGGGCTCTCTGCTTGGCAGGGAGCCTGCTTTCTCCTCTCTCTTCTCTGTCTGCCTCTCTGCCTACTTGTGATCTCTCTCTGTCAAATAAATAAATAAAATATTTTAAAAAAAAGAATCCCACTTACATAAAGACACATACAGATTAAAAGTAAAGGGACAGATAAAGCTATACCGTACTAACACTCTCAAAAAAAGGAGGAGTGGTTGCATTAATTTCAAACAGAGCAGACTTCAAAGCAAGGGAAATTATCAGAGATATAAAGAGATTCATTACATAATAAATGGATCCATTCTTCAAGAAGACATCACAATCCTTAACACATGTGTGCCTAACAACATTGTGTCAAAATACAGACAAAACTGATAGAATTGCAAGAGAAACAGATGAATCCACTATTGTAATTGAAGACTTCAACAACCCTCTCTCAGAAATGGACAGATCCAGCAGAAAATCAGGAAGGACACAGTTGAACCCCACAGCACTGTCAGTCAACTGGACATGATGGACATCCATAGACTATGTCACCCAACAGCAGCATTCTCCTCAAGTTCAAATGGAATATTCACCAACACAGACCACATTCTGGCCCATAAAAGGCTTCTCACAGTGATTGTAGGAGTGAGAGAAATGGTTGTTGTCATAGTTCTTATTATTAGTAAAGGATGTGAAAATAAAACATTTAAACCAAGAATTCTGCAGAACTACATTCTAGAACATTGGAAGATAAGCAGATTGAGACCTGAGACAAGTACAATCTCTCCTGCTACCACTACCAGTGACAAGCAGCTCCCATGCAGCTGTTAGATGAGAGAATGGTATCTGTGTAATGAGCAAACTCTGTTGGCTCATTGGTGAGTTTACCCGGGCGAGGGGGACAGAACAGGAAAAACCTCCAGCAGCAGAGGAAAAGGCGCTACGTTTGGCTGCTGCATAGGCTGGAGCCCTTTCAACTCAATTTTTAAGAAAATTTAAAGTAAGTGCCTGTGGCAAGGGTTCCCCCCACCCCCTCCACCAGCCTTTGGTGCTCTCTGCTGGTGACAGGTGCACTCGGGCTGCTTGGATCTGCATCATCTCAGAGTCCCCAGAACAGCATCTAGCCTCTACTGGTTTGGCACCACTTTAATACTTCCTGCGGCCTTCTCCAGCTACCCCCCACCCCTTCTCAGTTCTTTCTCAAGGTGGCCATTCTTGTTTTCATAAGGGCTGTGGTTAGAGTCTGCACAGGTTTTGGGTGGCCTGCCCCTAATCTTAATTTCTTCATAAATCTGGTTATGTTTTAATGCACAGTTTTGCAAAATGCATTTTTTCCAGAAATGCACACATTATTTTATAGTAGAGTCTACCCCTAATTTCCAACGAAAGCATCTTCATTTCATAAACAGCACCACTGGCAAGAAAAGGCTGAGTATCAAACATTTCTTAACAAAACAACTATCAATAAATACTAAATACCAGGTTTGCAATAGGATCAATGCTCAGAGCTACTGATAGAGAGAATGAGAGGAGCATGAGTTGCCAGCTCTATTCCCAAGAACCTTCTGAACCAGCAGTGAAGGCTTGCAGAGTCCTTGTACTAGGTGAATGAGTGATAGAAGCATTTTATGCTGTGACAATGGTGTGGCACATGTAATTAGTGCCCTGGGTACTCAAAGGAAAAAAAAGAAAGGTGCTCTCTGAGCTACAAGGCTAGGGACATCTTCAGAATAAAAATGTACTCTCCCAGGCTCATTCATTCAACCCCATTATTTAGTGAGCACCTACTATGCACCAGGCTCTATGCCAAGGACATAAATCAAATATTGGCCATGGCACTTATGGAGCTAGCCAAGAAGGCAAACCTTAAATAAGTACAAGATATATTTAGTTGTTATTTTGCTAAACACTCAAAAAAAAAAAAAAATCAAAGTCAGAGGAAATTTAAAAGGATGAAAAGACAGGTCATTCCTAGCTTAGGGATTGAGTTTCACAGTTTTCCTGGTATGTCAACTGTCATAATGGCATGGCCATGTGACTCTTCCCCTCATGCCCTTTGGTCATGAAATAGCCAGGGACCCTTTGGTCACCTCCAAGATGGCCACCACAGGACTCCCAACATTCTGCTTCCATTCATCCTGAATGCTATTTACAAACTCTTTTATGAAGAGTCCTCCTTACCAAGGAGCATTGAAACCATAGTATTCCTTCTTATTATTACATTGTGCATATTAATAACTGATTGTTCTGATAACCTACCAATACATTTGCTCTTAACTGTTACACAGAGCTGTCTCGTTATTCCAATTGGCAAAAATGCTGCCTTGTGTGTGGGATCCCATACCTGGACCTTGGAAAGATGGTAAATACCCAGGCAGCTCTGTGCAACTTAATTAGGAAAGAGCCCTGGACATCTGGGCTAAAGGAACCCAATGACTTACGTGAAGGGGGCATTATCTTTTCATTCACATCCATCTCTCACCTCCTTTCCATGCAGTAACTGGGCTTTTGTCCCTCCAGAATTGAGAAAAATTTGTATAGATGGGCAGAAAAAAAAAAAGAAGAAGAAGAAGAAGCTTCTGGAAGACAGCTTCTCTTTCATTCTTTTATGAAAGCCTGAGTCATTCACAAGATTGAGGTAGGCAGTTCAAAGGGGATAGTCAGAGGCATTCCAAAGGCAATTAGAAAGAAGTTTATGCTTTTGCAGGAAAAGAAAGGCAACAAAGAAATGGGTGGCCCTGAGTTGGCCAAAGTGGTAGAGGGCCGCTGGGTTTCTATCCACAGCTGGCTTCCTTGAGTGCCCTGAGAGGCAACTGAGGGGAAGGAACCCCAGAAATCTAAGCCTCAGGCAAAATTTATCCTTCCCCAAGCATACCTCAGACTTATCAGGAACCCTGGAAGCCAGACACACTTGAGTTGGCTTGGACTCCAAGCATCAGAGAGACATCTGGAGTACCAGTTTCATGTAAGACCTACCCTTTCTCTATAAGGACTTTTGCATGGTTCTGGAAGAAGGTAGGGAAAGAATGCTAGTAATATCTGAGGATGAATTTTGCACCAGTCCAGTGGAAAGGGGGCTTGGAGTCAGATGTGATTTGATTTCAGATAAGTTGAGTTTTATGACAGGCATTTACTTTATGCAGGCCTTTGGAGACTGCAAGGCATACCCATTGTACTTCATCTTGTTTTCCATTCTTTACTTGGCACAACTAAATAATTAATTGCCTTGATAGCCTATCAATATGTCTTTCTTTAATTGTTAAGTGGGTGTTAATAATTCAGACGTCTACTGGTGACCTCCCAACACTCCTGTGATTTTTGCAGGCCTCAGAGCTCTTTGAAGAAGGTCTGTCACTCTGGAATCCAGAGTCAGCTAAAAGCTTTCTGGTTTTGTCCTCTCTCTAGAAGGCATCGTGCCTGCCAATAAGGGCTTGGGGTTAAACGGAAGATAAGAGTTCAAGGATTTTGAGCCCCTGATTCAGTTAGAGTAAATCAGGGTAAGAGAATCAGATATGTCACTGTTGAGTGCATTCTCCCAGACCTCGAGGACATCTTTTTTTTCCTCCTAAATAAGCTGAAGAACTCTGTCATGGGAGAAATCTCACTCCTGGGATGTAGGGTTGCACTAAACCCTTTTACTCAACTTAACCCCCATTTCAAGCAGAAGTAGGTGAGAATGAACAGGTAATGTGGTTAGATATGCTTCCAACGGATCCGCTGGCCCTTTTCTTCTCCCATCGTCTCCTCCATGAGATGCTCTGTTCCTAAAGCAGTGGGGGCAGCCTAGTTGAATGCCAAGTAGTGCTTCCTTCTGCTGTGAATTTTTATGGGATTTCCTGACCCTTAGGTGTCTCAGGTGGAACTCTCACCGCTTCAAGTGCAGCTTCTTCTGATAGAGGTCATTCTGGCCGTTTTAAGGATGGAAAGTATCTTAAAACAGAATCCAATAAAACCCTCCTCACAAATAAAGAAATTAAAGACAAGAATCTTGTCTAAGACTAATCAGAACAGTTATGGAGGAAACTGGGGCAGGAGGCAGGGTCCCAGTCTGGTGCTTTTTCCCCATCCCTGTCTCTTCAATTTGTCATAAATACTTCTACTTTATTTCTACCCTGTTCTCTGATTCTCAGAGTTTTGCTTTTTTTTTTTTTTTTTTTTTTTTTTTTTTTTTTTTTTTTTTTTGCTTGAATCTAATTTTCTCTGTGGCATTTTGGGAATCCTCCAGTAACTGCGCATCAGCAGGAAGATTATTTTAAGCTGAAAAAATCTTGCTATTCTGCAAGCTCTGAATATCATTAATTTCCATATGTTCTGAGAGTTATTAAATGTTTTTCATGTGTTTTTATCCCTGATATCATCTCCTTCTCGTGTTCCCTGCTGACGGGGACCGTATCACCTATCCAGGTAGAATGTTCTGTTGCGTTAGTGCTCCTCTGTTCTTAAATGAGATTTGACATTTGACATCTGGGTTCTCTGTCTGCTGCAGACGTGGCTCTGAGCCAGACTCAATTTGCTGCTTTCATCAAACTATTTGTCAGCCTTTGAAGTTGGGATGCAGTATTACTCATTTGTGATGTCACTGTGCTAGGCAGAATTTGAGAAATCAAATACTGTAAATATTCATGATGAAGAACATTTATGGTCAATACCCAAAACTGCCAGAATTAGTGGTGACAGCGACTGCTGAAATGAAATAATACCTGATTCTCAGGGTCTGTCCACAAGCTTGGTTCTCTTCCCCCAAATGATGGCGGCCCCCAAGTTCTGCATTAGCAGGCTGCAGAAATGATCGCTCAGGTAACAGAATGCCTTGTTCTTACCAGAATGCAAAAGATGTTAAGCAAGCCTGCAGTTTTGCCCGACAATTATCAGAGACTTTTAGGGACAGACATAAGCACCCAAGGGATCACCACTTCTTATTCCAAAGACCTCTGAGGGTGAGCCAAGAGAGGCAATGTCTAGATTCCCAGAATCTCTCATTGAAATAGCTACCTCAAAGATGTACCTGCAGGGCGCCTGGGTGGCTCAGTGGGTTAAAGCCTCTGCCTTTGGCTCGGGTCATGATCTGGGGCTCCTGGGATCAAGCCCTGCATTGGGCTCTCTGCTCAGCAGGGAGCCTGCTTCCTCCTCTCTCTCTCTCTGCCTGCCTCTCTGCCTACTTGTGATCTCTGACTGTGAAATAAACAAATAAAATCTTTTTTAAAAATTTCTGTCTTAAAAAAAAAAAAGATGTACCTGCACTCCCATGTTCATTACAGTGTTACTCACAAGAGCTAAGACCCCAGAACAGCCTAAGTATCCATCAGCAGATGAATGGATAAAGAAAAATGCGGTATATATATTCAAAAAAATACCATTCAGCCCTAAAAAAGAAGGAAATCTTGCCATTTGCCACAACAAGGACGGCTTTGAGGGTGTTATGCTGAGTGAAGTAAATCAGAGAAAGACAATGCTGTGTGATTTCACTTACACGTGGCATCTAAGAATGCTGAACTCACAGAGACAGAGAGTAGAGTGGGTGGTTGCCAACGACTGGGGAGTGGGAGGAAGGGGGAGATGTCAGTCAAAGGGGGCAAACTTCCAGTTACAAGACAAACAAGTTCAGTATAGTAACTGTAGTTAACAATACTATATTATATGCTTGAAAGTTGCTGAGAAAGTGGATCTTAAATATTTACACCACCATCAAAAAAAAAAAGTATATGAGGTGATGGAGATATTAACTAACCTTATTTTAGTAATCACGCCACAATACATAAATGCATCAAATAAGCATGCCATACACCTTAAATCCACATAACAGTGGGCGCCTGGGTGGTTCAGTGGGTTAAAGCCTCTGCCTTCAGTTCAGGTCACGATCCCAGGGTCTTGGGATCGAGCCCCACATCGGGCTCTCTGCTCAGCGGGGAGCCTGCTTCTCTCTCTCTCTCTCTGCCTGCCTCTCTGCCTACTTGTGATCTCTGTCTGTCAAATAAATAAATAAAATCTTTAAAAAAAAAATTCACACAATGGTATTAGGCAACTATATCTCTAAAAAGCTGGGGGGAAGAGAAAGGTAAACTTCCTTTGGGGGGAAAAATAGTAAAAGAATTCCTAGCCAAGGCCTTACCACGTAACCAAGTAATTATGTAACTGGGGCAAGATGCCATGCAGGGAAAGCAGGAGAGATCTATAAAGCACCTTGGCACAAGACAGAGTGGGCCGAGGGTCATGTTTCCTGCCAAAGAGCTCATGTCCATGTTCCTGGCAAGAATAAGATGCAGATCAGATGAAGCAAACTTGAAAGTTAGAAAGCATCCTCATTCTCCTATAGGAACCAATCACCTTTTCTCACTCTAAGAGAAAGAGACACATCATGGATATTGCTACACTGTAAAGACTATCACCCTTACAAATGTTCCTATGTAACACTGTATGTGAATTATACTTCAATAAAAATGAGAGAGAGAAAAGCGTTCATTAGTGAGTCTTGCCTGTATACAAGGATCCAGGTAATAAATTTCAATTCAGAGTCAGTGCTTTAAGGAGAAAACTCACCTCCTGGTGAATTAGTATGTATCCTTTTCTCATCAGATAATTAAAGTTCAGTCCCTCTCTACATTTTAAAATTTCAACTGCCTAAAAACCCACTACTAAAATTAGTGCTATAATAATAATAGCTATTATTAGCCTACGTTTATCATTTCATATATTATATAAGTTTTCATTTTTTTATCCATGGTATAAGAGCCTAATTACTTCTCTTTCTTTTATTGTAAGTCATCTCCAAGATACTTTAGAAGTAGGTAACGTCTAAATAATGAATGCATTAAAAAATTGTAATGACCATCTAGGGAACACAACCTCCCTGGCCTGCTTCCCAGCTCTGATGTCCATGCAGGCCACAATCAGCTTCTACACACTGGGGCCCGGGAAATAAAGCAATCTCAGGAGGCTAGCTGGGTTGTTGCTGTAGGAATCCTGCCCAGCAGCAAGGGAAATGAACGAGAAGGAAGGGAGAGGGAGACAGAGATTTCCACCCAAGCCAGTGTGGTTGCTGGAGCAGAAAGGAACAGCCAGGGTTGGACTTGAGCCACCTCATCTGCATAGAAGGACTTCAGAGTCACCAATTTTAGAAACATTTAAAGAGCTGAAGTTGAAGAGTCTGGGTGTACCACACAGCCCACAGTGTGGAAGACGTCCAACAGAATGATGTTCACAGATGCAGTAGGGAAAGACAGGACGTTTGCCTCTACTTCAAATGCATTCTTATCACAGACATGATTTCTGCTTGGAATGATCTGAAATTTTTAGAGCCCTGATTCTTTCCTTTATCCCTCTTCTCTCCTCCCTCCCTCCCTTCCTTGCTTCCATTCTTCCACCTTCCCCCTTTCCTTACTCCTTCCTTCCTTCCTTCCTTCCTTCCTTCCCAGTCCCTTCTCTCTCTTTCCTGGAACAGAGCCAAATATCAGTGGGAAGAAGCTGTGGGTGGTCTATACGAGAACCTAGCAGTTATGCAGAATTCCAGACAGGCTGGCCAGCTTATTATTCCAGCGTCAGGCACAAAATCAGTACTCAATAGGGTATGTGGAATTGAATGGAGTCTTTTCCAAAAGACCATAGGGATTATTGAATCCAAATAGCAATGAAATCCACAAAAACATTTGACAGTGTACCCATTCATTGGAAAATGTCAACAAAATGGGGGAAGCGGGGAGTTCAAGAATAAACCTTCCATATCTAGGCCATTCAGATGGGAGAGCTCTATAAATGTTCACTCACAGAGATGACCTTTGATTAGAAGGGTGAAAATCAAATACACCATTAAACTCAGTTAACAAAGAGGATCTCTGTTACAAGCATGGATCTAGTGCATTGCCTCATGTGAGTTCAGATTTGTGTATATTTCACGTTGACCAGTATAAGGTGGCATATATGGTAGACCCAGGGAAAATGCATCCCTCAGGCTAAAAGAGTGAAATGCAGTGACCTGGGTATGGTGTTTATGTCTCTTGAAAGACACCCTTTGAATGGTTCCATCATCCTTTAAACAAGGTATCTCCCCCCAACCCCTTTGTGCTCTACAACATCAGTAACACAGATGCCATTACTTTTTAGGAAGAGGACCGCCTCCAATATTAGTCTCCCAAGCTACAAATGTGATTTAAAACCTCTCAACCAGCACTTTAACCATGGCAAGATGCACTGCCTATCCCCTGAGAAGTCATGAGTGCAGTCTCCCTTTAAGGGCACTTAAAGTGGACTGAAATTGAATAATCCTTGCAATTTACAAGGGCTATTTCCCTCTGGTATAGAATAGAGTTGGAGATGCAGAGAGCTCAGAGAATCAGAGCAAGCCAAAGGAGATGGGGTTTGGAGAAGAGCCCACCATCGTTTCCACTCCTTATAACCACCCACCTTCAAGCCACAAATGAAAGAAAAGTATCTGTGCCCACAGATAATTTGAATGATTTCTCTGAATGTGAGTCATTTAGATGAAACATATGGAAACTCACTTTGGCAAAAATGAACGAGGGGAGGTAACGGGGAGCGGGAGGAAGAAAATCACCCATTTGACTAGATTACATCAAAAGCAAGGTTTTCTCAGGATGCCTCTTCAACATAACTTATATCCTCAATGAATTATTCCACATTTATAAAAACAGCTTATGCTCCATATAAAGACTTTGAATAAAAATTGTTATACTTCTTTTCGTTTGGATTCAAAGGAGACAGAAGGAAATCTCTAGGCCTTAAATGTGATTATGGTTCTGTAATTTGGAGTACGGAATTTTTTTCACTGGGCTGACTATTCTAATCAAATTAATAGTCATCCACCCAAACTCCCGTCCTCCACTTCTTTGGTCCACCCTGAGTTACATAAGCTGCGTTCCTTAAGGACTTCACCATTTGTGCTATTTGCTGGACTGGAGAGAATTGTGCCAACATACAAACCAGTCATGATGAGGACTACTGGCCCAAATGCCATGACATGGATGAAGTCATCTATGTCCTCAATCTGACATCATCGAAATGCATGTGACAGGGGACTTGTACACAGGACAACGCAGGATGCTGTATCAGTAAAATATTTTAAGTCTGGGCCATCCTCACTTTGAAGGGCACACAGTTTCAACACTGTTAACATTCCAGGTCTATCTATGTTACCAGCATCGCACCAAAGCATTTGAGTGCCTATCAATAAAGGGGTCCTTGCGTATTTGAGGTAGGGCATGTGGCAAATGCTATCAGTGCCCCTCCTATGTCCTTTAGACCCTACCTTCTCTTTGTGCTGTGGATGGCCTCCACCAACAATTACCAAAATCTCTGGACTCCCTAAGAGTTTTTCCAGAGCCACAGAAGACCACTCAGCTCATGTGTTCCAGCCAGGAGTGCTGGGGAATTAGCGCATCTCAGAATCTGACCTCAACCAATGACCAATGGCAGTTGGACAGTAAATACCTCAGCTCCCCCGTCTCTCAAGTGGAATAATTCTGAGGCTTGTGTTTTCTACTATTTCCCAGAGTTTCCCTGCCAGTGTTAAGCTCCAGTTGCTCACCTTGATAACTAGTTTCCTAATTCACTCCTTATTTCCTGCCTTCCCATCCTTCTGTCAATTTCCATGTCCCTGTCAATGTTTCTTGTACCTCCTGAAGAGACTCTCTACACTTGAATGAATGCCTGAGGTCAGCTTCTGGAGTGAACCTAGATGAGGACAGAGTGAGTCCATCCTTCAGCTGTGCTCAGGAAATGTATCAGTGACAGCATAAAGGAAAATAGGGATCTCTTCTATGATCATTCTTAAGAGGATTCATGGATATGCTCCTGAAACAGACACCGCTGGTCACCTACCTGACAGCAATGGTTCCTCCCTCCACAGTCAATAGAAACCAATTTGGTTTGGCCAGAACAAGCTCAGAGAGGCTAAGCTCCTTCCTCAGCCCCTGAGGATGAGTCAAGCTCAGTGCAGGTCAGGCATGACCATCCTATGCCTGTTTGCTGATGATCTTTGGGGGAGAAGAGCTGACTGAGGGCCAGCTCATGAGACATAAGCAGGAATGTGCTGAGGAATTCTCTTCCTCCTATAAACAGAGAGCTGGAGAAGTAAAAGTGTTCTTCATCCTCTCTCTCTCTCTCTCTCTCTCTCTCTTGCCTTCACCTTCCTTCCTGTTTGGAGCTCCATAGGGTGAGGTATGCATTAAGTGTAGTCGTCTGAAACCCATGAGAGAAATGCTATCGAGTAGCTAAACCAACCTCAGAATGCCTATCTCCAGACTTCACTTATGTAAAATAAATGTTAGCTGAGATTTCTATCACCTACACCCAATTCAGCCTGATTGAGCAGATGCAATTCCAGGAGCCAGCTTACTGAAATGCAATGATTTGCAGGTGACAAGACTCAAATGTGGAAATGGGAAGAGAAAGTCCCATATACTCTGTGTGTCCTGTCAGAGTCCACTCAACATTTTAAAATGAAAGTCTGGGGGCACCTGGGTGGCTCAGTGGTTAAGCCTCTGCCTTCAGCTCAGGTCATGATCTCAGGGTCCTGGGATCGAGTCCCACATCGGGCTCTCTGCTCTGCGGGGAGCCTGCTTCCTCCTCTCTCTCTCTCTGCTTGCCTGTCTGCCCACTTGTGATCTCTCTCTGTCAGATAAATAAAATCTTAAAAAAAAATAAAATGAAAGTCTGCTGTTAACATTCCATTTCTCTCCTGGGCTACTCCTCTTTCATGCTGCGTTGAACTGCTTACCACAGCTCGGAACCTGCAGCCTGCTTCTGTCTCTGCCTGAACTGCTCTCCTCGAAGGTCCTCATGGCACCCTCTCCTGCTTTCTTCCATCTCTGCTCAGTTGTCACCCCCACAGTGAGAAGCCCCAATGCAATGGCACCACCCTGGCCCTCATGACCTCCTCTCAAGGAAAGGATGCATGGGGAAGAATGAGATTTGTCCCATGAAGCAAGACGGTTATTACCATCCTTAAAACTGGAGCATTAAAGTATAAGATGTGGTCCAGAGTGACCGCATTATTAAGAGCTAATGCTACGGATTCATGCACATCAGAGAGGCTGGCTGGCTAGCACAAGGTCAGAAAGCCCATACCATGCCATTTTCAAGCATGACTACACAGATTTGGGGGGTCCTTTTCTAAAGGCCCTTTAGTTACCTACCTACAATAATCAAGTAGTTAATATTATGAAATCATCCTTTCGGCTAATCAAATTTCTTGAACAAAGCTTTTCTGATTTCCTTTTGTTTTGGGGAGATGGGGAAAATGGGACATATGCCTTAATTGTCATATTGTAAAATTGTCATCAAGTCACCTTTTCCCCTCAAGAGGAAGAGGAGAAACAGAAAGAACAGCTCTGGGCCAGTATATCTAACTCTCTCCTGGAAATCTCTACTTGGAGGACACAACACTAGCATGACTGCAGTAGACATTTGCTAGTCCTAAAAGCTATTCCCATGCCCCCATTCCTTAGCCTTCCCCTACCTGTAGAGACCAGAAAGCTAAAATACTGTATTTTCAAACCTCCATTTAGCTAAGGGTGGCCACAAAACTTAATTAAGGCCAATGTGGTATAGGCCAAATTGCTAGGTAAAGATCCCTTGCTAAATAAAAAGGAAAATCTTTGCTAGGATAAACCCCTTCACCTCATGGGCCTCCATGCAATTTTCTATTTGGAATGCAGGTACAAGGGCAGGGTCACAGCAGCCATCTTGAATCATAAAGAAGCAAAAGGTGAAAGGGCTACCCACCAAGGTAGGTAATAACCCAGACAGCTAAAAGAGCCTCACCATCACTGAATTGTTGAGCTGCCTCACAAGGCTTAACTTGCATAGCCTTGGATCCCTGGTCTTGTGTCTCACACACACCTCTAACTGTTTCAGCCACTTCAGGAGGGCTTTCTGTTCTATGCAGCTGATCATTAATATCAAGACAGAGACTGACCTCATGAACTCCCCTCTCACCTGGCCCTTCTTCCAGGTCCTTATCACAGTAAATGACATGGCCATCCTTCCGAGTATATAGGCCAAAAATCTAGGCATTATCCTTGACACTGTTCTCTCCCGCAGGCCTGTATCTAATTTATCATTATATGTCCCACCTCTTCACTGCTAGTTCCAAATACCACTGTCCCTCCTCAGAGTGACTGTGACAGCCTCCTTATCTCTCCATCCATGTGAAGGTCTCACTGTATCATTTCCTTTTCAAAATACAAATCTAATTCACACACACACACACACACACACACACACACACACATTCCTGCTTAAAAGCCTTCAATGGCTTACCATATGTCCTGTGATCGTGAATAAATATTTAACGTGGCCTAAAAGGGCCCTTGGGGTTTATTCCCAGCACATCTCTCCAGCCCCAGCCTGTGCCAGCCTTCCTCCAAGTTTCAGCCTCTTGACCTTCATTTCTAAGAAAAAGCCCTACGCCCTGCCTCCACGAGGTCTTTGCACAGACTCTTTGCTTTGGATGGAAAACTCGGTTTTGCCCCTGCCCTTTGCTATTTGACTCTTAGAAAATTCTTCATTCAGAACGCAGTCCTGGCTTCCCTATGTAGCTCAGAGAACTCTTCCCTGGCCTAGCTCAGGACTTAAAGATCCTTTATTAACACTGTCACTGACCACCAGCCCCTTTTGCAGACTTGCTAGTTGTAATTATGCATCCTTAGGAGGATTAGTTGTTTAACAGTAAGTCCTTGAGAATAAGATCTCTGTCTGATTTTCCGTTTCATCTTAGCATACAATTCTCATTGTGCCTCACATGATGCCTAGCACATAATAGGCGCTCAATGAAAACTCGTTGAACAAGGACTGAATTGGAAGAAAGCCATAGAGCCCATTCAGTCAACCCATCCTCTAAGCAACTGAGAGTCAACCATCCCCTAAATAATTGAGAATTACCATTATAGTATCTAAACAAAAATGGAACTAAAAAATATGATTGAAATGACACCAAAAAAAATACTGAGCTTTATTGGGCCATAAATATTTGATGAATCACCAAATTCTGCCATCTAGCTCGTGGTATCTATGTCAGGCCCCATGTCATCTGGTGCATGGATGGACTAGGTTGGGGAGTGGTGTGGAGTGGGCACGTGCCCTATGCCGCTGAGGCCACACTGTGATAATGGTGGCCCTGACAAGGCCCTAATCCACATTCACAGGTTGTGCTGCAAATATGTTCTAACTGCAGAGAGACGTTGTGGGAGAGGCCTTCCTCCATTACCCTAAGTAACTGTCCCTCTGAAGCATCCCTAAACATGGGGATCTCAAGCCACTGACTAAGAGGCTGCATGGGAACTTACCCTCTTAGTCCAGAACCCTCTCACCAGGTGACTTTAAAAATGGTCAATGGGAAAACTGGAAGGAGAAGAAAAAACTGACAGGAATGGTGAGAAATTACCTTGGCCTCAAGGGTCTCAGTTTTGAAAAGAGCATATTTTTTCTTCAAGGAGGAGGTGTTCTTCCTTCCCTTTTTTTAAAAGATTTTATTTATTTATTTGATGGATAGAGATCACAAGTAGGTACAAAGGCAGGCAAAGAGAGAGAGAAGGAAGCAGACTCCCTACTGAGCAGAGAGCCCAATGCGGGGCTCGATCCCAGGACCCTGAGATCATGACCTGAGCCGAAGGCAGAGGCTTTAACCCACTGAGCCACCCAGGCACCCCGGGGCTCTTCCCTTCTTAGTGGTTCTCTTAGTCACGGGATCTCCAAGATGTACATGTTCCCACTTCACATCTAATTCATGTGACACAACCAAAGAAAGCAGGGAGTGGGGACACAGGCTGTGTTTCATGGGAGTGAGAGGTGCCCGGGAGATGCCTGGGATCTAGGCAAGACCTTTATGCAGTGACGCTGTTAGGGTGGTCAGAAAGGAATGGAGAAAAACAGGATGAATGGCATGGCATGGCACATCGCCCTCCACCTGCCTCCAAACCCACCAAACTCAATTTGATTCTATTCCTTGTAGGAATTTTAGGGGTCGGAAGCCAAGGATTTAAGTCTCTCATCTGCCACAGATGAGCTTTGTGATGCAGCTTTAATATCCCTGATTCACATATTTTTCATTGGCAGATACTAAGTGGAGCCCAACTGGTAAACAAAGATGGACCCGACACAGAACTGTGCCCAGAATCAATGATACCATGTATGTGAAGGCCGTTTCCACACTGCAAGCTTACATCCTCACTAGCTAATTCGACTGGACTTCTCATTTCCCAACTCTCTTCACTGTATTTTTTTTCAAATTATTTTATTTGTCCATAATTAAAATCAAGTTGATTATAAATGTAATGGAGTAGGTATGAGTATTGAAATTTTCTGGATACAAAATTGCTTACTCAGCTTTCTAAGGTTCTCTCTAGCTCCTCTCTTTACTGCTCTGGGACAGCCTGGAGGTATGTGTTTATTCACCTCTGACAAAAGAAGATAATCTTACCAAGGGCCACACCTTGAATATTGGCCAGCTTCTCTGAAACTCCATACATACCCTCTGTGTTGGGTCCCTCCCTCGTTCATAGGACACTCCCTCAAGCTCCGAACGGAACTGTTCCTTCCCGACCCTAGTCAGTGGTATTGTGTGGAACAAGGAGGCATCTGGCTACCCCCTGAAATAAACTGCAGTTTCTACTCACAGGCACCAGCTTTTTATGATACAACCTCCAGGAGCTCTCACACAAAGCTACTTGTGGCTGGGAGAGGTGCCTTAGTGGCTTTTTCGGAGCAGGGGATCAGGGGAATCTTGTGTGTAAATATGTGTTTGAGGATCCCAATTCCAGGGAAAGCACGTGGCCCCTGAAGTTGTCACACAACACCCCATGTGGTGACAGACCCCAGTCCTCAACACCAACGACCAGGTAACTCACGGAGAGGGTTGAAAGGGCCCACATGTTCCCAATAGGTGAGAAAAAAGAAGAAAAAAAAAAAAAAACCACCTGTGTGGGGCCCTGACCTGCAGTGATGAGGATGTGCACGCAAGTGTGAACACAGGGGCACACGCACGTGCAAGTGTGGGACACATTAGAATGTTTGCAGTTGGTCAAGCAACTTTATTGGCATTGGCTATCTTTTGCAAAGTGTTCAACTTCACACTTTGGAGAAGGGACAGTACCAAGATTAATTCTTGGAGAGCCCCAGTGAAGAAACTGTGAGGGGACAGAGGAGATGCAGACAGAGCTGTGTTTGGATTACAAGTCACATATGTTGATGCCCAGAAATTTCACTATTTGATCATCTGTATTGATTAAGAAGGCTCCTAATTCAGAGGTGTGGAGGTGGGAGGATATTTCCTAGCCTGGCCATGTCCCATCCCCAAATTAATTTTGAGTTCGAGGTTGAGAGATCAAACAATATCGTCCTCCTGGCTAGCATCGCTCTCTTGGGAAAGGATCCCATAATCCACTCATGAGGGAACTCCAAAGCACGTGAGGCCCACTGGGACACTCCAATAATGAAAACGCACCACCACCTGGTCTTCTCAACATGCTAGAGTGGACGTCAAGAAGAACTAACCCGACCACCTCTTTATGCTGGTGAGGAAGCTGAGCCCCAGGGCGAGGTCACTTGGTGAGCTAGGAGAAATGCTGAGAGCTAAACCCAGTCTCATGTCTCCAGGCAAGTCTTTTCTCCACTGGACCATGCCAGGTCCACTGAGCTATGGCGGTAAAGGGTCCCTCACTGAGAAAGTCTCATTGCTTTTGATCTCCGCCTTCTGCAGGTGCCCTTCTGAGCCAAATTTCACACTCCCATCTCCTTTCTTTTAGTCTCAGTCTGCTTGGGCTGCCATTAAAAAAAAAAAAATCATAGACTGAGAGGCTTAAGCAACATAAATTTATTTGCCTCCAGTTCTGGAGGCTGGAATTCCCAGATCAAGAAACCAGCAGAGTTAGGATGAGGGCCCAGACATCTTCTCAGATGGCCTTCTCTTGGTTCATGTATGGGAGAGAGAGAGACCTCTCCTCCCTCTTGTTATACAGCAGCACGCAAACCTATCAGATTAGGGCCCAACCTTAAGACCTCATTTAACCCTAATTATCTCTTAAGAGCCCTGTCTCCAAATACAATCACATTGGGGGTTAGGACTCCATTGTATGCATTTTGGGGAGACACAATTCAGTCCATAGCACTCTGCACCCTACTACTCAAGAATCTGATTTTATAACCCTTGAACTTCAACTAGGCATTTGAGGAACATCAAATTGTATGAAGGCTATTGTTTATTGTTTCCAGTACAGCCAGAGCAGGACAATTGCTACAACATTTATCCTGTAACAGGCAAAGGATTCACTTCACTCAACACACCCAATCCCAGTTTACTGTGTCTAAGTAAAATGAGTCCCGAACATCTGCTTTGTGTGAATAAGAGAAACAAATAATTCATTACACCACTTCTTAATTTTAATAACGTCGAGATATAACATAGTAAGATTGATGTACTATATACTTGTTTAAGTGGGACTCAACCCACGTTGTTTTCACCAGTCACCAGGCAGCCAATTAAACTCCAACCAGCCACAGAGCTGTCTGCTAGCAAGGAGGCCAGGCAACCTCATTACTGATAAGGTTAATTTAATCAGTTACCTTCCTAAGTGCCTGTGAGTCACTCCCAAAATTTAAAACAAATAAAAAACATGAATGGAAAGCATTTCCTACGTTGTGGAATTCCTCATACCTCTCTCTGCCCACCCTCTCCCCTCACCTGGGTCACCTACTTGCCAAACCCCCTCCTGTCTACTGACAACCAGAATTTTTTCTTTATGAGACATACGCGTAGGGACCTCAAACCCAGGAACAACAGGTGGGTCCCCTTTTGTCTAGTAGCAAATCTGATACAGCTGCCCGTGTTTGTGTGCGATAGGAAGAGTCCTCTGAGCCTACAAATGGAATGTGTTCTCACGTTGGAAGCTCTGCGAAGGAAAGAAAAAGGAAAGAGAAAGTTTAAAGTAGGAAACAATCTGTTCCGCAGCTGGTGGCATTCAGAGTCGGGCAACACGGAAGAAGTGCTATTTGTGTGCACAGGTGTCTAGGACTCTGCAATCTGCCCAGCGGGGAGTGCTGGGAATGGAGGCTGAACCAGCAGGTCTCCTCCTTCCTCTTCTGCAGCCTTCATGGGAGCCCCTCACAAACTATGGACTCACTGACCAATGGCTGAAATATACATATTGTTCTCGGGGGTCCCAAGGAAAACACTATATGACCATGATTTTAAGTCTCTGAGAAGCCGCAAACCAGAAATCTGAATGTGCCAGGAAGCATCACACCAATTATCTTCTTACTTCTTCAAGGCCAGGATGGTCCAGGCCTATGCCCTGACTTTTATGCAATTAAACAGTGATGCTCAGAGTGAGGCCCAGACCCAGGTGCGGATGTCACAGGGGAATTCAGCATATCTGACTCCTTATTTCTTCTATTGCCCTTACCGCTGTGACCTAGATAGAGCTTAGAAACTTCAGCTTAGCCCTGCATGTAGGCCTCTTAATCATCAAAGGAACTTTGCTTAAAGCCAAGATTTGCAAAAACCACTCTTTACTGAAACCCCCCCCTCACCCGAGGAGGTAAGTATGTATGTACAGAAACAGCGATGCTATGTTTAAGATCTATGCAATGGCATGACCAGATTCCTGTACTCCCAAGATCAACTGATCAAGGACAGAAAAGTTTCAAAAACCTACCGCAGACCACTGTGGGCACCTGAATGTCTACAGACATCAGGCACCTCTTGACTCCAGTCCCTTCTCACTTTCCCCTCTTCCTGACATAAAAGAATTTCAAAGTTCGTTTTGAGGAAAGATGGTTCTTTGGGACAATAGTCCATCATCTGTTTTCTGACTTTCCAAAAAAGTCACTTTCCTACCCCAACATCTTGCCCCTCGACTTACTGGCCTGTCATGTGGCCAGGGGAATGAGTTCAATAACGATATTTAGCAATATAGACATAATGCACACAAACGCATTCACTATAGAAAAGTAACAGTATTGATCAGTAACCACCCTACTGGCTGCTTTACAAACTGAAATATTTTTAATTTGTATCCTGAGATGAGCCCTTTCATTAAAATAAACCACAGATTTAAAATAAAGTAAAACAAATTGCAGGTTTAAGATTAGATGATAAAGAACTAAAAGAAAATACGGACAAATATTATATGACCTAAGGATGGGGGTGGCGTCTCTAATTAGGATACCAATGACAGAAATCACAATAGTCACAGAGGTGACTACCTCAAAAATAAAAGCAATAAAACAAATTAAAAAAAAAAAAAACAGGAACTGTGACAAAAGTATTGTAGAAGTATCGACTATCATAACAGTACATCAACAAAATTAAAAGCCAATGACCAATGAAGAAAAACATGTTGGTAAGACAGGAAACAGACAAAGTATGCTTAATGAACACAAATCAATTGAAAGTCAGTAAGAACCCTGGTATGATTCTGTCACACACCACTGCTCTGTTGAGTGGCAGAAGCTGACCTCCTCCGCCTGCCTTCTCTCCTACTTCTGTGCTCGCCACCAACCCACCCATGATGTCATGGGGATGGACATCAGCCCCCTGAGGCCCCACAACTCTCATTTTGGTTGCAATTAAGACTGACACAGATTATTATTTTTAAGGCCGATAACAAATAAAGTGAGTACTGGTTATCTCTAAGAACAGGTGAAGGGCTGGTCCAAAGGCCAAGCTACACATTGTTGGACCAGTGACAAGGAATTAGGAGGGCAATCCAATCCCATTAGCAGCTTGCAAAATGTCTGTACAGGCAACGAATTCCCTTGGGCTTTGAAATAACAACACCTGTGGCCTGTGGTTGAGGGGTGGCTTGGGGCTCGTCCATAGTAATGAACGGCACTTAGAGCCAAAGGAAGATGCAGAATCAGATGATGAAAAGTGAGATTCCTAAGTATATCTGGAGAGCAACCAGCTCTTGGAAGTGGTGGCAAGGTTCCACACAAAGAATTCAAACTTGCTGCTGAAGAAGGAAGAGAAGGAGGAAGAGGAAAAAAGAAGAAAATGCTCCAGTAAAGAAATTAATATGAGACACTCCAGCCAAAAGTGCACAAAAATCAAACCAGAAGGGAGTTGAGGGAAATTGGAAGGGGAGATGAACCATGAGAGACTATGCACTCTGAAAAACAATCTGAGGGTTTTGAAGGGGCAGGGGGTGGGAAGTTGGGGGAGCCAGGTGGTGGGTATTATGGAGGGCATGTATTGCATGGAGCACTGGCTGTGGTGCATAAACAATAAATTCTGTTACGCTGAAAAGAAATAAAAATAAATAAATAAAAATTTAAAAATAAAAAGAAATCAAACCACAATGAAAATGATTCAAAACCAAGAACACCAAGATCAAAAGGTCAAAAATCTTAACGAAAAAAAAAAAAAAGAAAGAAAGAAAGAAAAAGAAAAAAGAAAGGAAAAGAAAACAGAGAAAAACAAAACAAAAAAAACTCCTAAAACACCCAATGGAACTAGCTCTGTAGAAGACATTAAGGCAAAAATGCAAGCAAATATGAAAAGGTCTTTCCAAAGGAAGAGCCAAGCTCATCAATCATAGGAAGCACAGCTCCTAGATGACTGACGCACAGGTTATTCAAGATCTGTGGCAGTGGAGGAAGTCTCCTAAAGAAAACAGCTTAAAAAACAGCTTGTTAAAATTTTCCATCTCGTTTTCTTTCTGTAACAGTTGATCTCTGGCTGTCCTCATAATGCAGAGTGAGAACTTGTCTTACTGTGTCTGATAAACATGGTCCAATAATGTGGTGTCCCAAAATGCCTGTTCAGTTGTTGAAGGCAGAACTCCCCTTTTGCTTGGTTTTAAAATATGTATGGAAGGCTTCGACAGAACAAAGTAGTTGTGGTGGCCAAATGGAAATGGTGGAGAGAGAAAAATATATGTGTGAAATAGACTTAGTTTTTTAATAAAGTTTAAAACTCAATGAGAAAAAGATGAGCACCTCAGTAAAAAAGATAATAGTTGGGAGCGCCTGGGTGGCATGACTGGTTAAGTGTCCAACTCTTGGTTTCAGCTCAGGTCATGATCTTAGGGTTGTGGGATCAAAACCCGAGTCGGGCTCCACACTCAGTGTGGAGTCTGCTTGAGATTCTCTCTCTCCCTCTCCCTCTGCCCCTTCTGCTCATCATCTCTCTCTTTAAGATAAATAAATAAATCTTAAAAAAAAAAACAAAACAAAAAAATAATAAGCAAAGGACATGATCAGGCAATTTACAAACACAGAAACCCAAATATTCTTTTAAACATAATGTCCTTCATAATAAAAAAAATGAAAATGAAAATATGCACAATTTTTCATTTATCAAATTAGCCATTCAAAAAACAAAAAAATAACAAAGCCCATTTTTGGAAAAAATGTGGGGAACCCCATAAACCAGGTGGGAATGTCAATGGATGCAAGGTTTTCCAGGTTGATAATTTGGCACTAGAAATCAAAATCCTAAAATTTGCATTTCATTGGACATTAGAATTCCAAGCTTAACCTAAGGAAATAATTGCAGATAAGCACAAAAATGAAGCTATAACGTCCATCGCAGCGTTGTTTTTAAGAGAGAAATAATATTGGGTACATTAACAGAAGAACATAAAACAGAAGACAGATTTAAAATTGCATTGGGAAGGTGTTAAGTTTTAAGGTGGCTTTCTGAACTACAGGATCCTATACTTATAAACATACACTCTATATGCATAAATATATAACTAACATATACTCATAGAAAAAGACTAAAAGTAGAGAAGTAAATGTCAGTGGTGACTATCTATAATGAGATCATAGATGGTATTTATTTTGCTCTTTTTGCTTTTCCATAGATCCTAAATTTTCTTCAGATAACATGTAACTTTTTATAACAATAAAAACAGAATTTTAAAGGGAAAGCCAACAGTACAACAGGCTTCTGTTTCTCCCACCAAACTAAATGGCTTTCACTTACTGCTTCCAAAGATCACACTGCCTCTCTCTCTCCCCTGATCTGCATCCAACTCTGTAATAATTTCCTTCACATCATGAAAAAATTAACCAAAACCCCAAGCTCACTCATTCAATTAACTCCCTACCTCTTCCTTACTCAATATTCAGTTAACATTGAATCACTTTAAGTCTTGCTATTTTAAAACCTGCTTGGGCTAATCTGTTTTTTTTTTGTTGTTGTTGTTGTTTTAATGCTCAGCCCTTCTTTTTCCTTCTGAGTCTTCAATAATATCCAAAGACAAGGGAAGGTTTGTAGACAAGTCACTCTTTTATTCTATATAGAGATACGTCACCAGGTCTCCAGGCCCCAGTCCCTAGAGTCTGATGGGTATGCAAAGCAAAATGGAACAACTTCGAAGCTTCTAACCTATATCGGGCGGCATGCCAAGAAAAGCAGAGCATGGCGGGTGTGACACAAAAATACCAGACACAGGTCAAGGCAAAAATCTTTCAAAAAATGCCTCACCTCATGTGGCTGTGCAGGAGACATGCTGAGCTCAGGCCATGCCAGGCGGGGCTCAGGGCTCTGTCCACAGGTGGCAACTTCGGTGATTTCGGATGAGCAGTTCACCTGTTCTGGGCCTCAGTGACATCATTTCCAAAACTATGGCATTATTTCTAAGGTGACAACCAAACTCATGGACATTTATGCCCTTTTCTCCAGTGAGTCATTTAATTCTACAGCGTCATAACATCCCCCTCAAAGTAGTTCCCAGCCCGGGATCACTATACATCTGTTTCTATTCCTTACTGTGGATACTGAAGACGCTTAGCCTACTTCACAAGTCCAGCATTCACCACATCTTAAGACCACAGATGGCTTTGGTCATTTCCCGCTGTTTTCTCCAGGCTTCCTTTTCTCCCCTATCGCATCTTGATTCAGGTTACATGTGAGTCACTTATTTGTCTCTGTCGACTGGGGATTGGCCTTTTATTTTTTTTTAACCTGAGGGAAGTTAGTCATTTGAAAGGCTTTAATCTATTACAATGTATCATAGATGTTGTTCCTTCAAGGTTAAGAGAGAGGCAGGAAAAAAACAGGAGGGAAAGAATGATAAGAAATATCACTCAAGGTGGTCCAAGGATGGGACTAACTTCTCATAGAGCTGGCAAACACCAACACCGTTCTCCAACCAAAGCCAATCCCCCTGGCTCCCTGACCTAAGTCAAAAGAGATCATACTAACTCCAAACGCTGGCAAGCGTGCGGAGAAATGGGGTCCCTTGTACATTATTGGTGGGAATGTACAATGACATAGTCCCTCGGTAACACAGTGAGCCAGTGTCTCATACAACTACATACACACTCACCATATGGCCTAACGATTCCATTTGTGGCCAGTTCTGCCAGACAAATGGAAACCTATGTGCACACAAAAGCCTATCTACGGATGTTCATAGCAGCTCTACTCACGATATCCCAAAACAGGAACCCACTGAAATGCCCTTCCGTGGATGACTGGGTAGAGAAACATGAATCTATCAAAACCATGAAATACCACTCTGCAGTAAAAACAAACTTGTCAGACACACCAACTCAGATGGATCTCTGGCCATATGAAATGAAGAATCTCAAAAGAATCACCTATATGATTTCATTTACACAACATTCTTCAAATGACAAAATTACAGAGATGGACCAAGACTGACGGTTGCCAGGGTTGGCGGGGCGGGGGAGGGAAGGAGGGAGCTGTAGCTGGAAAAGGTAGCATGAGGGATCCTTGCAAAGAAACTGTCCTGGGTCTTCACTGCAGTGACATCAAATCTGTACAGGTGACAAAATTACACAGAACTGCATACGCACAAATGAGTCCATGCAAAACTGGTGAAATCCAAGTAAGATTGCTGGGTTGTATCAATCTCATCAATATCAATTTACTGTTCTTGATATTGACGATGAGAGATGTTGAGAGACAGAAAGATCAATGCTAACAGCACGTATGTGGACAATAAGGAACCAGAATCAGCTTACGGTATTGTATTTTTCCTGTAAGGTTTTCCTATCCAATAGAAATGCAAATCTGTCCTATAGTCCACACTCCCTGCAATTTTAAACTGCTCCTAACTTTGGGTGTTCTGCTTTGTGCTGGTTGTCATGGTGATGTTTAAAGGCGGGGAGAACCATAAAGTGCTATACAAAGATCCTACTTTCTCCAAGGAGCTAGAAGAAGGTCTCCTGAGTAGAGCACATATCTTGGTTACTTGCCCACATAGGGCGGCCGGCCTCCATGGTCACCTGCAGAGAGAAACACCAGGGGGCAGACACCTCAGGGAGTGGACACAACCCACAAGTGAAGAAAGACCAGAGCTGGTGAATAAACATGGCACCTTGGTCCCGTGTCATGGGACGAACCTGAGGTGTCATCTACACCCTCTCTCGAAGGGTCCCTAGCGGGAAGAAATCTCAGTTGCCCACAGCACTAATCTGCTGATGACTATGCCTTTTATGGCTTTTCCTTCTTAGAAACCCCCCTCTCTCCCCTGTTACCCTCATTCCACCTCCCGAGTAAACCACTGGACCCAACTCCTTCTCTCAGGGTCTGCTTTCCGAAGGATCCAAACTCAGTGTGAGTGCTGAGGATACACTCGATGCAGACTGCACTGCCCGCTTCCAACAACTGATACTTCACTTTCCCTAATCAATACCAAATTTTAAAAAAAATTGTTTTTAACCTGCTACAAATTTCATGGAAATGTAACGAAACACAATTCATTTATTTAAGACAGATGACAAGACCCTCGGGTAAATACAGTCTTGGTCATTTCTGAAGCTCTTCTCCTGTGTGCCTCGTAGCCAAATGGCCATCAGGCTGTTTAACAACTCACCACAAAGCCCTTTTCGTGCAGACTGCATTCACTTCAAACAATCCACATTCAGCACACACCTCTTCAGAAAACTGCTGTGCTTGTGTTCTAGATTCTGGAAGACCATCCAGAGTCCACAAATCCAGTAGGCTCATCGAAAGAGCTGACATGTCAGCCAGTTCCCAGGAGGAAACCTAAGTGACTTAGGAAAGTCACTTAAAGAAAACTCTGGAATGAAAAAAAAAATTTTAATGGAAGATTCTTTGAGATCCTGAAAACCATGCTAGATATAACCCCCCTGGACTACGAACCAGCCATTGTCCTGGCGGTAACACTTTGAACCACTCTCCTCTGAATCTCAGCTGGTATCAAGGCTGCCCTCCAGGGTCAACATTTTCAGTAGTTCCACTATAAACATGCTAGTGTCCGTGTAGCATCCGGGTGGGCTTGGGAGACAGAGGAGCCGGAAGAAAAATGAATCGGAAGTCTGAACACTTAGAGCCCAGCCCTGCCTGCATCTGAGGAGGGGGCGGAAGGAGGGAGAAGTTTTGGCCACAGCCCTTGGACTTCCTGGGTCTCTACATGTCAGCATAATGAAGGGTTTGAATTAGATGAGAAGGACAAACCAAGCTTGACAAATCTGTGATGCTAGACAGTGCTTTGCTTAGGAGAAATGGGACCTGCTAGCAGTATTATTACCCATGCACTGATTCATTTAGCAATTACTAAACCTCTTCTTTGTAGCAAGCACTGTATGAGGGATACCAAGTGTCCCCATGCATAAGCAGATAGGCCAGCCCCAGGCCTTGCCACAGCTCATGTTCTAACCTCAATACTTCCCTTCATCTAAGCTTCAACTGATCCAGATTCAATATCTCGGGAGCCAGCGTCCACCAGGCCAAGCTTGGGTCGTGTGCTTGACCCCAGACACTTCAACAAAACAGAGAAAGAATCTGGCCTCTGTCAACTTCCATGGAGGCAGGCAGCAGGAAGTGGCTATCACTGGGAACTGCCCACCCACCAAGATGACACACATAGCAAATTGCCCCAGCAGGAAATCAGCGTACTCAAAGGAAGAGGGGGATTTGAATGTTGGATGACACACGTCCTCTACATCTGTGTCCCTGAGCTCTCTGACACACAGTGCAAACATTGTGTGTGCATATGTGCATCTTCAGGGAAGGGAGGACCCACAACCTTCACCCAGCTCTCCAGATGATTCTGGCTTAGGCAAAGAGAAGTTAAATCCAGGGGGGTTCTCTTGTGTTAGTGGGCAGATCGCTCTCCATTTCCTTTCTCCTGGCATTCTCACATGAGACACAGCCATGAGGAATCTACTCAGGAATCTGGAAGTCTAGATTGGGATTGCCTTGCTGGCTCGATCTGACTCTCCATATATTGTCACTACCACCTTCACCTTCACCTTCAATGTTTAGGACAATGTTCAGGACAAGGGTGCCATGCAGTGCCTAGGTCATGGGTCACATGGGGAACTTGCCAACATTTCATGGGTAAACAATAGTGGTTATGTTGGCCCAGCTGGCAGTGATGTGACCCTCTTCTGATCACCGAAAGTTGATGGCGTCAGGCTGCCCCAGGTCCTAATACCTACTTAGCATCAGAAATCCTGTTTCCACCACTGCACTTTGCTACGGCTCCCCTCTCACTAAATAACTGGTGTAATTAGAAGGCCAACACAAATGAAACTTTCACATGAAACCCATAACCCACATAAGAACGCAAAGAACTATAGTAGAAGTAGCCGTACCCCCATGTTCAGGGCTGTATAGTATTCTAAAAATGTTTCTATTCCCTTAATCTTTTTTTTTTAAAGATTTTTATTTATTTATTTATTTATTTATTTATTTATTTGACAGACAGATCACAAGTAGGCAGGGAGGCACACAGAGAGAGGAAGGGAAGCAGGCTCCTTGCTGAGCAGAGAGCCCAATGTGGGGCTCAATCCCAGGACCCTGGGATCATGACCTGAGCCAAAGGCAGAGGCTTTAACCCACTGAGTCACCCAGGCGCCCCTCTATTCCCCTAATCTTAATGGATATTTCTAACATTTCCAATGTTTTACATTTCAAGTATTACTACTGTGAGTGCATGCACATGAATGTTGCCTGACTACGTACTTCAACATAGATTCCCAGGGCCCAGCCTAGGTATATCTTCCCTTTTATTAAATAATGTGAAATTATTTTCCAAGCACATTTCCCAGTTTACCCTCTCCCCAGCAGTGCATCAGAGCCCCGGTTGCTTTACATCCTCAGCAACACTTGAGAAGTTCAGACTTTCTAAATGTTACCCATCTCAGCTATTGAAAATGGCAGAGCAAGCTGGTCCTTTATTTACCTTTCCCAAGATGACTTTTTTGCCTATCAGTCCTCACTACTGGACATTCAGATCCAAAAAGCAGAAAGCATGCAGAATTCAGGTTTGTGGCCTCTGCACATAGAACTTTCCAGCACACACGAACAGTTAATGGTGGTGGAGTGAATGATGGACGTTCATGAGCTTCCCAATCCACAAGGCTCAGAAAGGAACACAATAGGAAGCCTGGGGTTGGAAAGAGAAGGGCAGCGAAAGTTGACCAAACCCATCTCTTGCAAAGTGAGATGTCATGGACCACATGGGGAGAAGATACAGGGGAACAGAAGCACAGAGCCTCGAAGGAGGGAGCCTGCTCTGTTTTGTTCCTCTTCTCATGAAATCCTGCACCAAGTGAGGTTAAGAGTGGAGGAGAGGGGCTCCTGGGTGGCTCAGTGGGTTAAGCCTCTGCCTTCGGCTCAGGTCATGATCTCAGGGTCCTGGGATGGAGTCTCACATCGGGCTCTCTGCTCGGCAGGGAGCCTGCTTCCCCCCGCCCCCCGCCTGCCTCTCTGCCTACTTGTGATCTCTCTCTGTCAAATAAATAAATTCTTTAAAAATAAATAAATAAATAAATAAATAAATAAATAAATAAAAGAGCAGAGGGGAAATGAAAAGATTTGCACCCAGAACCAGGAATAGGATTGCAAGTTCCTCTGTCACATTGACCAACTTCCTCATTGCCTCTATTCCTCAGACAGAGCCCAAAGAGGGGCCCCCTCCTCTTTCTAGGAGCTAGGCCAATGTTGAGTAAGTCCCCCAAAAGCCCAAAATCAGCCAGCAAGGACGCTGGTCATGGGCAGAGCCCTTGTGGCGCCTGCTGGGCTACCGCTGTCACCCCAGGCTGCACTGTTAGACCTGCTTCCCCCTTGTCCTTCCCAGTCACCAGTGGCGCGTTCCTGGCAGCTGCCTCTTTGCAGAAATCTGCACCAAAATTAAACCCATCAAGCTGTCAGCCCCGTTGCCGGGGCTGCTCCCATGTCAGCCCATGTCATGACAACCGATGATAGAAATTCAGGCTTCATGGGGAGCATCTGTTTCCTTTTTAAAATCGCTTTAAAAAGAAGCCTGAGCAAGGCGCCTGATGCTCGGGACAGTGCGGAATGCCGAGGAAAGCAGGCAGCCTCAGCACCTGCCGTGGGGCGGCACTTTCTCTAGAATTGAGGAAACCAGTGGGGGAGGGGGGCCGTCTTCCAGAAACAGCAGCCCTGGGAGGGAGCGAGCAAGGGACCCGCAGAAGTCTGGGCTTCTCCTCCCTAGGGTCCTCCTCTTCTTAACCACGATGCAGCTCGTGCTTCTTCGAAGTCCAGCACTGTGCCTGGCCCTGGGTTACAACTCAGTTTTGCCTTCTCAGGAGGGTCTTTGTCCCAAGGCACCTCCAAAGCTTCCAAAATACTGGAGATTCTCTCCTCTGACCCCTACAGCATGGAGAGAGGGCTGAGGAGGGCCAGGGGGTTTCTTATCCCAAACACAAACAGTCTCCCCTTTGATGGGCCTGTGATTCAGGATTGCTCAGTGACATAAAATCTGGGGGAGAAAGAGCATTAGCTGAATCCCTGCTGAGTCCCTGTCTCCAGCTTCCCTTGGCCCCCTGCCCAGGATCTCTCTCTCTCTCTCTCTCTCTCTCTCACACACACACACACACACACACACACACCACATGCCCCACACACAATGTATGTATTATTGTATTGACTAAATAGCCCCAGACACAAATTAAGCACATTCGTATTCAGTATTCAGCATCTGAAGAACCTCAGCTTCCATCTCTCCCATTCCCTCAGGAAACTGAAGCTCAGAGAAGTCAAGCGACTTCCAAAATTGCACAGTTTGATATTAACAAATAGGGGGGAGAAATCCCAGAATCTTCTGCTCTTGGAGCTGAGTCTGACCAAACAACAAAAACCAACTGGGAAGCCTTCCTCTAGAGAAACAGGAATACTGCTGCACAGCAGAGGAAAGGTTTATCTGATAGGATCTGGAAAGCAAGGAGTAATCAGAAAGCACCTACTTCAAAGATGAATTTTAAAGAATGCAGCCAGGCCAGCTTTACCTTACTTCAGACAGAGATTAGAGTGAATGGAGGGTCGAGGGAATCCTTGTAACCTGGGCAGTAAGTATGGATGAGACTTGAGTCTTCAGTGATGCAGAGGCCCCAGAATGCCTTGGGCAGCTCACGGCTGGGTGGTTGACCTGCCAGGAAGACTCTGCCTTTGCTGAGCATGTTCATGTCCAAAGCCAGCTCCCGGGGTTTCTGCAGGTACAAGAAGAGATTTTGAGGCACAGCAACATGTTGTGGATGGTGATAGCAATACTGGCTTTCACTGACTGAGCACATAGCATGCACCAGGCACTGTTCTAAGAGCCCCATGTTAATTGCATATTTACCCCACACAGAAGCTCTCTGAGTAGATGACAGTCCAATCATCTTCATATTTACAGAAGAGCAACCCAAGGCACTGAGAATTTGTATATTTTTTCAAGTCATGCAGCCACTAAATGTCAGAGCCAACTCGAATGCAGGAGTCTGTCCCAGATCATGTGTTTAATTCCTGTGGCTGCAGTGGATGGGGGTCAAAAGGGGAGCATGCGAGACATGCATCCCTCAGCCATGGGCTGGTCTGCTCACTCTGGCTGTCCACAGTGATTTCCAAGGGGGCGAACATTCTGGGTGAAGTTCCACGTGGGTGTGTAATGTTGGGCAAGTGTGCAGTAAGGAGTCAGTTTGGCAGGCCTGGGTTGTGCAGAGTCTTCATATTCTATGGGTCCTTCAGACTGACCCTTGAGCAGCAGCTCCTGAGAGATCACCTCTGGGCCGTTGGAATATTGTACTGGACAGAGTGTCTCTGTTTACCTGGAGCCATGGGCCACACCACAGTTTCTGCTAACAGTGGGATTTGTGGTAGGAGTCTTGGGCCCTGATCCACAGTTTGACCTCTGAGTGGCAGGCTGGGGACTGGGTAACTAGGGTCAGTCAATGGGGTGCTGTGTGCCTATGTGACTGACTCCCCAGGGATATCTCTGAACACCAAGGCTCCCGAGAGCTTCCCCAGTTAGCAAAACTTCATATATGTCATCATGGCCTGTAGCTGGGCAAATTCAGCACTGCCCATTGAGTACACGGGGACATGGCCACCAAAAGGTCATACCTACCATTTCCTGAACTCCACCGTATGATTTCAAGCTGCATCCTTCCAGTGTAATAAACTGTAACTGTGAGTACACCTGTTTCCCTGAGTCCTCTGAGTCCTTCTAGTTAACTATCAAGCCAGTGTGTAGACTCAGTAACCCCCGACACAAGTCAACTCACCCCTCTGGCCCTTGGGGGCTTCAAATATCAAGTGAGGGAGTTGACCAAGCACGATTTCCAAGCATTCTTAAATGTTGTCTTATACTACACTTCACATTTTTTTTTTCTAGTTTCATGGGTCTTATTTGCTGTCCCACCTACACTGGGTTTTCTCTGTCCCTGGTCCCTGCTATTAGTCCAAACAAATGAATCTTTGCTTACAGGGAAGGGAATGCTGTCAGGTTCCCCAAGTCTTAAATATGTGTCAAAAAGTCTGCTGGCTAAGTTCCAGTATCCATTCTCCACTCCTTCCCTAGTAAAAGAATTCTATTTTACCTGAGTGCTTAGGAATCTTTATTAAGAATAAATGTGGTATGGACTGGTATGTTTGTGTCTTCCCCAAACTCATATGCTGAAATCCTACCCCTCAATGTGACATATCAGATACAATCTTTGGAAAGTAAGTAGAATTCAATGAACGGAATCAGTGCCCTCATAAGTATCAGAAGAAAGATTGCTTTCCTTCTCTGCTCTCCTCCATGGGAGGACGCAGTGAGAAATCAGCACCTCAAAAGAGGGTACTCACCAGAACCCTGTACACTGACCTTGGATTTCCAGGCTCCAGAACTGTCCAAAATAAATTTCTGTTGTTAATAAGCCACCCAGTCTAGGTGTTTTGTTACAGCAGCCTGAATCAAGATACCAGCCTTCCTAGCAACTAGATGTGGCCATGTGACTTAGTACTGATCAATAGTGTGTGAGCAAAATCGTAATTGTGTGGTTCCTGGGAAATGCCTTAAAGGAAGCCTGTGGTCCCTTCCTATCTGTCCCTCCTCCACAATGGTGACTGGTTGGGGGGGGGCAGGTCTGGATGACTTCTCTGTCCATCAGGAGGAAGCTGGGTTCTAAAGATGACAGCACAAGGAGATGAAGTCTGGCTCTCCAGGGACTCAATGAAGGCACCAGTCAGCCATGAACTGTCTCCTCTACAGTTCTTTTTCACAAGCAACAAATAGCATCCGTCTTGTTTAAGCCACTGTTATTTTGGGTTTTCTGCCACATAGCTCTCCTAACCAACACAGGCTGCATCTCCCACCTAATGAGAGACTTAGCAGGGCTCCCCATCTGAGCCCATCTAGTGCCTGTACAAGAAAGCAATGATGATTCATTTAAAAGCACTCTATTCAGAATATGATCTTCTCCTATTTCCTACAAATCAAATTACCAAGAGACCAATTGGATTTTTCAAGTCCTTCAAAATGTTCTTTTTAGATGTTCTTGGTATTAAACAGTAAAAGAATTTAAATGGCATCAACCAAACACGCAGATGTGACTGTGATGATAAGTTACATAAATCTGTGACAGAAAGAACCTCACCAGAGCACATGGATACAGCCGAGATGGGAAAACAGTGAGCTGGATTTCACAGATTGCTTCTAGCTACTACCATCTTTTTATAGGTGACCATCTTCCCTGCTCCTAGGGAGACTGACATTCAAACAGTTTAGGGTAGTAAGAGGCTGGGAGCCTTACTATACTCGTTTCTGGAACTCAGATTGTCTCTGGTCCCTGAGCTCATGGAAAACAGAAGCTGAAGTGGTGTCTCCTTCACCATGTACATCCCTTGTGCCAAGCACAGTGCTGGGCCCAGAATAAGCTCAATGTCAGGGGCTTGGCTTTGATCCCCATCTCTGTCAGCTCCATGCAGGTACTATGACCAAGGGACAAAACCTGAGCCCTTGCCAATATTCCCCTTTTTGTAATGGTTTATTGAGCCCTCCCACACACCAGACACTGTGCCGAACACTTCGCATTCATCTTCTGTACTCTTCACAGAAACCCTGTGAAGTAGGGACTTTGAGTATCCCCATTTTACAAGGGAAGCAGATGAGCCCCAAAGGAGTGAAATTTCTTGCTCGGAGTTATCTAGCTACCAAGGGGCAGACTGTGGATTCAGGGACAGCAGCCTGACTCGAGAGTCCAGGCACAGGCCCCCTGGCACTGTGAGTGGAAAGCATGACCCAGACGATGTTGTTCCTGTTCTTGTTCTTATTGTTGCTCTTCTTGTTGCTGTCATGGACTCAAAAGAGGGGAGGGAACAAACGTTTGTGGGATGCCCGTGTCTGCCTGGGTCAGGACTATGCCTGACATTTTATCTATATTGTTTCATTTCATCTGCCCAGAGGCTTATTCCCAGTATACAGATAAGGTAATTGGAACTTGGGAGGTCGAAAGAGATCCCTCAAGACTATGCAGCTCTCATGGTAGCAAATGGACTTCACTGCAGGGCTCTCTGACTTCCAAGCCCACATGCTTTCCATTCCTCCATGCTCCATCCAGGCCCACTCCCCGTGCCATACAGGCTCTCACCAACTCTTCCTGAAAGGCCAAAAATTTCAGTTCTAATAAAGATGATTGCCACTGATTAGGAAAGCTTTTTACTATTAAAATCATTTAGGCTCCAACCCATCCAAAAAAAAATCTGAGGCAATGCCAAAGACCATCTAGAGGTTAATAAAATAATTATTTTATCAGATATCAAGTAAGGGAGTTGACCAACCTGCAATATATATTCATGTATATGAAGTAATTATTGTTAATGGGGGAACGTTTGTTGCTGATTTGTCTTAACAAAGCTAGTTGGGTCTTGGTCTGGTGTAGCAGAATCGGGGGTGCCAGTCGGGTTTGGCAGGCAGACTCACAAGACACAAATACTTTAATCTGGTACCATATTTCCTCAGCTTTATGGAAGGATATAGACCTGGAGTTATAGGTACAGCATTTTCAGTTCCTTTGGAGGCCCAGCAGCCACCCGAGGGCACAGCTTCTTCTGTCTCCTCATCCACATGGGACACATGCATGATGGTCAAGGATGGGAGCTGAGGTGCGTGGGGAGTCACCTGACACAAAGAAACACAGAACACCTTGGTCCCTCACCCATCTTTAATACCATCTTCAATCTGTAGGCTCAGGGCCTGAAGGTCTACTCAGAGCTACCCCGACCCAGATGATGTCTCCCCAGTCAGGGATCTCACAGACATGACAGTTGCCATTTGTCCCACCTCTGGAGTTTCCACAGAACAATACTGTGGGAAAAAGGTCAACTCTGGTCTGATGGCAACTCTTGACTCCGAGGTGTCACACTAAGAGATAAGAACGCTCAAAGAGCTATGTTGTGGCATGTCAGTTCTCCATCAGGCTGAAAGTAACAGGAAAACCCAACTAATATTTGCTTTAACATGCTGGCATTGATTTTCTCCCAGCATTAGCCCAGTGACGAGGTGCTGAGCTGGGGTGAATCCTGAGACGCTGTTTGTTGCCTTGTGGTCGCCATACATGCTGTGCTATCCACAGGACAAGTAGAAAAGGAGGGGAAAGGGAAAAGGGGGCAAAATCTGTAATAGGAAACTTTTCCCCCAAATTCCCAGCAGACATCCCCTCACATCCCATTGGCTTTAGCTACCTCACAGAGCCACTGTTAGCTGCAAGAGAATCTGGGAAAGTGAGTGTCCTCAGCTCAGCAAAGAGCTGCCCCAAACACAGAGGGGTTCTGTTCATAAGAAATATGGGACAATCAGATAGAGGGTAAATGAGCAGGCAATCCGCAATTTCTATCATATATGGCAACCTAGAAGAGAGTTTTCAAACCCACCAGGCCCCACACAATTTTAGGCCACCTGCTTTATGCACAGGGGCCTCTTCCCAACAAGCAGAACTCATTCCATCTGCCCCTAGTTTCTTCCTCCTGTGAGAGCCCCATACACACAACCATGTGCTACACAAACACAGGTCTCTTTCCTCAGCATACCCACCCCATTCTCTCCACTAGCCATCTGATTTTTGGGGAACACCCCAAGAGATTTATATCCCTGGCCTCATTTTTAGAGCTCCAGTAAGGGCTTGATTTTTACAAATGGACTTTAGAAAGAATGGTCAAGAACACAATGGTGGGAGCCACTGTTCCTTTAGTCAGATCCCCAGGTTTGCATGCTTTTTCTTATTTTGCCAACCAAATGCTGGGCCCTAGAACATACCTTAAAGACAAAATGGCTACGATGACCTAGATATTTCTTTGAGTATCTTGGGGCTATACACATTAACATAACCTAGTTAAAGCTGTCTTAGTAGGTAGTGAACTCCTTGACATGAGAGACAGCCCACAGGCTGGCCAGCCACCTCTTAAAGACAGCAGAGTGTGCTAGGTATCAGAGAAAGGACAGACATTTCTTTCTGACTCCAAAAGACAATGGTTTGGAAATCTGTAGCTTGCTTTAGTTTTCCTGTTAAACCAGCATCAAGAAAAAGTTGTGAGGCTCCCAACAAAGGGAAAGATGAGTCATAGAGTTTAAAAATTGGGTTAAGGGAAGCTTAGTTCTAAACTTGCCCTGTGGTTGACTGGGATGGAATTCTAGATGGTTCTCCTGGATACCAATTTAGGGTTTTGGGGTTTTGGGGTTTTTTTTTTTTTTACTTATTTTTAAAGATTTTATTTATTTATTTATTTGAGAGACAGAATGAGAGAGAGAGAGAGCATGAGAAGAAGGAGGGTCAGAGGGAGAAGCAGACTCCCTGCCAAGCAGGGAGCCTGATGTGGGACTCAGTCCTGGGACTCCAGGAGCATGACCTGAGCACAACAAACTGAGCCACCAAGGTGCCCTTTATTTATTTATTTATTTATCTCCTGAGAAGAGGTACCTCATGGCAGCTTCATGACGGTGATGGGTTTTTATCTGGCAGCTGCCTCTTGAGGACACCCCAACCCAGCTCATATTTCATAAGCTATGAATTGAAGGGACAGGAACTATTAATAATAATACAACTATCAAAATAAAACTAACCTCTCCTCTCCTTAAGGTGGGGAATCTGGGAATGGGAAGAGAAAAGATTACTGAAGGCAAAAAAAAACAAAACAAAACAAAAAAAACCCTGGAATGAAATCTTCATCCTAGAGTTTTAGAACCTAAAAGATCTACAAAGAAGGTACACAAGTTCCTAACATGCTCCAGATCAAATCCTTCAAACATGCTCTAGATCAAATATTCTAATGTGCTTCCAGATGCTAACATGCTCTAAATCAAGTCAAATCTGCTTCTACATAGTGGTCTTAAGATCACAAGGAATTTTGGGGAGAGGTAAGGAAATACAATTTTTTTGCTACTGGAGAAATATTTAGAAAATAATAACCCATATGTGGTAGACTGATAACAAAAACAGCCTCAATTATTCACCACTCCCCATACTCATAACCTTTATCATGTGATTCTGTAGCTCCTACTGTCACGAGGTGCTACCTCTCCACCCTAGAATCTGGGCCTGGACCTTTGCAATAGAATGTGGCAGAAGTGACAATGGTTGACTTGCTCATGTCTGCTCTCTTTCAAAAACATTCCCACTGCTATGTGAACAAGACCAGACTAAGCAGCCAGAGGATAAGAAGTCTCATGGATAAAAGCTCAGCGAAGGCCATTCCAGATTCATCCATAGCCAGCCAGCCACCAAAAGTGGGAGAAAGACCAGCCGAGATTAGCAGAACTGCCTGACTGACCCATAGCTGACTTCGGATGTATGGAGGAGGCCATCCAGGAGCTGAAGAACCCACAGACTTGTGGGCAAATTATAAATGCTTATTGTTTTAAGGCAGGGTCAGCAAACTTTCTCCATAAAGGGTCAGATAGTAAATATTTTAGGCTCAGGCCACATATGGTCTCTGGGGCATATTCTTATTTTTGGTTTTTAAACATTTTAAAAATATAAAACCATTGTTAGCCTGTGAGTCCTATAAAAACATGCTGTGGGCCAAATTGGTGCATAATTTTCCACCTGGCCTAAGCCACTGTGCTTTGGGATGGTTTGTTACTCAGTGACAGCTAGCTAACATAACCACGTGGCTTTTGTTTGTTCTTAGATCTCATTCCCTTGCAGACAGAGATGAAACCATGGGGGTTCTTGCCTCTGGGATGAAGAGGTTGCCTGCTGTAAAAACAAAAAACCCACTGATCAACTCTGAGTCTCAAAGCTGATTTTCTCAGTTCCTTTTATAAAAACAACAGCCTGAAAGCCCATCTTTCTGGTGAGGAAGATTTCTAAACTTCGGGGACTACTAGTCAAGATTATGCAATTCCAGAGGAGACTGCCAGCATTTAATCCCAAAAAGTTAGGTAAAATCAGTCTGCATCAGTGGAAACCATTGCTGGTGTAAGACCAGAGCTGTCATCCTACAGTAAATACCAGCAAGGAGCCAGGGTCACAGTAAGTCTGCCTTTTCTCTATGACCATAAAGTCACGTCAACCCAAGTTTCTAAACTCTAGATTCTGAGGAGACAGAAGGAAAAGAAAAAGGAAGTAAGAAACACTGAGCATCTATCTGAGTCATGCCCATGGAGAATGAATAGACCATTTAAGTCATTCAATTGGACTGAGTTTACTGGATTGGACTAAATTTAGTTTTTCCTTGCTACTCAGTGGGTTGGAAACTTTAAAAGGAGATAGATCAGTCATAGGAAATAAGCCTGTTATGAGTTGAATTATGTCCCCAAAAAGAGATATCGAAATCCTGACACCCAGTACCTATGAATGTGATCTCCTTTGGAAGTAGGGTCTTTGAGGATGTAGTAAATTACAATAAGGTCCTTAGGATGGGCCCTAATCCAAGGTATCCTTATAAATGGAGAAGAAAACAGAGACAGGAGAAGGCCATGTGGTGATGGGGGCAGAGCCTGAAATTATGCAGCTGCAAGCCAAGAAATACCAAGGATTTGCCAGGAACACCAGAAGCTAAGAGAAAGGCATGAAACAGATTCTCCCTCAGACCCCGAGAGGGAGGCCCCAGGGGCCCAGTGTGGCCCTGCCAACACCCTGACTTTGGACATGCAACCTCCAGAATTCAGCAGGGATAAATCTTTCTTGTTTGAAACCACCCAGTTTCAGCAGCCACAGGAAACGAACACCATGTCCATTTCATTTTTAGAAAAGTAACTGTATCTGCTAATTGATAATGATTTCAACACTGTGTCTCTTAAGTCCCAGTTCTGAAATTCGAAGGAGTCCCACAGGGTCCCTCAAACACTGGCAGAGATGGGAGCATCATTCTCCCCACAGAGCAGATTCAGATGAACATGGAGACCCAGCATGAAGGCGTATTCTCTGCAGACTTCTGTTTTGGTTTGGGTTTGAGTTTGGTTTTGTTGTTGTTGTTGTTGTTGTTGTTGTTTTAAGGTTGTATTTATTTATTTGAGAGAGAGCAAACAAGAGAGCTCGAGCAGAGGGAGAAGCAGACTCCCCACTGAGCAGGGAGCCCGAGGTGAGGCTCAATTCCAGGACCCTGAGATCATGACCTGAGCCAAAGGCAAACGCTTAACTGACTGAGTCACCCAGGCACCTCTGGATTTGAGTTTTGAAGGGAAAAGGTTGCTTTAAATAGGGGGTAAGGTGGTTCAAAGAACAATTTACCTTTCCAAGGCCCTAACTTTGGTGTGCATTAAAATCATCCAGAAAACAAAGGTTTCTGAGCCCCATCCTCAATATTCTTTTTTTTTTTTTTAAGATTTTATTTATTAGACAGAGATCACAAGTAGGCAGAGAGGCAGGCAGAGAGAGAGGAGGAAGCAGGCTCTCCGCGGAGCAGGGGCTCGATCCCAGGACCCCGGATCATGACCGGAGCCAAAGGCAGAGGCTTTAACCCACTGAGCCACCCAGGCGCCCCTATCCTCAATATTCTGATTCACTTTTTCCAGAGAATGAAATCTAAGAACTCTATCTTGAGCAAGCACGTTCAAGGGATTCTGGTGAAATAGACAGAAAAACCCTTCCCCAAAAGCATTCACGGAGGGACCCCAAAATTCAAAGTGGCATAGAGTTCCCATTCATCTCCTGCCCACCCAGAAAACTGTCCCAGTATGGGGACTGGCCGAAATGGGAGAGCTTGGACAGAGTGCACTTTCCATCCGTGGCATCCCTCAGGGCAGAAGAGAAGCAAGGCAGAACTAGCCTCCCTGTGGAAGTTCCTCACCCTTCCCAAGTTTGGACCCTGAACAAGACTCTGAGAAAAAGGCACCCCCTGGTGGCCATGTTTAGTTTTCCCAGTACCTAGCAACCGGACCGGGGCCCCCACATAAATGGATGGCAGTATATCAGTAACGCAGGGCAATGAAGCAACTTACTGTGATCTTGACTCATATGGCAATAAATATGAAATCGAAACACAGAAGTAGAACATCCACAGGAAATGGCAACAGCATTTTATGGGTCTTAAATTTCATAGCAGCAGAGAAAATCACTACCGGGCTCTGAGAAGCTGAAGCCAGTCTTTTTTTTTTTTTTTCCCTCCCAAATCCATTCCAGAAGAAAGCAAGGCAAAACTGAAGAACACAGAGCTCAGTTAGGGGGAGGTTAGGGGGAGTCAAGCCATTTGGAAAGAAAATCTCTGTAGTTTTTTTTCTTAATTTTTTTATTTTTTATTAACATAGAATGTATGAAAATCTCTAGTTTTAAGAGGGAAACATTTGAGCAACATAAATCAAAAGAAATTAAGATTCTTAAAATACATTTGTTTTTTTTAAAAGCAGCCAATAACTAGTACAAATAAATTGTGTTTTCTCCTTCCTACTTCATCCCATGAATTAAATTACAAAACAGAGAAATCATGAATCTCTGAATTTGGCCTCCAAGCCCATCAATCCCTATCGTTTGCAAGCACCTGCATTTTTGTAATAATTTCATAATTTCACTGAACACCTACTATATCTCTGACCCTTCACATACATTGTCTCTAATCATCTGAGCAATCCTGTAGGTAGCTAATACTAATCACACTTTTCAGAAGAACAACTGACAGACAGGGTAATTAAACCTGCTCACTAGTACTAAGGGTGAAAGCCAGGATTAGGACACAAGCCTTCCTCACCCCAGAACTCAAGGCTAATCTCAGATTAGTTTCTCTGAAGAACTTGAAACATGTCTTGGACTTCCATTTTGCACAATGAAATAATACTGGAAGTGGGGATTCACCTTACCCAGGCAAGAGTATCTCATTGAGCTAAAGAAAATATTCTAAAACTGGATTGTGGTGATGGTTGCAAAACTCTGTAAACTTACTAAAAATCATTAAATTGGGGCACCTGGGTGGTTCAGTGGGTTAAGCCTCTGCCTTCGGCTCAGGTCCTGATCCCAAGGTCCTGGGATCAAGCCCCACATCAGGCTCTCCATTTGGCGGGGAGCCTGCTTCTCCCTCTCTCTCTCTGTCTGCCTCTCTGCCTACTTCTGCCTACTTGTGATTTCTCTCTCTGTCAAATAAATAAATAAATAATCTTTAACAAAAAATAAAAATTAAAATAAATAAATAAAATAAAAATCATTGAGTTATGTACTTAAAATGGGTAGATTTCTGATATGCAAATTATATGCATAGAAAATGCAATATAAAAATGATATGCAGAAAATGCAATATAAAAAAGAATAATATATTGAAACCAAAAGTAAAATAATAATGATGATGATGATGTGATATTAAGTCTAAGCGAGATAGATTTGTTTCCCCATAAACCTGGGGACAAAATTAAGGGTAGAGCTGATGAAGAGATAACTGCCCACCACAGAGCAGGCCCTGGGGCTTTATCATGAAGACAGACTAGGGCAACATCAGCCTCTCTCTGTGGCTGAATTTCTCTCCTGAGAGACAACCACTTTCCTATCATATGGGAAATATGTGACTCCTTCTTCTTCCCTTCTTCCAAAACCTATTTGCAGGCCTTTGTTTATACTCAAGTGTAAATGATTGATTCATGTTTAAAGGGCCTCTCTTCTAAAGAAAATACATAATTTTAGAACTCCAAATATTCGATCCTCCCCTCTCTACTAAAGAACGTCGAGACAGACCGTTTCACTTGGATGTCCAAGTGACTTCAAAATCAACAAGCAACATCTAAACCCATTATCATCACACCACCAGTGATCCCCCAGGTCAGACTGTCCACATTTCTAATTTCCTTAAGCCTGCTGGCCATCCACATTTCTCTGGCTCTCTTGCCACCTGCTAACATAGGTCTCAACCCCTCGAAAAGTCCCTGAACTTCAAGTACTTCTGGAGAACACCAGAGATTAGGTCCTGTAAGTTCTCAGATCATCTGTGCCTGTCAGAGGGCATCTGTCATTTTTATCTTCCTCTCCTGCTCCAACCTCCTCCACTCCAACCTTGGAACACAAGTGCCATTTTGCTCTGGACCACAACTCCCACTGTGCCCTCCCTTTGCTAGCTGGCATTTTGCTCTAGGGTACCTGTGTGTCCCCAGGACATGGTGGGCAGCCCTGGGACCTTTGTCGGCAGGTGGGAGAGAGAGAGCTGAGGGCCAGAGCTGTGCAGTGTTCTATGTTGATGTGGGAGAGTTCTCCTCTTTCGTGTGCTACACTGTTAGGAAGGTCTCAAATCAGTCCTGCCTTCCTCCCAACACCCCACGGAAGGAAATCCAGAATTAAATCTAGGGATGTTTATCTGAACAAGATCTTCTATCTGGAATGACCACCAAACCATTGTTTTTCTTCAATAAATAGAAATATCACCACAGGGTCATTTTTCATCTCGATGGACACACCATCCAAGCACTTGGCAGTGTTTTACCCAGAGTGAAATCACACTGCAGTCCGCTTTTATAGCTCAATCCGCAGTGACCGTCCCACTCCAGAGAAGCTTCAAATTACCCCACCCCCCTGAGGCCAGAGAAACTAAACCGACATTGTTTTAGAGAATTCTAGCGCAAGGCAGGGATCTGAACAGGAGAGAATGCCACAAAGCACCTTCTTAATGGGGTCTCCTTTAGGAAAGCCCATAACAAAGCTGCAAAGGTATTCTCCAGAGACAGTTAACAGACAATCGTGCCCATCAGTTTTTTAGAAAATCAATGTTTTGGCCTATGGTAAAGCTGTACTCCTTGATCTGGATGGATTTGGGCGGTTCTGCCTGTTTTTTTCTCCCTTGATTCTAATCCTGGGCAACCCTCTGAGTCTTGCCTTTTCAATGCACTGTTCTCTAGCATCACTTTAAAAAATCAGTCTCATTTTTTTCTTCTCAGTCAAAAGCAGCAACAAAATCTGTTGATTTCATTTATGTCTCCCAGGATTCTAAAGACTCTATAAAGATAGCTGATGCCAGCCCTACCTGGGACCCTGCTGCTGGGTATCATGATCTCTTGGAAGTACCCCTCCATCTGCACTTCCCCTCGTACTTACTACCTAGTCCTATGTGCGCTTTCACGATGGGGATTTCCAGTCCCTGCTCTTCACCCTAGTAACTGCTCCTTTCTGCATAGACAGGACATACTTTCCTAAAGAGCTTTCCTTCTTTTGTTTCAATGACCATTTTGAGAAGGAAACCAGATGAAGTCTTTGGAATTACCTACCATGTCTTGGGGAAGGAGAAGAAAGCATGACCCCCATGCCATGCGAGCTCTCCGAGATCCCACCCATCGCGACACCAGGTGACATCACTCACTGAGTCTCCCTGCCCTGACGTTGGCAATGGGACAACACGCCGTACCCAAGGCAGGGCCCAGGCAGCCACAGACGAACACAGTCACCACGGAGGATTTGTCAGGCAGGTGAGACGTACCTAGTGCTCTGTGAGTCACGCAGAACATGCTGACAGGGTCTGTCCTCATAGAAGGTGAAAGTGTAGCTGGAGAAGTAAACTCAGCTTCTGGGAAACAAGGAGGGAACAAGAAGCGAGCACAAAGCTAAGGGGATGGGGAGAGGGCACGGATTCTTAGAAAACCAGGAGTTTGGGGAAATGAAGGTGGGTCAGAGGAAGCTTCTGGAAGGAATGGGCACTGATTGAGCAGGATTACAAGAGGCAGAAGGGGCCAAGGAAAGCATTTATGGTGGTGGGTGAGCGATTACAGAAAAGGTAGAAAGAAGGCTGGTACGGGTAGGGCAGAATCAACCAGCGGCCAGGAAGGAAAAAGCAAACTTCTCCAACGCGCCACGGACAAAGGGTTCAATAGCAAGGCCGTCTGCAGAGGGGAAGCGCGTGTAAGAAACCACACAGGGCTTGAGGTCTCCTCAGGTCAGTGGGCCAGCGACCGTGGGGAGCTGTGGTAGCCACGATCCTACCGGGACAAGGGGAAGGAGTGAGTACCAGGACCCAGAGAGGCTCGCTCTCCCGGGGAGACCAAGACAAGCTGTGCTAAAAGCAACCACCAGTCTACAGAGAAGCTAGACTGGGGAGGAGAGGGGGAAGCTCCCTTCCTTCTGAAGGTCACATGTTCTGCCCTGGTCACAGCAGGCGGCCAAAAAAGTATGGCAGTCTGAGCTCTCTGCCACCCCCAGAGAGATTTCTCTGCCCCTCCTTAATGCAGAGCTGGACAGAGCCCCCAGAGTGGTGGCCCAGCCATGGCCTCGGCGCTCCCTCTTGTCGGCTGACGCTCCTGGGGCAGGTCACTGAGCTGAGAGAGACTTTCCGGTTGGAGAGTCCCCAGCCATACATGGATTTATGCTGCACCCAGTTCCTGGGGGAGGAAGGTCTGTTCTGACATCAAACAGTCCGTCAGCATTGCTGTTCCAGAAACTGGTAGCATGATGAGTGGGCCGCACAAAGGTAGCAGGGTAACGGTTAGCTCATCTCTAATTATATGGGATTTACGATTAGACAGCAAGTTTATTTTGGAACACTGCAGGAACAAGACTCACAGCAGTGGTGAGGACGAGGGGGCGGAGTTCTAGCTTGGCCTTTAGAATATAATAGCTTGTCATTGCCATGGAAACCAGCTCCCGGGGAGTTGCAGGCACCTTATTCTATAATTATAAGAGATCTGATAAGGGCTGGGGTTGGGGGGTTGGGGGGTGGTGGTGTGTATTTTTTTTTTCTTTATAAATTGTATTCGGTGACTGAAAATAGAAGAACCTGGAGAACAAAGCCTGTTATTAACCACCATCTGCTAAAAGGCGTCTGCACTTCAGCTGCCTGGAGAGGCTCTTCCTGCAAGGCCCTGCAGATGTGCCCAGAATGCCAGGGGTCGCTGGGAACTCGAGGGGCCCGTGCCCGGAAAGGGGAAAGGTGTGTCCGGGCCAGCCACGTCCGAACGTGGCTTCGAGCTGAAATTGGCCATGCTGGGGTGTTGGGATGGACTGCACCCTCTGCGTGAGAGCAGGCTGCTCCGGGTCCCCACCCCAAGGCAATCTGCAGGGTCTCCTTGTCTCTTCTCCACGCCTCCCCCTTCCTTCTCAGATTTCAGCTGCAGGTGGAACTGCAGCCCTCCCAGCCCCCAGGAGCTTGAGCTCATTTCTTAGGCTTTCTGAACCTCCGTTCTTTTTGTGATGAAGGACTGTTAGGGGGGATTACATGAAGATGATGGGAACAGGTTTGGCAAAGTGGACACTTTGCTGCTCGCAGCTGGATTCTCTGAAGAATGGAGCCAAACTTGATTTGGGAGAAAATCACCCTTCATTTAAAAATCAAACCCCCTATTTTCCAGTTGAATGAGTTTACCAATAATTCCACAGTAGATGTTAAAGAGAACAGAAATGCCCCTTATTAGAACAATAATAATAATCAATAGCTCCCATTTGTATAGCGTTTTATGGCTTCAAAGTGTCGTCACCATATTTTATTGTAGTTATATGTTGCCTTACTGGAGTGAGCTCTGGGTTAATTCATTTGTAAGGAAGCCCAGGCAGTTTGGAAAGCTGCTTTCCTAAAAAGGCCTTCTTTTTTTAAAATGGGTCATGGTCATTAAAAACTGAAGCCTAGCAGCATCAAGTATGGCTGTGTATGTTAAGGGCACTGAGTCAATAAAATCAGCAGGAGCTGTTTTCTAAAGCTATTCAAACTCAATAGAGTTCATCCAATTGCCCTCTAAAAGCAGGAAATGAGTGAGAAGAATAGAGAATACTTCCTTCTATTCATTACCATAGTCAGCCTGTTACCCCACATTAATACTCTTTAAAAGCCAGAGACATATTTGGGGGGGGGGGGCAGGGAATAGCTCACTTACATTGCTTCCCCTGCTACGTATGACTTCCATGGATGGCCCATCACTTCTGGAAGCAGAAGGGCAGTGCTCACTGCTCACCGTCTGCCATCAGTTAGGATTACATATGGTTCCAAGTAATAAAATCCCTAATGAACAATGGCTAAAATGAGGTAACAATTTACTTACCTTTCAAGTAAAGCTGCAGAGGTAGACAGCACAGCGCTGACATGGGGGCTCTGCTCATGGAGTTCCCAGGGACCTGCCTCACCACTCTGCGGTCTCCATGGCCTGGCCTCATTCTCATGGTCCAGTGTGGCAGCTAGGGCACTGGCCCTCACAAATGCCTTCCAGAGAGCTGGAGAAGGGACCAAAAACAAGGGAGACAGAGTGTGAGCTGCCTGTTCTTAGGAGCTTCCGTCCAATCATTCTGCTCACATACCATTGGCTTAAAGTCAGGAGTTCTGGAAGATGGCTCAGTGGGTTAAAGCCTCTGCCTTCAGCTCAGGCACATATGAGGGGCCACCAGCAATCTCCACCCATGCGTTTCACATTCTGACTCTGCTTCCACATCACTTTTTGCCAGGTGACACACTTGAGGTCATCCTCAACAACGCAGTTCAATTATATGGAGTCAGGAGCTAACCTAAAGGCCTTGGACTAAGCTCCAAACAAAAACCACCCCACATTTGTGGATGCCCAGCCATGTTACAGGAGTGAAGGTGTACTTTGAGCCCCACTCCTATCCTCCTACCTTCGAAGAGCTTACCTTCTCCTTATGGTAACCTCAAAGCCCAGGGTTGACAAGAGCCAGAAACGTTACCCTCTCCAGTCTAAGCAAAAAAAAAATGGACTTCCTAGAAAGAGGATGGGTTCTGACTGAAGACCAAGACAGGAAGAATGTGTGGGTCTCAGGGGGCCTGAAACCAGGCACTGCAAAGCCATGCAGGCTTTTGTTCTTTTCCTGCATGTGTACCTTTCTTGCTGATGGACTGCTTCTTCCATGAAGGGGACCACAGAGATGCCAACAGCTGCTGAGCTTTCCATCCTACAGCTTCAGCCACTTAAGACAGAAAGTGACCAGATGTGCACTCTGGTTCAAAGTCAGGAAACACCAGGGGAGAGATTCAGTGGCCCACGTTAGCCAGGTGCTAACCCTGGGTTCATCGGGGGTATCAGATGGGCTTAGCCAGCTGAGACCCACGGACAGAGCAGGAAAAAGTTCCTACAAACAGGGAGCTCATCAGACAGGGTAAGCTAACAAGTATGCAAGGCAACATTCTCTAAGCTCCAATGATCAGTTTCTAGGACAGGTCAAAATTCCCTGGGAAACAGCTACAGAGCCCTTGTCACTGAGGGCTCACTTGGGTAACTTCGCCCAGGCAGTTTCCAGAGCCACAGGACACACTCTGTTAATATGCCACGTTCCCCCAAGGAAACAGGCTCTCCAGCCACAGCTCCAAAGGGCAGACCCATGCGCCCTCCAGGAAATGATGACATTGCCCAAATCAAGGCCTCCAAAGCAGCAGGATATCAAACACTCAGGAAAGTATCAGACTAGATTTTTGTCCCGCACCATGAAGTTTAAAACAGATGCAGGAAAAACAACTCTTGAAAAGTGAGCCCATGGGGAACCTGGATGGCTCAGTGGGTTAAAGCCTCTGCCTTCAGCTCAGGTCATGATCCCAGGGTCCTGGGATCGAGTCCCACATCAGGCTCTCTGCTCTGCGGGGAGCCTGCTCCCTCCTCTCTCTCTCTGCCTGCCTCTCTGCCTACTTGTGATCTCTGTCTGTCAAATAAATAAATAAAATCTTAAAAAAAAAAAAAAAAAGTGAGCCCAAGGACAGTCACAGCTACCCAGGAGATAGTGGCACCGGGACACTCACACCTCCCAGGAGGGTTAACCCTCTGAAGGTATCCAGGAAGTCCTCTGCCTTGCACCTCACCAGCCAACAATGAAGAATCATGGAAAGCAGGTCAAAGTAATCACTCATGAAAACTAAGAAAAATGTATCCTCTGCCAGAAAAGATTGACCACATAGCTACTGTCACAGTATGCTGCATTAGATGACCTTCCCCCACCCCCCTGCCAAGGTCCTGCCAGCCAGGATCATTTTCAGATCTGTTCTCAGCACCTAGACTCTCATTGCCCATCATTTGTCTCCCAAGAGTGAGAGAAACAAAAAGACAAAACATACCAGTTGAGTCACCCAAGTCATTATGAAGCCAGTCATTATTCATTATTAAGCTATAGTCAATGATCACCAGAATATCCCTGCTTTCCCATGAGGGGCTCTCTTGAGAAAAACTGTGTTGTTATTCCTCAAATCACAGGACAGCAGTCTCCTAAGAGCCACCTCAAGTGCTGATGGAGCCCCGCGTGGATGTCTTTCCCAGACCACATTGTACAGTCTTCAGGAGCTAAACAGGGAGACTTCCTCCCCCCGCAGGAGCATCATTAGCACTGTGGAAATAATACTGAATTAGGGTTCAAGCCACAGCTCCATTACTTTTCTGGAGACTTCAAGTCATGTAACCCTTCTCATCCCTGTTGACTGCCAAAATAGAATGATACCTACCTCAGGGATTAGATGTGAGAATATGAAAGCATCCTGAAACTGTACACTTTTAATCTCAGGTAAGATGAAGGGTGTTGGTATCATAAGCACATGTATTAAAGACAGAGCTACTGGGGCACCTGGGTGGCTCAGTGGTTTAAGCCTCTACCTTCAGCTCAGGTCATGATCCCAGGGTCCTGGGATGGAGCCCTGCATCAGGCTTTCTGCTCAGCAGGGAGCCTGCCTCCCTCTCTCTCTCTGCCTGCCTCTCTGCCTACTTGTGATCTCTGTCTGTCAAATAAATAAAATAAAATAAAATCTTTAAAAAAAAAAAAAAGACAGAGCTACTGAAATGAAGAAATTCATAGCAGTAGACCTCCGTAAGAAGCGATAACTTATATGGGTTTTCCAGTTGCTACCGAGAATAAAAACTGCAGATCAGCCATCAGAAATGAGGCCAGGTCAGATCCCCAAATCTCCCCTTTTTCATTCTCTTTCTGGGGAAGCTATGTCACAGAACTCTAGTAAAGGCACATCTACCTTCATTTATGAATTAAACTTGCATTTTTTTCATTTGAAAACAAATAAAATAGCCCTTTTTCACTTTGTATCAATGCTGCCTACCCATGTATAAATCCTCAAAATAAAACCCATTTCACGGTCATTTTTAAAAACCCGCTTTATCTGCCTGGTCTTTAGCCTCTGAAAGCACCTGCCAGATCTCTGAGCCAAGGTCACAGAGCACGTGGGTTAGCTGCAGAGACCCCCTCATTCACCCCCTAGTAAGTGCCTGGAGTGGCTCTTTGTCTCTCATCCACTTTCTCCAAGAGGCTCATCTTCACCTGTCCGTGATTTCCTGGCTCTCCCATTCCAGCTGCAATCTTGCCTCTGGATCTTGAGACTTGTTGATTCAGAAAACACTGAGTGCCTGCTGTGTGCCAGGCACTATTTGTTCACAGTGAACAAAACCATCAAAACCACATGGCTCCCTGAAGCTCATGGTCTAGTTCAGTCCTGAGTCCTAATTTTAGAATTTAGGTTTCCTCAATGGGTTCTGACATCTCTGGACCTGGCACGTTTTAGCCCTGTGGGCAGCAAACTTCAATTGTCAATTGTGTCATCAAGAAAAGGAGAACTTGAAGTAATGGCGCATGGAACTTTCTAGAGAACCAGGTTCAAGAAAACCAAATAAACTACAACAGGGCACACAAATGCAAAAAACACAGGCATGTCAGCTTCCACAGCCTCCTTTTGTGGATCCTCCACAGAAAATGGCCAAAGTAACCTTTGTTCCCCTGGATCCCCTCTTCTAGTTGGATATGCCAGGCTAGGTGTCTTTCCCTCAAAATTATCCTGGATGTGTCCATTATGTCTCATGGGACTGCCTCTCTCTGGAACCATTTAGAAGGTTAAGGAGGGGAAATAAAACAAAATACCTTCTTTAAAGCAAGAGTTCTAAGTAATCAAAATACCACATTTACTGACCGTCAATTCCTAGCACACCTGATGCTCTATCTCTGTTCCTGAGCAAGAGCTTGGAGTTAAACAATAAGTATAGCACTTCCCTTCCAGTACCAGTTTGGAAATTAGCCACCAGATGGTGGGTTTTGTTGGTTGGCTTTTTCATAAACTTTACAATGGTATTCAATTTGCATATGGAGAGTTTTAAAAGAACGGCAGAGCTTGAGAGTTAAACTGGAGACCAGATAGCGGACTCTGGATCCAAATGTCCCAAGCACCGTGTCATATACTTATGAAAGTAGAAAGACAAAAAATCACAATAACACTAGAAACAAAGGAAATTAATAATCCAATGTTCTCTGGGAGAAATTTACAAAAACTGAAGCGTGGATGGAGCCCTAGAACAGAGAAGCAGAGGAAGGAAGTAAAAATGTGCCCCCTCGTTTGACCACAAAACTCTCAGAAACGTCAGGTCTCTGATGCCCTTATGGATGGTAGCCCCCCTCCTATTGTCACGTAACCACTTTCTGAAATGACTGTTGTTTGTTTCCTACTGGAGTCATTAGTGCTGCCTACACGGACTTTTCTCTCTCTTCCTTCGTATATGATAGGATTGCATTTCCTCGATCCCTTGATGAGATATAGACCTGTGACTCCCTTTGCTTGAGAAAAGTGATGTGTGTCACTTCTGGATGGAAGCTTTCACACCCAGTGCACATTAGCGAAACTGATATGGCCTCTGCTAAGGGGACCAGAAGCTCTCCAGACGGTGGCTGCTCCAACAGCCTAGATCCTGGAGTGAGAAACAAACCTATTATGTCAAGGCACTAAGAGTTGGGGGGTGTTTGTTACTGCAGCATGACCTAGCCCATGCTGACTTCTATTCCTATATCTTAAATGAGGGTTGCCATATATTCTTCACAAAATTTCATAATCCAGTGGATGTGAGAGAGAAAAACATGCATTTAATTTTTAAGTAATCAAACGTATTTACATTTTAGTATATTTCCATTTTCAAAACTGTTCTTCTGTTTTACAGTAACTAGGCAGATCAGGGGGTTGGCAAATTTTTCTGTGAAAGACCAGACAGTCAATACCTTAGCTTTTGTGGGTCATACATATGGTCTTTACTGCAAATACCCAACCCTATTGTTGTTGGTATTTTAATATTTATTTATTTATTTTAGAAAGTGAGAGCATGAGCATGCAAGTGGTAGGAATGGCTGAGGGAGAGAATCTTCAAGAAGACACCCTGCTGAGCTTGGAGCCTGACAGGAGGTTCAATCTTGTGACCCATGAGATCATGACCTGACTGAAACCAAAAGTTGGACGATTAACCAACCAAGCCACCCAGGTACCCCAACCCTGCTGTTGTAGCACTAAGCAGTTATAGACAATTTATAAGGGAATATCATGGCTGTGTTTCTTTTTTTTTTTAAGATTTTATTTATTTATCTGACAGAGAGATAGAGAGCACAAGTAGGCAGAGCGACAAACAAAGGGAAAGGGAGAAGCAAGCTCCCCATGAACAGGGAGTCCAAAGCAGAACTCAATCCCAGCACCCTGCGATCATGACCCGAGCCAAAGACAGATGCTTAACCAACTGAGCCACCCAGGCACTCCCATGGCTGTGTTTCAGTAAAATTTTATTTACAAAAATAGATGGCAGGCCACACTTGGCCCACATGGCATGACTTTCCAACGCCTGATAGAGATCACTGAAGAGGGAAGGGAATCAATCAACTTTGTACTGACTTCCCCACCATTCAGCTTCATTTGTTGACTTACACATTGTTCATTGCACTGAAAAATCTTTCTATAGCTGCATTCAGGACAGGAATCAAAGCCTAAAAATGAATTAATTTCAAAAATTTTAGAACTTTTGTTAATTAAATAACTATGCTGGCCCCACAGGGAGAGAAATGGTATAGTTAAAGAAAGAACTTCATCATAAAGGGAATTAGGAAAGAGATCTTTTTTCCTAAGTAGGAGCCATTAAATTTTTCTGATTTCATCATGATTGGATGTTTACTACAAGAAATACAGCATGTACTGAGGCCACAAAAATACGATATACAAAATTATTCAAAGGACACATTTCCCTAGGTACCTTGCATAAATATTTAAAGCTTCTTTTGTAAAATTTTCAACCAAACACACTGAAAACAATTGCTTATACAATGCAAATGTAACTCTTTTCTTAAGAAGTAATTATTTTTGTCAAGGAATTGAATTTTCTCAAAACGAAAGAAAGGGCCAATTTATTTTATTTTGAGCAGTGAATATGATGAGCACAGAAATAAGTGAATAGAATGCAGACAAGTTCTGGAACTTCTAGCTATTGTAGTAGGGTATATCTTTGGCTCAGAGTGCTTTCTTCCTCCCTGATCATCACTTGCCAATATCCCCCACCGTTCACCTCCCCATCCCACTGATGTTGTGCTCACCCAAGTGACTAGTTTAGCCAGTAGAGTGTTAACAGAAATGACAGAGTGAGATGTCAGAGCAGAGGTCTTTAATGACCAGTCCCAAGTTTGTTTTCCCCTCTTGCACTCTGCCATCTTGGCACACATGCCAAAAGGGAATGATGGCCCTTTGCCGTTACACCTGTGATGCAGAACACATGCAACAGACTTGAAATTGAACTTGAACCCAACTCTTAGCCCAAAGCATAACCATTCCAACCAACCTACAGATACGTGGGTGACAAAATAAATGTTTGTTTTTGTATGCCATTGGGATTCTGGAGTTCTTTGTTATGCAGTATTATCACATTAATTGTTGACTAATACAGCTTTTACCATACACTATTTCCCACTTTATATTATTTACTACTTTATATTATTTACTATTTTATATACTATTTTGTTTTATATTTATATATTACAAATATATAATTATATTTACTATTTTGTATGTTACTATTAATATTTTACATTTCTTGCTTAATCAGAAAACATTTTTTACATTGTCATAGGAAAAATCATGGTTTGCAAATAAACTCTCATCATTTCATGGGGCGCCTGTGTGGCTCAGTCAGCTAAGCATCTCCTTTCAACTCAGGTCATGACCTAGGGTCATGGGGTCGAGTCCTGCCTCGGGCTCCCTGCTCAGTGGGGAGTCTGCTTCTCCCTCTCCCTCTGCTTCTCCTCTCCACTCATGCTTGCTCACACTCGCTCTCTCTCAAAAATAAATAAAATCTAAATAATAATAATAAAAAAGAAAAAATATACATCTTTCCTTATTGATGACATTATTAGATTCCTAGAAAACGTAAGATTTAATAGAAGACAATTAATTAGGTAATGGAACTAAACACAAAATAAATACATAAAATTAACATCTTTTACCAGATTAACAATAATCAACTATAAATATGTGTGAAAAAAATCAAGATTGTGATCAAAACTGTGTAATATATAGGAACAAGTATGATTTTTTAAAGTTATAGGACATAAGTGAAAAGACATGCCACAGAGTGCAAAAGGATATTCACAAAGCACATATTCAACAAAAGAACTTATAACCAGAAAAAATATATACATAATTATATACATATATATTCTAAGTGGGCTCCATGTCCAGCATGGAACATAATGCAGGGCTTGAACTCATGACCCTGAGATTAAGACCTGGGCTAAGATGAAGAGTCAGACACTTAACTGACTGAGCCACCCAGGTGTCCCCAGAATATATTTTTTAAAATTCTTTTGAATCAATAGAAAAAGAAAGCCAGTCCATTTAAAAAAAAAAAAAAAAGGCAAAAGACTTAAACCAGACACTCCACAAAAGAGGCTATCCAAATGATAAATAAGCATATGAAAAATATTTAACATCATTGGTCACAATGAGATACTATGTACTCATCAGAATAGCTAACATTCTAACAACTGACAACCCAAGTTGGCAAGAACGGGGACATCTGGTCTGTCCCAAAGTTGGCAGTAGCATCACTTGGCATGGGAACTTCGCAGAACTCTGGCATTCTCTGTTAGAGGTGAACATCTGCATACATGTTGCCCAGCAATTCCCTTCCTGGCATATACTCAAAGGCAATGTGTCCACAAGTGGACCAACAGACATATATAAGAATGCTTTGGGTGTTACTCCTAACAGCCAGAATGTTAAACAACCCAGATGTCCAGCAAGAGTAGAATGGAGGAGTAGAAATGTAAATGATACACCCACTGTGGAAATGTTATAGTGATTCCTCAAAAAATTAATCATATGGTCCAGCAATTCCACTTCTGGGTATATACTCAAAAGAGCAGAAAGCAGAGATCTGAACGGATAGCTGTATACCCATGTTCCCACCAGAATTATTCACGACCGCTAAAAGATGGAAGTGATCCAAGTGTCCCTCAACAAATAAATGGATAAACACGGAGAAAACAAAATGAATGGGAAAAACAAAAATATTCTACACAAAGGAATATTATTTAGCCTTAAAAAGAAAAAATCTGACTCACGCTACAACACAGATGATGAAACTTGAAGACAATAATTATACTAAGTGATGATGGGAGAGGATTTGCCAGTTCAACATTGTTATCTATAAAACACACATTACATAAAAATCTTAACTTTAAAAAATAGAATGAACATGGGACGCCTGGGTGGCTCAGTCGGTGAAGTGTCTGCCTTTGGCTCAGGTCATGATCCTGGGATCCTGGGATCAAGTCCAGCATCGGGCTCCTTGCTCAGCGAGGAACCTGCTTCTCCCTTTGCTTGCTGCTCCCCTTGCTTCTGCTCTCTCTCTCTCCCTCTCTCTGACCAATAAATAAATAGAGCTTTTTAAAAAATCAGGATGAATGATTTTGCTGAAATAAAGGCAAGAAACTCTTAAGAGTAATGTACAACAAAATAATAAATAAATAAATAAATAAATAAATTAAATTACACTGAGTGAAATAAGCCAGACACAAAAGGACCCATGTGATACAATCCCACTTATATGAGGAACCTGGTGTAGTCAGACTCTCAGAGGCAGAAAGTAGAATGATGGCTGCAAGGGGCTGAGGAAAAGGGAAATGAGAAGCTATTGTTTAATCCCCATAGATTTGAGTTTGGGAAAACAAAAAGTTGCTGGAGATGCATAGTGGTGACGGTTGCAAAAGAATGTAAATATGCTCAATGCCATTGCAAGGCACACTTTAAAATGATTAAAATGGTAAGTTTTATGTTATTTATATTTTACCACAATAAAAAAAATTTACCAGTGGATTTGATAACCTGTCACTCATGTGATGGGATAATATACAGCAATGAAAATGAAAACAAGATAGATTTTAAATTTTTAAAATCCAGTAGTGAAAAAAAAGTGATGTGTATGTTTCAATATGCATAAACAATGACAAAAAGAGATGCAAAAGGACACTGTTACATCCTTAGGAACATAGAGAACATATTTTTAGCCGTGTTAGAATTGCATTATGTTCCAGCTTTATCCAGGAAGCCTTCTGAAAACTGAGGCCAAGAAAATTTCAAATGATCGAGACAAATACTTAGATGACTTTTCTTTTAATATGTCTTACTGAATAAACAAACAAACAAACAAACAAACAGAAATTCCAAGCTACCCAGTTCTATCCTGGACCCTGGCATCCCTTCCCCAGCGGCACTAACCATTCCCTGGGGCAGGGTTCTGAGACCACAGTCGCTGGCTAGCAGCTGAAGTAGACAAGGCAGTGAACGCTTGCTTCTCAAGTGTGAGATTCCGAGGAGGGAGGGACAGAGTCAGGAATGGCCCTTGGAGAGGATTCTTGCCAAGACTGCAATTTCTGATTAATGTTTCTGAGGCAGGCAGAGTAATAGATTGTTTCAAGTGGCCAAGAAATACAATGTATCAAGTTACTCAACCTTCCTTCCGGGGAGAGAAGATTCCTGGGGCTCCCATCAAACTGCGAAGCCAGTGAGATGCACACGTGCTCATCCTCCTCCCTTGAGATGGGAGAGGAAGACACTGGCAGCACGGTGCGTCCGGTGGGAGTTAGGGGGGAGTTCAAGGCCAACTCATACCCAGAGTCAGGTGAGCCAGGCCCCTGACAAGCCCTCACTACTCCAACATCAAGTGGGCGGAAAAGAGCAATGAGGAGCCATGAAACAAGGTTGGTCCAGAGAAAAAGGAAACAGTATACTCAGGCTGCTCAGCAGAGGAATATCCACTGTGTTTATTCTTTAAAAAAAAAAAAAAAATGACAAACACTCAAATAACCAGAAAAGTTATTACTGAAACCTGCAGCCCTATACTAGTCTTCTAGGATTCTCTCCCAGAGCCCTTGGAAGGAGTGTGGCTCTGACCACACTGCCAGAAGCGCGAGAATTAATTTCTGCTATTTTAAAGCACGTACTTTGTGCTGGTTCCTTATAGCAGCCCTAGGAAACTATTATAGTGAGATATTCTGAAAAGTGTATTTGATGTAAATGGGTACAGTTCAAAATCAGTAACAATGAAATAAACAACCTTTATCCACAACCTAGTTTATGAAAGGGAAGTTACTGGTAGCTTGGAAGCCCCTCCAATGTGCCCTTCCCAGATCACTATCCCCACCCTTATCTCTACTATCTGAAATTTTGCGTTGAGCGTTCCTTTCATTTTCATTATAATTTCTTTATATATACATATATGAATCTATCCCGAAATAACATGGTGCTTAGTTTTGCCTGTTTGGGCTTTTGTAAAAATTGAGTCATACTTTATATGCTCTTCTTTATATGTGTTTGTTAAACAATTTTGTTTTTTGGGTTTTTTTTTTTAAGATTTTATTTATTTATTTGACAGACAGAGATCACAAGTAGGCAGAGAGGCAGGCAGAGAGAGAGAGAGAGGAGGAAGCAGGCTCCCTGTTAAGCAGAGAGCCCAATGCGGGGCTCAATCCCAGGACCCTGGGATCATGACCTGAGCCGAAGGCAGAGGCTTTAACCCACTGAGCCACCCAGGTGCCCCAACAATTTGGTTTTGAAGAGTAATTCGTGATGATGTGTAATATTTCACATACAATCCATTTACTTTGCTACAAATAATACTTCAGTGGTTTCCTAATATTGTGTTATTATAAACAATATTACCGTGAACATTCTTGTGTAGGTCTCCTAATACACATGGACATTACAATTATAAAAACCCGGGTTACAATAGGTCTAGCATTGAAATAGAATGCTAGAAATAGAGTTTCTATTTGAAATACAGTTTCTACCTAACAGAATTGCTGAATTATAGAATGTGTTTATGTTCAACTTTATGAAAAGTACACTTTAAGTACACAGATAATAGAATTAAAAGGAACTTTTTAGATGTCAAAGTCACAGACTCAGAACAAGATAGAAAAGATGAGATTAAAAAACCAATCAGTTAATAATCCAAAACATCTGACAAGGACAGGAAAGAAATACAGACCAATCTCACTTATGAATATAGATGTGAAAATCATAAGTAAAATATAAGCAATTCAAATGTAAAAATACCTAATAATAATATACCAAGTTGACTTTACTCCAGGAATGCATGCATGGCTAAATATTATGAAAAATTCATATAATTTATAAAATGAGTCACACTATAAAACATGAAAGTATATGATCACCTCAATCAGTATTAAAAAGGTTTGATAATATTCAGAATATATTTCTCTTTTTAAAAAAAAACTCTTTATAAATCAATACTAGATAAAGTGATTTTTAACATGATGGAAAATATCCACATTAAAGTAGGAACAAAGATAGAATGCTTGCTTTCACATCCATTATTCAAACTAAAATCTCTAGTCTCTGTATTAAGAGAAAGTAAGGTATAAATATAAAGGAGACAAAAATTAAAAAGGAGAAAAGTTATTATTCAGAGATGACATATGATTTGCAAGTGATTTTTCACCTAGAAAACACATGATTAAAAATCTTGGATTGTAAAACTTACCTTTGAAAAATGTCCCCATAATGGAGACAGATAAACACACCAACGGTAGTGTGTCCTGCAAAGACAATTTGTCCTACGGTATTGGCACAATGTTTTTAGTGGAGCAACAGATTAGGGAGAAGACTCGCATTAATAATTCTTGTTATATGAAAAATGTTAACTATGGACACAGGTATCATGAAAAAATGGTCACATCATTAGATGAAACAGCTGGTTCACCTCCCCTTTCTTGTACTCACTCTTAGAACTGTATTGGATGGAAGAGGGAATGGAATTGTCTAACATTTATATCATTATCTCTTTTCTCTCTATTTTTTTTTTCCTGACAGAGCAGACATTTGAATTTATGTACTTCAAATGCATACATAATCTAACATCATTATAAATAAAATCTTAATACCCAGTTGTGGCCGCTTGCAGATTCTGCTTTTGCTTTATGCCAAGCTTGATAACAAAATCTAGCCCTGCTACAAATCCTATCTCTCAACAAATAATCCTCTCACACCAAAAACATTACTAAAAAACTAGAATTTGCTAAGATATTGATAGTGCAGGAGGTTTTGCATGTGTGGGGAGTGGGATATATGGGAAATCTCTGTACTTTTCATTTGATATTGCTATGAACCTAAAACTGCTCTAAAAAATATATTTTATAATTAAAAAATAGAATTTGCTCATTATGTGCAAAATTAAAGAGCTGACATCACAGAGTGCATGTTATTTCCAATAGGCAACTCTTTTGGGAAATCAGGACCCCAGCTCTTGGCCCCAGAATTAAGAGGCCCAATTGTGGCTTTTTCCAGCTGAACCCATGTCCATGACCTGTGGTCTATGGAGTCAAGAGCTGTGCTCTCGAGAGCACATGTCTTCAAGCTGTCCTTTTGTCCCTCACCTACTCTCTCTTCTTTTCTGTCTATGCAATCTTTCTCTGCCTCCCTTATTTTATTTTTTATTAGAAAAGCTTCTTGTTTATTTCATGAAACCCAAAAACCAGCCACATGATCATTTTTACCCTCAACCTTCTTAGTCTTTTTGCAGTGAAACCAAGCTCTATGTATAAACAAAGGTTAAATCAGCAGCAGAGATGCTAAGACAGTCTCCAACTCGCTTACAAACACAAACACCAATTCTTTCTATGTATATGCATTAATTTGTTAGAAAATATTAAGGAAAAACTGTCCTTTTGCATAGCAACAAAGACAAAATAACCTGAAGTCAAATCAACAGAAAATGTGCAGGATTTATATGAAAAGAATTATGAATTATATGAAAAGAATTGGAAGCCTATATGGAGGTACCCAAAAGCTACAAAAGTGGAGGGATATGCTGTGGTCCAGATTATAAGTTTCTATATTGTACAGGTGACAATTATCACCAAATTAACATTTAATGCAGTGAAATTCCAAACAAATTCTCAATGGTATTTTTTTATTTTAAACAATAAAGATAAATAGGATAATATAAGATGTGCACTATCTTGTAGTGAAGAAGGCCCCAGAAGTATAGAATAAAACCCAAAATCCATCTAGAAGCTCTCTCAATGGACTACACACATAAAAATTTAGAATTTCTGCTTGGGAAAAAAAAAAGGCTATGAAAAAGTAAGAAAATGCAAAGGCAGAGGACACGCTAAAATAAGTTTACAACATAAAAAAAAGAAAAAAGCCGACATATTTGCAAGAGGTATTTTTAATCAATAAAATACTACATAACGAGAAATCAAGAAACAAGTAAAGAACACAAATGGGTCACAAATGGCCAATAAAAATACAAAGTATTGTTCAACATCAGTAGTAACCAAAGAATGCAAGCATTCTTAAAATGAGATAATTAGGGGCGCCTGGGTGGCTCAGTGGGTTAAGCCTCTGCCTTCGGCTCAGGTCATGATCTCAGGGTCCTGGGATTGAGCCCCGAATCGGGCTCTCTGCTCAGCGGGGAGCCTGCTTCCTCCTCTCTTTCTGCCTGCCTCTCTGCCTACTTGTGATCTCTGTCTGTCAAATAAATAAATAAAATCTTTTAAAAAATAAAATAATTATCCTTTATCACTAGACAAAGATTTTTTTAAAGTATTCTTCAGGATTCAGGAATTGCATATTCTCATAAACCATCAGTGTATGACAGGGTATAAACCTGCATAACTTAAAAAGTGCTTTGGCAGTAAACATAAAATCCATAAAATGTGCCTAACATTTGACTTAATAGTCTTTCTTTCAGGAATTTGTTCTATGCAAATAACTATACAAAGGGTCTAATTACCTGAGCAAAAGAATGATTGCCTTGACCTAATTTATGGAAGGTGAAAATTTAGAAACAGCCTGAATGTCCAGCATCTGCCAGGCCCGCTAAAATTAAGCATCACGGGGTGGACTATTGGACGGCCGTGAAAAATGACGCTGCCGGTTCCAGGCTGTTAGCAGGAGGAGTCGTAGCAGCCAGGCCCTTGCCCTCCCCACAAGCACCGCCAAGATGCCCAAGAGTAAGGGCAACTCAGCCCACAGGCAGTATCAGCTATCAGCATAGTGGTCCAGCAAACCCATTTCTGCGAAAGTTTAAACCAGCCCCCACCTCACAAAGGCAACAGGGAACTCTCAGTCTTCAGAATACAAACAAATAAAGGAGAAAAAGGAGCAAAAGGAGGGGCTGAAGTGGGTCACAAAAAACTATAGACTAATATGCAGAAAACAGAACAAACAGGAGCAGCCAGGCTCTGAGGAAGTTGAGCAAAAGCCGAGTCTGATGACGAATATCCTATCCCAAGACTTCTCCGTGCGGCCCGCCCTTCCCTTACTCGTCAACTGTCTTGTAAAGACAAGACTTTTAGAAGCTCTGGAAATAATCATTAAGAGGTTTTGGGGGATTTGGGGGTTTTGTGTGTGTGCGTGCGTATGTTTTACATCCTTAGGTAAGTGTCAATGCTTTTTCTTCAAAGGCTAAACTAGGCCCTGTTGTTCAGTGTTTCTGCACAGCCAGGAGTCACAGGAACATTGGAGTGAAGTAGCCTGTGGCATCTTGTGCACCAATTTACCATCCCACAGGCTGGTGCTGGGAAGGGTTAGAGCCCATTATACAAAACACAATTAAATGCCATGCATACTCATAATCATGCACGCAGCACATCTCAAAGATTTCAAATTGCGAAGCTTCAACCCCCATGTTCTTTGAGAGCACAGTTTTTTCAAGGCACCTGCTCCCTGACTTTGGGTCTCCCACTTAGACGTGAGTGTCACCTGTGACATTTCCAGTAGCAGCAGTCCAGTCTATCCTACAGCCTTGCTAATACACTGTTAAGATGGGACTTTTTTTAGAATGTATGATATTAAGAAGATTTAGAAGTATGATATTAAGTCATGAATTCGTGGAACTTTAGACTTTCACTGAAGTGACTGGGCAATTTTTTAGAAAACAATTGCAACCATTCTTTTTTTAGATTGTTAATACTTGCATAGGAATTACATTCAGATTCATACATATATAGATTCTTACATGTAAGAACTATATACAGATTGTTTATAGTGTCTGTGAACAGAAGAGGCAGAAGCCTTAATATCTCAATTATTATCCAAATGGGGGAAAAGGGGGAGGGGATTCTTGGTGGCTCAGTCAGTTAAGTGGCCAACTCTTGATTTTGGCTCGGGTCATGATCTCAGGGTCCTGAGATAGATCCCTGCACTGGGATCCTCACTCAGTGGGGAGCCTGCCCTGCTTGAGGATTCTCTCTCTCTCTCTCTCTTTCTCTCCTTCTGCCCCTCCCCCCACTCATGCTATCCCTCTCACTCTCTCTCTTTCTCTTTAGTAAAGGAATAAATCTTTTTTAAGAAAGAGGTGCCTGGGTGGGTGGCTCAGTCGGTTAAGTGTCCAACTTGGTTTTCATCATCTCAGGGTCCTGATATTAGGACCCATGTCAAGATTTTCTCCCTCTCCGTCTGCCCCTCCCCTACCACCACTTGCACTTGTTCTCTCTCTCTCAAAAAAAAAAAAAAAAAAAAAAAAAAAGATGGTGCATATATACTGTATTTTATTGGCTCAACCACCTACATTTTTCACACAGGTCCTGCTATCCTTCTAACTTCTTGGATATGCACAAACCCCAGCAAAGCTTCCATACAGTTATCATTTCAAATTGAGTTATGCACTTTATTGGTAGTAGAGCCACTGAGTTTCATTCTTATTTAAAATACCTTCCCAAAGATTTCACCATAACTTCATTGGAACAAACTTCCATAATGTATACAGAAAGATAGGGAAACAAAAAAGCAGGAACAAACTTAATAGTACTGAAGCAAATAATCTTTGTTGAAAGAATGAATTTAAGTTCATTTTTTTTCTAGAGAAGACAACCAAATGCTCAATGGGACCCAAGGAAGAAAATAAGCAGAAGTGGCTAAAGATAGGAAAATACCAGAAAGATAGCCATCACACACCATGCAATGCAACTAAAGAGTAGAGAAACACAAAAGTCAGAAGAGATGAAGGAAATTTTAAAGCATCAGGAAGCTGCTTCTGTCAGACAGAGAAAGACAAATACCATATTGATCTCACTTATATGCGGAATTTAAAAAAAAACAAAAAACCAAACTCATGGATACAGAGAACAGAGAGGGGCTTGCCAGGCAGAGGGGCTGGGGAGTAGGAAAAATGGGTGAACAGGGTCAAAAGGTACAAACTTCCAGTTATAATATAAGTCCTGGGGATATAATGTACAGCGTGGTGACTACAGTTAATAATACTGTCTTATATTTCTGAAAGTTACTAAGCGATTAGATCTTAGAAGTTCTCATCACAAGAAAAGACGTGTAACTTTATGTGTGCTATTGAATGTTAACTAGACTTACGCTGATCATCTCACAATATATACAAATATTGACTCCTTATACTGTACACGTGAAACTAATATAACTAATACAATATAATAGTATATGTCAATTACACCTCAATTTTTTATAAAGTTTTTTTATTCATTTATTTGAGAGAGAGAGAGAGCAGAGTGAGTGAGAACATGAGTGAGAGGAAGAGGGGCAGATGGAAAGGGAGATGCAGGCTCCCCACTGAGCAGAGAGCAGAGCCCTATGTGGGGCTCGATCTCAGGACCTCAGGATCATGATCTGAGACTGCGGACCCTAACTGCCTGAGCTACCCTGGCGCCTCTACACCTCAACTTAAAAAAAAAAAAAGAAAAAAGAGGAGGAGGAGAAGGAAGAGGAGGAGGAAGAAGGAAAAAGAAGAAGAGGAAGAGGAGAAAGAAACTGGTCATGACACATAGGACTATCAATGAGGCATTGTCCCATAGTTTAAATGGCAGCATTTTTTTCTTTCTTCCTCAGCAGAACATAAAATAAAACACTAACAATAATGATATCTTACATTCAGTGAAATATAGTTTTTGTGTTAACATGAAAGATATCCTTGGTACACTGTAAGCTTCCCTTTCAGCAGCGCACAGGCTAAAAGAGAATGATCCAGAGTTGGTGTAGCACCTGGATAAGGGCAACATGCAACCTCACGAAGTGTTCCATGGTCTTTCTATTTCTTAATCTAGGTGTTTATTTGTGAACATCCACCCATCTGTACACTTAGGTTTGGTGCACATTTCACTAAGTGTGCCATGCTTTAATATAAGTTTCTTGAAATATCAGCGCAGAACAGTTTGTAGAGCATGGATACTTTTTTGGTAACTGGGTGCAGGTGGGCACGTATTCTCCATTTGCGTGCACGTTCGTGAATGCAGGCATAGAATCTAAATGTCAGTAGGAATGATCGGATACAGGTACCTTTCACTTTATTCTTTCTCCTTTTCTGGGTCTGGAGACTTTCTACAATGAGCACATTGTTTACAATCAGAAGAAAAAGACAGAAAGACATACTGTCACTTTACAAACACACGCACATAAAACTGGCGTATTGTGCTTCACAGAAATTGTGTAGAGAAATAATGAAGGATGTGTACAAATCAGCTTTTAGAATACTCATCACATTCATATCTTCTACCCAGTGTGTTCATTTCTGAGAATTTAGCCTACAAATGATTAGAGATATCGGCAAATATTTATTTACTAAGTTTTTCATCACAGTGTTTTATAAAGTATCAAACACTTTGATAACATCTGAATAGTTAAATTACTGTACATTCATACAATGAATGCAACCACTAACATGGGTGTGGATTTTGAAGAAAAGGTGATGACATAAGAGATGCTTATTCACACTGTCAAATGAAAATGTACAACACGAGACTCTAAATGCAGTATAAAAAATTTTGTAAAATAGGCATAAAATAAATATATGAAATACACATGCAAATAAAAAAGGAAGAAATACATGTAAATGTTTATAGTGGTTATATAACTGTGAATTTTACTTTTTAATTTACTTTTTAATTTACTTTTTAATTGTCTTTTTATACCTTTCTGCATTTTCTAAATTCTGTAAAATGAGTTACATATTCTGTAATTTTTACAAAGTCATTTTTTAAATCACTGCAGTCACAGACACTTAATCCAGAGAGCAAACATCCACACCAAAATAAAATGCTAATTCTACAGAGAAACACAGAAAATGCCCCAGGCCCTGCTTTGCAGCCCTGTACTCACCATAACTGAAAGATGACCTGTTATTTAGAGTCTACTGGGTCCATTGAAATGCAGCCCTTTTACTCCTACTCATCTTATTTCCTTCCCCAAAATAAATTACAAAAACTGATGGAGGCAGGCAGAGGAATGTAGTTGTCAAGAGATATAACAATTAATGTAAACATGAGAAAAAAAGAAAATAAAAAATAATAGTAGACACAGTCATAATCCAGGGTTATTTAGCCACAGGACATAGAATCCCATAGACTTGAGGGCAACAATGAATTAAAACAATCCATATCTGCATCCAGAATGTAAGTCAAGTCATTAAAAACTTTTCTATGGAACATTTCTCTATAAAAAACTCTCAAGTTATAAAATTTCATAGAAGTGAGCAGAGTTATAAAAGTTAGACCAAGGAGTTTTATAATTTTTTGAATGCATAACAAACATTTCCTTTAATAGGTTAATATTGTACTACCATATTTATAGAGAAACATACATAAAAAATCTAATTTTTGAAGGATCAAAGTTTGAAATGTGTCTTACACCATAAGTGGATCATTTTGCGCATTGATTTGGTTCAGAATTCAGCAAATTAATATCTATGTTTTTTATTCACTCCTTTTATTACTGAACACTTTATTAAAACACAAATTCAGAGAATCCTTTTATTCACATTTTTGCTGAGAATTTCTGTATTAAAAGAGGGAAGTAGAAAACACCACCTGCTCAGTATTTAATTTATCTGTCACCTTATGATTCTTCTGGCAATCTTATAAGAGATCAGAAGAACAAACTATAGCCCTAGTCTAACACTATTGGATGATTAAATCTGGCTGCTTTTTGATACATAATGAAGCCCTTTTTACCTGACAGGCTCCCTATCTCTTACAAAAAAATAAAAAGCAAAATAATTCATCTTTAATACCTATTATGTTACACTTTACATGGGGGAGGAAGGTCTTTACTTCTATCTGCTCATGTCTTCTTTATGTCACAAATTTTTCTCAAGGTAAGCACCTAGGATTTGAGACAAAGGAAAGCAATTTTGTAACCATAACAATAATAATCACATATACAGATCTATCTATCTATCTACCTATAGTAAGTTATGCTAATATGTGAGTCTTGTATTACATAGTAAGGGCAGTGACATTTAGAAGTGATTATGGGCAAAGATGACTTATGGATAAGAACTGCACTAATAACATACAACAGTGTTTTTCCCAACAGTAGCTTGTAAATTATGGGGGAAAGTATTCGAGTTAAGAGATATTTGCCTAATTTTTAAAATATTACATGAATGGCTGAATAGTGATTATCATTTACTAATGTTTGTAAAACTTTTACATTTTATGTATATTGTCCCACTGTTTCCAAAAGCATGAGAGACGCAGCAAGCAAAAAGAGACGTTGCAGATGACTGGACTGAAGGCAACTGTGGTTCAGCCACAACAGTAGCTACAACAACATGCAACATACATAGGAGACAGCCCTGAAGCACCAGGTCCTGGTGAACAGGGGACACTACACTGCAGGGCACTATACTATCTCCTCTTCACAATGCCACTACTTTCAAGAGCAGGAGACATAGCTGACTTTCCTAACACAAATAGCGAGTTAGACAAAATGGGGAAACAAGAGAAGTATGTCCCAAATCAAAGAACAGGACAAAACCACAGCAAAAGAGTTACATGAAACAGAGATAAGTAACATGCCTGATAGAGAATTTAAAGTAATGGTCAAAAATATACTAAGTGGACTTGAGAAAGAATGGAAGATCTCAGAGAAATCCTCAACAAAGAGATCAAAAACAAAAAAGAACCCATCAGGGGCGCCTGGGTGGCTCAGTGGGTTGAGCCTCTGCCTCGGCTCGGGTCATGGTCTCAGGGTCCTGGGATCGAGCCCCACATCGGTCTCTCTGCTCAGCGGAGAGCCTGCTTCCCTTCCTCTCTCTCTCTCTGCCTGCCTCTCTGCCTACTTGTGATCTCTGTCTGTCAAATAACTAAATAAAAAAAATCTTAAAAAAGAACCCATCAGAGATGAAGAACTCAATAACTGAAATTTAAAATACACTAGAGGGAATAAATAGTAAACAAGAGGAAGCAGAAGACAGATCATTGACCAGGAAGACAGAGAAATGGAAAACAATCAGGCAAACAGGAGAAAGAAAAAAGAATAATAAAAAAAGAGAGAATAGATTAAGGGAACATCAAGCATAACAACATTCACATTATAAGAATCCCAGAAAGAAAAGAGAGAGAAAAGGAGGCAGAAAATCTATTTGAAGAAATAATAGCAGAAAACTTGCTGAATCTGGGGAAAGAAACAGAAATATCTAGATCCAGGAGGTACAGAGGGCCTCCAATGAAATCAATCCAAAGTGATCCACATCAAAACACGTAAAAATTAAAATGGCAAAGTGTAGGGATAAAGAGAGAATTTCAAAGAGAAAGAGAAAAGAAAACAGTTACATTAAAGGGAAACCTGATAAGCCTATCCACTGATTTTTTAGCAATAGCTTTGTAGGCCAGAGCAAGTGGCATCATATATTCAAAGGCCTGAAAGAAAAAAAAACCTGCAACCAAGAATACTCTATTCAGCAAGACTATCATTCAGAATAGAAGGAAAGATAAAGACTTCCTCATAGAAACAAAAGTTAAAGTAATTCATCACTTTAAACCAGCCTTATAAGAAATGTTAAAGGGGATTCTTTGAGTGGAAAGGAAGGACCATAAGTGGGAATAAGAAAAGTAGGAAGCCCAAAGAAATAAAATTAAGTATATCTACAAAAAATCAGTTAAGGGATTCGCAAAATAAAAAGAATGTAAAGTATGACACCATACATCTAAAATGTGGGGGGAGGGAGTAAAAATTTAGTACTTTTAGAATGAGTTCAAGCTTAAGCAACCATCCATGTTAATATAAACTGCTATATGCAGAAGATGCTATATGTAAATCTAATAGTAACCACTAATCAAAACCAGTAATACATATGCAAAATATAAAGAGAAAGGAATCCAAGTATATCATCAAAGAAAGCCAGCAAACACTGAAAGGGGAGAGCAAAAGAAGAAAGGAACAGAGAAGGACTACAAAAACAAGCATAAAACAAGTAACAAAATGGCAATAAGTGCACATCTATCAATTGTTACTTTGTTAATAGACTAAACGCTCCTAGCAAAAGGTAGAGGGTGAAAGGATGGATTAAAAGCAAGATCCACCTGTAGGCTGCCTACAAGAGACTCATTTCAGACCTAAAGACATATGCAGATTGAAGTGAAGGGATGGAAAAGTATTTATCATGCAAAAGGAAGTGACAAGAAAGCTGGGTAGCATCACTTATATCAGAAAAAAACAGACTTTAAAACAAAGACCGTTATAAAAGACAAGGAAGGAAACTATATAACCATAAAGGGACCAATCTGACAAAAAGATGTAACAATTGGAAATATTTATGCACCCAACATGAGAGCACCGAAATATATAAAGCAACTACTAACAAACATAAATGAAGTAATCAGTAGTAATATACTAATAGCAGGGGACTTTACATCAATGAATAAACCATCCAAGCAGAAAATCAGCAGGGAAACATTGGCTCTGAATGATACATTGGACCAGATGGATCTCACAGATATATTCAGAAGATTCCATTCTAAAACAGAATACACATTCTTTTCAAGTGCACAGGGAACATACTCCATATGCCACAAAACAAATCTCAACAACTTCAAAAAGACTGAAGTCCTACCAGGCATCTTTTCTCACCACTACATTATAAACTAGAAGTCAACCATACAGAGGTTAAATAACATGCTAATAAACAATGAATGAGTCAATCAAGAAAACAAGGAGGAAATAAAAAAATTGGAGACAAATTAAATTGAAAAAACACTGTTTCAAAATCTTTGGGATGTGGCAAAAGCTGTTCTAAGAGGGAATATTATAGCAGTACAGGCCTACTTCAAGAACCAAGAAAAATCGCAAATAAACAACCTAAGATTACACCCAAAGGACATAGAATAAAAAAAAGGAAGAAACCTTAAACCAGAATAAGGGAGGAAATAATAAAAGATTAGAAGAGAAATAAAGGAAAAAGAAATTAAAACACCAATACAACAGATCAAGGAAACCCTATTCTTTGAAAAGATCAACAAATGATTTAGCCAGAGTCACAAGAAAGAAAGAAAGAAAGAAGATGATTCAAACAAAATCAGAAATGAGAGAGGAGAAATAACAACACCACAGAAATACAAACAATTATAAGAGAATATTATGAAAGATTATATGCCAGCAAACTGGACAACCTAGAAGAAATGGATTAATTCCTAGAAACATAACCTCTCAAAACTGAATCAGGAAGTAGAAAATCTGAACAGACTGATTACCAGCAATGAAATTGAATCAGTAATCAAAAAACTCCCCAAAAATGAAAGGCCAGGACCAGTTTCATAGGTGAATTCTACTGGACATTTAAAGAGGAGTTAATACCTATTCTTCTCAAACTTTTAGAAAACAAAACAGAAGAGGAAGGAAAACTTCCAGATTCATTCCATGAGGCCAGCATTACCCTGATTCCAAAACCAGATAAAGACACTACAAAAAAAAAAGAACTACAGGCCAGTATCTCTGATGAACACTGATGCAAAAATCTTCAACAAAATATTAGCAAACAAAATCCAACAATACATTAAAGAAATCATTTACTATGATCAGGGGGGATTTATTTCTGCAACACAAGGATGGTTCGATATTCACAAATCAATCAACGTGATATGTCACATCAATAAGAGAAAGGATAAAAATCATATGATCATTTCAAAAGATTCAGAAAAAGCATTTGACAAGGTACAACATCTATTCATGATAAAAACTCTCAAAAAAGTAGGCTTAGAGGAAACATAGCTCAATATAATAAAGGACATATAAGAAAAACCTACAGTAAACATATCCAAGTGAAAAACTAAAAGCTTTTCCCCAAAGATCAGGAAAAAGATAAAAATGTCCTCTCTGACCACTTTTATTCAACACAGTACCAGAAGTCCTAGCTATAGCAATCAGACAAGAAAATCAAATAAAAGGCATCCAAACTGGTAAGAAGGAAGTAAAACTTTCACTATTTGCAGATGACATACTATATATAGAAACCCCTCAAGACTCCACCAAAAAATTACTAGAATGGATAAATGAATTCAGTAAAGTAACAGGAAACAAAATCAATATACAGAAATCTGTTGCATTTCTGTACACTAATAAATGAAGTAGCAGAAAGAGAAATTAAGAAAACAATCCCATTTACAACTGCACCAAAAATAATAAAATACCAAACAATAAACTTAACCAAGGATGTGAAAGACCTGTACTTTGAAAACTATAAAACACAGATGAAAGAAATTGAAGATGACACAAACAAATAGAAAGATACTCCATGCTCATGGGTTGGGAGAACAAATATTGTTAAAATGTCCATACTACCCAAAGCAATCAATTTAACACAATCCCTTCAAAATACAAACAGTACTTTTCACAGAACTAGAACAAATAATCCTAAAATTTTTTTGGAACCATAAAAGACCCTGATAGCCAAAGCAATCTCGAAAAAGGACAACAAAACTGGAGGTATCACATTCCTAGATTTCAAGATGTACTACAAAGCTATAGTGATAAAAACAGTATGGTACCAGCACAAAAACAGACACAAAGATCAATGGAACAGGACAGAGAGCCCAGAAACAAACCCACAATTATATGATCAATTAATCTATAGCAAAGGAGGGAGGAAGGAAAACTCTACAATTGGAAAAAGACAGTCTCTTCAACAAATGATGTTGCGAAAACTGGCAAGCTACATGCAAAAGAATGAAGCTCAACTATTTCTTACACTATACACAAAAATAAACTGAAATGGATTAAGGACCTAAATGTGAGGCGTGAATAAAACCCCTAGAAGAGAGCACAGGCAGTAATTCCTCAGACATAGGCTACAGCAATGTTTTCTACAAGATGTCCCCTAAGGCAAAGAAAAAAAAAGCAAAACTAAACTACTGGGACTACATCAAAATAAAAAGCTTTTCCACAGCAAAGGAAACCATCAATAGAGAAAAAGGCAACCTACGGAATGGGAGAAGATATTTGCCAATGACATATCAGATAAAGGGCTAGTATCCAAAATATAGAATGAATAAACAGATATATCTATAGAATATATATGTATATCTATATAGAGAGAGATAGAATATATATAGAATTTATACAACTCAACACCCAAAAAAACAAATAATCTAATTCAAAAGAAGACATACAGCCAACAGACACATGAAAAGATGTTCAACATCACTCATCATCAGGGAAAGGCAAATCAAAACCACAACGAGATTACACCTCACACCTGTCAGAATGGTTAAAAATCAATGGCACAAATAAAACTCAAAACTACAAGTGTTGAAAAGGATGAGGAGAAAAAGGAATGCTTGTGTGCTGCTGGTGTAAATGTGAACTGGTACAACCACTGTGGAAAGCAGCATGACAATTCCTCCAAAAATTAAAAATAGTTACCATATGATGTAGTAATTCCACTACTGGGTATTTACCTAAAGAAAAGGAAAACACTAATTCAAAAAGACATATGCACCCCTGCAGCATTATTTACAATAGCCTAGCTACAGAAGCAGCCCAAGTGTCCATCAATAGATGAATTGATAAAGAAGAAGTAAATCATATATATAATCATGGAATATTACTTGGCCATAAAAAAGAGTGAACTCTTACCATTTGTAACGACATGGATGGATCTAGAGAGTATAATGCTAAGTGAGATAAGTCAGTCAGAAAAAGACAAATACCACATAATTTCACTCATATGTAGAATTTAAGAAACAAAACAAATGAACAAAAGAGAGACAGACAAAAAGGCAGACTCTTAAATACAGAGAACAAACTGGTAGTTACCAGAGGGGAGGTGAGTGGGGGGATGGGTGAAATAAGTAAAGGAGATTAAGAGTACACGTACTGTGATGAGCACTGAGTCACATATAGAATTGCTGAGTCACTATATTGTGCACCTAAAACCAATATAACACTGTACATTGACTGTACTAGAATTTTAAAAATTAAAAAATAAAATAAAAGCATGAGAGATACTCTTCAACAAAGCAGTTCTGTGATCAAGTAAGTTTAGGAAATACTACATCTTTCTTGGAAATTCACAATGTCTTTAACATATCAAAGGCTCTGAGAAGGACCAAGGTAAAATACTTTGTCTAAATTAGAATTGCCTAACATAGAATTTCCCAAATGTATTTGACCATGAAACCTTTTTTGTTTATTTGCCACCTACTAGTATCTCATGGAACTAATGTCCCTGGGACTACACTAGAGAAGCTTCATCTTCAGTTTCCAATAATGAAATTGACCATGGAGAAGTTGGAAAACCCGCCCAAAATTTTATCACGGTAAAAGACAGAGCTAGTCTTCTGACCCACATCCATGGTCTTCCCCCTAACAATTTCTCCAACACTTGCTTTATGATTAATAATAAAGAAGCCCAGTAAAGAAGAAACCTACCAATTCTCATTTAAAATACATTCTCCTTGTTTTATATTCTTATTTTGTAGTTTTTCTTTTGAAAATGAGTCTATAGTCTTGTCAATAGTCTTGTCAATTATTAATGAAAAAATGAGGGACTTGTAGCAGGAAAATGAATGCCTTATGAAAACTGTAAAAGAAATGAGGGGGTACTTTACTCTGAACATGATTAGTTTTCTTCCCTTTAAAAAACATTGTATTGTGAGCTTTCATGCAAATAACAAAATGTACAAAATAAATTACAATAATACATTATGCTCCAAAAACCAATTCTTGAAACTATACAGTGGAAAGAACTATAAGAACAGTCACTATGCAGATCAGTGGGCATTTTCTCATATTGTTTACTAAATGGCTCAAATAATACTAAGTGTATTTCTTGTGTTATAAAAAATGTTTAAGTTAAATGCTACGAACCAACCCTTTTACTGAGTTTGTGTGACAGGCCAAGTACTTTATATACATTATCTCATTTAATTCTCAGTGGGACCCTGCCAAGTATAGGAAGTATATGCTCTTAATCCCATATGAAAGGTAGCAAAATAAAGGCTCAAGGAGTTAGCACAGATTTAGGAGCTCAGAAATCCAGTACCAATGTGCTTCAGTTTAAATCCTTGTCTCTCCGTTCTGTGTAACCTAGCAAGCCCCTGGGCTCCTCTGTGCCTCAGTGTCTTTATCTGTTAAATGGGGACAATAATCCTCAACGAGAAGCTGCCATGATTAAATAAGCTTCAAAAAATGTATGTTACTTCTAGGAATGCCTGGGTGGTTCAAGCTCAGTTGGCTGAGCGTCCCAACTCTTGATCTCAGCTCAGGTCATGATCTCAAGGTCGTGAGATCGAGCCTGGCATGGGGCTCTGTGCTCAGAGCAGAGTCTGCTTCAGATTCTCTCTCCCTCCTCTTACTCCTCACTCTCTCTCACTGTCTCAAATAAAAACATAATTTTTTTTAAATGTATGCTATCCCTATTTTTAAGTAAATTTCACAGGCTCACTGAGTGGATGCTTGTTTTTCTCTCGTGACCATAACCAGCTCCCTCCACCTTCTGCATTTATTATCCTGGAAATGCTTTAAGTCTCTATTCAAAAGCAGCAATGTGAGTGCTACTTCAATCCACTGCACCCCGATTACAGAACGAGCGCCCACGGTTGGCATTCCATGCACGTCACTTTGATACACCGAAGGAAACCATGGGGCCCAGAGGTCTGGTTCTGAAATGCAGACTGGAGGCGTCAGGGCATGCCCCCAAGAGGATGGGCCAGCCAGGTCCCCTAACTGCTGGCTTCCTGAAGGCTTCACATCCCTCCGTGTTCTGTGAAGACGGGACTCAACAGAGCACATGCCTGAAAACAGGGCTTATCCAAAGGCAAAACAAAACAAAAAATCTCACCAGAAAGGATGGAGAAGCTTGTGTTTAATATGCTAAACTGTAATTTTCTCAGGCTTGTGAAGGGGGAAAGGAAGAAACATCAAAAAAGCATTCAGAAAGCTGACTGCGACCACGAAGAAAATTCACTTCAGCTGAGCAAATATTTATTGAGAGTCTACTTGCTCAGGCCCCGGCAGATGCGAAGGAGTGTGGGACTGGAATTTTACACAGTTTATAATTGGGCTTCCTATTACACATGGCAGGCTGGACACCTGTGTTCCCTCCTTAAATCCTTCTAAAATGCCTTAAAGGATTTCTGAAAAAGAAGAAGCAAAGTTTAAGCCTCAGCTTACCCTCATCCTCACTCTCAGCTAATGACCACACCGCATGTTCCATGGAAGACCTGAGGCAGTCAGGAAAAACTCCCCCAGCTCCCATCACATCTACCCCCCTCCAGCTGCCACAGTATCTACACCCATGAGTCCTTCCTTCCTCTTCCTGAAAACGAGCTGAGTATGGGCACTTATGGCTGCACGGAAGTTGTAAGGCTCCCCACACTATGAGCTGGTTCAGGGAACCACTCCGACGTTCTCCCTGTCCCACCCCACCATGTTCCCTCTCTCCTGGGCCATCCCATCTATCGACAAACTAGCTGGATTTCTCCTTCCTCCTTAAGCTCCCTCCATATTTCTCCATACAAAAGGTCTGCAAAGTCATCTTACACACTATTTTATTCAATTCCTTTCCCTATTTAAGTCCACCCCAATCAATTCTCCCACCCCACAATCTTAGTGTGCCTCCAATGATGTCCACATTACTTGTCCGATAGTCAACTCTCTCCTTTCTTTCCCTGGCACAATTTATCACTCCCTCTGACTTGATCCACTTCTCTACCTTTGCTTCTCTAATAACACACTCTTCTGACTTTCCCACCTTACTGGTCCCATCCCTCATGTTAATCCTCTGTTCTCTCTGCCTGTTCCAGGGGCAACTCAGAGGCCACATGTTGAAGATGGTGGCATCAAGAGATGGAAGGAGCCTGAATTCCTTGAAGGTGTGGAGGACTACCTTCTACCTCCCTGACAACCTACACTGGAAAAGAAAGAAGACTTTGTTGGCAGTGTCATCTTTCTTTTCTTTTTTCATTCTTTTTTGTCAAGCCAGCATGATGGGGACGTTGTTTATTACAGGAATGAGCATTACTTAGCCTAATATTCTCAACCACTGGAAGACAATGAAAAATGTGATAAATCAAGAAACAGACAACTGAAGAAAATACTTAGATATATGGATGTACATAGGGGAAAGAGAGAGAGAGGTGAAAATGATCCATCCAAGGAGTGGAACTAGGGTGGGGTGGGGTAGATGACTGCTGATTTTCATTATAAGCCTAAAAGTAATACCAACCTTCTAAGTATATCTTTGCATCATTTAAATAAATTGTTGATTTAAGAGAGATTTCTAAGCTTCCAGGAGAAGTAGATAGTAAGTAGACAAAACACAATCACAGAATACACACGATAAATACCCAAAGTGAAGCATGATGTGTTATTAGTAAAACCACAGGGAAAGTTCTCAAAAGGAATCAAACAGACTTGAGTGTAATAAATGTTATGTTCAATTCAGTTAGGTTGTTTCGCTGTAGATTTGGGGTACGATGGCTTCACGGAGGATAAAAATCTTGGCAGCATCTTCTTTCTTTTTTCTTTTCATTCTTTTTTGGGGGAAGAGGAACATGGAAGAGGCAGATATTTTAAATAAGTAGAAGAATGCCAAAAATCAGGGCTTTGCTAGCACACCCTTTCTTTGTGCAAATTTTTTTAAAGCACCCCTTCCTCGTGATACTTTCATCTGTTGGAAAATTGCCTCTAACAGACTTCTACTGTTAGAATGAGACACTTTACTGACATCTGGTGGATAAACATCATAATAAATACTCAAGTTCAAATACTCTTACCTGCGAAGTGAATTGCCCTCCTTAGATGTGTAATTTGTTCTGTGCACAACCTGTACAACTCACGCTTTGGATGTCATTGTTCCTAAAATATCTGTTGACAACCCCAGGCCTTCTAGACCCTGGCCCCTCAACTGACCCAGTTGCTAGCTCCTCTCTTTCCCCTTCTCCCTTCCATCCTTTTCTTTCTCTCTGGCCTCTTGTTGAAGAGCACCTCTCTCCTTCAACCTACCACCCCCTTCTTTTGCAGAGCCAAAGCCTTGGTTTCACCAAATGAGACCCTTAGAGCTTCACTGTCTACCCAGACCTCTATCCAAAACGAAGGTGTAAATCCAGAGCCTGTCGTTAATAAAATATTTTCCACCTCAATATAGATATAGGCCACAATTCAGTATGTCTTCTAATTTAAGGCCCTGTGCACCAGCAGAAAGGGGTCTGCCGATAGCAGTATCTTGCCTGGAGGCTCTCCCAGCTCCATCCCTGGGACCAGGAACACAGCTGGCTTAGAAGTAAGTATTTGCCACATCCATTTGGATCATCTTCAAGGGCTCACCTCAACCAGGGAGGGGCCAGAAAAGCAATGAGTGTGCTTTCTTCACTTCTCTTAGAAATCTAGGCTGGTTTTGCTGATGTTTGCATGAAGCCCCTGCCTGATTCAGCTCAGCTGATTAAAAGGGAAGCCATACTTATTTCCCTCTGCTTTTTCTGGTTCAGTAAAGGGATTGGTTGATACACATCTGCAGAAAAAGTTTCATTCTTTCTGGGCCTAACTCACCTCTTTCTCTTTGTGAGGAATTGAATGAACTGACCTATGATTTGAGAATTTAGAGTGTCCCAATCCCTTTTACCCACGTGCATGGCTTGATGCCACCAATTCTCTGTATTACTCCCTACACCCCATAATCCCAAATTAAAAGATTTATCTCCAATGAATCTCTTTTTTGCCTTCCATCTCTCCTAACACTAGTAAAGGGAAATAAGGTGCCTTCAAACAGGCAACCCAATCTCAATGACTAGTTTCTGAATTATTTTGATTCTTAAACATGCCATACTATAGGAAACATTGTCTGTAAACTGGGGGCAGTATAAATTCAAATGTCTTTAGCCAATTTCATCACAATCTACTGAGTTTGAGTCCTGGGGAAATTTTAAGAAATTGGGCTAGCCTCGGCCAGAAAGGAAAAAAGAGAAATTAGCCAGGGAAGGTATGGATACCTTCAGATATAAAAAGAGTTACTGTAAGGATCTTACCATTCATTTTTATTTATGTCCAATAAAATAAGCTTAAGTTGCAATTATACAGCAATCGGTTAGAGAAAGATTTTAAACATGCGGATGAATAAACTCTGGAAGGCCGTCCTTACTCACACGGGAGAGCTTTTTGCTTTGTTATAAACCCACTGGAGGCAGGGGGATGAAGAGACAGCCTCCAGACCCCCCGCCCCCGGAGCCCGAAGTCTACACTGCTCGCTCAACAAGCACTAATTGGGTGTCTCTATTCGCCAGACACTGATGGGAGATGAGGAGTACAGAGTACATCAACTTAAATCCTTGTCCTTAGGAGCTCGCAATCTGCCTGTGGACTCCAGCTTTGCCAATTCTGAAACAGCTCAGTTTGTCCAACTGGTAAGGGGAAGTCACAAGTTACTCCCTTAAACTAAAGTCCTGCTGATCTGAGCATCTCTCAGACTCACCTGCCAGTGTAAGTGTGGCTGTAATTTACCCCAAATCACCGAACACCTGGATTCTGTGCCCTTCCGAAGAAGACCCCTTGGCTCTCTATTAGCCAGACAGCATGGGAGCAAAGAGGGTTTTATTTTAAGTGTCCTAGAAGTACCTTCAATTACACTATACATCAGGAATGACTTAGGAGTAACATAGGGAGGGATTCTGATCCCAAACTGGAAAATTCAATGCCACTCTGTCTTTTCTGCAGCTATAATCAAGACTTTCCCTGCCCGTCCAGGATTACAAGGTTTGTAAGAAATCAGAGCAAGTGTAAAATCAAGACGACACACACTGAAATGTGAAAATGCTCCATTACCTAATATATGATCTACCCTTCTTAGTCCTTGTAAAATTAGGTCATTATTATCATGCTTAATTAATGATCATTTTTCATAGGTCCTATATCAGCATTCTAGCAGAAAAGACTAGAATATTCAAATGAGAATATTTCAAGAAATATTAAATAAAAGAACAATTTTAAGTTGCATAGTGAAACCACAAGGAAGAGAACGACCCCCCTAAACTAGTGGAATTGGTACTCAACACTTGGGACTCAAAGTGGGAGGGAAGGAGTGGTTACCTACAAGAAGGTGTAAGTCATCAGAGGATACCATTTGATGAGGAGCTGTGACTTCTGTGAAAGGGCACAGCCGTCCAAGGCCAGCCCACAGGGGGCAGACATCCAGGAGAAGAAAGATCCCAGCCCCACCTCCCTCCCTTCCTTCCTCCTTCCCTCCCCAAGTGGAGCTGAAGGACAAAGAAGCCCATTGCTTCCTTCAGGATTATCACCAAGAGGAAGAGAGCAATGCACAGTAGACATGGATAGGCAAAGAAAACATCTAGACCAGAATCCCAGGTCTGAAACCTACATCCAGTTCCCAAGATATCACCAAACAGCTTTAAAATTAACTCAGTCCACCCCATGTGATTAGAAAATAGATGTAGCAAATTCTCAGTCCAAACTGGACCATCCTTCTGACCTGTCCTGCACTTTTTCTAACAGTGTATCATCAAATGCCAATGGACATCCTTAGTAAGTCACTTGAATATGTTCATCAACTCCATGAACCCTTTCACAACTCGTATTGTCTATCAAGTCTCATGTTGTACACTCTAAATATCTTTTTTTTTTTTTTTAGATTTTATTTATTTATTTGACAGAGAGAGATCACAGGCAGGCAGAGAGGCAAGCAGAGAGAGAGAGGAGGAAGCAGGCTCCCCGCTGAGCAGAGAGCCCAACTCGGGGCTCGATCCCAGGACCCTGAGATCATGACCTGAGCCGAAGGCAGCGGCTTAACCCACTGAGCCACCCAGGCGCCCCGACACTCTAAATATCTTATAATTTGTTTACAATAAAGCCAAAAGAAATACTAAAATGATTTCTTAGAAAGATAGAAAAATAATAACAAAATTAATATAAGATAGAAAAGATAAAGATACTGGTAACAATTTAATAAATGTATTTAAGATGCAGGGTCAGAAGCATGATTAGTAAATGGAGGAGCACCAGTTAAAAACCTAAAGAGCTTCTGCTACTTTTTCTTCTCATTTTTCTATATAATCTATATTGTTCTATCTGTATCTATAGATACTTACTCTAAAATAATAGAATAAGACTTTACATTCAAAATCAACAACCACATACAAATATTTACTTTTTCTGTCAGTCAAATCCCACTGAAACAATAAAAGAAAGAGTAATAACTAAAGTAAATCCACAGCAATTCCCATAAGCCAGGTAAGTATCACCAGAAGAACTGACAATGACAAACTGAGAGATAAAGCAGAAGGGAAACAGTAGGTGCCAAACTAAATGGACCTGAGGATCTCATAAACCCAAAGTCAACAGAGAAGGGCATCCAATAATAGTGAGGATCTCTCTTCAGAACCTCTGAATAAACCCAAGCCAGCAATGACGGCCTAGAGAAAGAGCTGTTAGGAAGCTCAAACCTGATCACTGGCTCAAGCTTTCTGAAGATGAACTTCTGATGGGGCAGCGACCCAGGGTGGTGGGTGGGGCCATCAAAGCTGACGTTTATAAGGAACAGGCAGTGCCCTTGGAACCCAGAAGACAAGTTACCAGCGCACCTGCCTAGCCACGCACCTGGCTAAGAGAAGGTCATGTACCACGAGGGCTGAGGCTCTGGGACCTGCACTGGGGCCCTCTGGAAGAGCTCATGCCCTCCAGGTCCACAAACCAGCTGATGCTAGAACCTTCCCCAGCCCAAGGAGTCCAGTAGGTGAGCAGAGGGTAAATTAAACCCACTGTAGCATTATTTCACATTCTAGCTGAGTGGGGTTGGTAGAAACAGCTCTTGTTACATTATTTATACTTCTTACATGTGTACATACTTCAATATATTTAAAGAACTGCAACTTTAAAAGAATTGTTTAAAAGTTTTAAAGAACTCTTGTGATAGAAAAACGTTTATCTGAGTATTTCCTTCAGTTTCATTTCAGCTGCCTTTTATAATAATTTCAAATAATATTACTTAATAAATATTGTTTTTAATAATACATGTGGTATAATCCCACACTTCTGAAATTCTTCCTGTGTGTGTGTGTGTGTGTGTGTGTGCACGCACACCTGCGTAGATGCACAGAAATGTATCTATTTTGGTGTTCAGAAAATATTAGCACAGGTGTGCTGGGGATAGTTGGGCTTTACTGTGGTTTGTCCCCTTCATTTTGTAGTTTAAAAAAAATCATGTTAATTTTTTATAATGAGCATGTTTCACTTGTGGAGAAAAACAGTCATTAGACCAAGGAGCTGAAATCCTGGGGATCTAGACCACATGCCCTTAAACATAGTGCAAGAGGGAAGGAATGTTCTCGCGTTCTTTGAGGAATGACCGAGGCTGGTCAGGACACCGGATTTCTGCTAGTTCACTGAGAGATGGTCAGAGAGAGGCTCCTGGCCCCAGCAGCCCTTTCAGGGTATCCCTGACCCCAGCACCAAGCCCAGCCTCCCACTCCGCTGAGCACAGCCACGGAGAGAAGCAAATCACCAGCAAGACTGGGCAGCCAGCTCCCTCACACTCTCTCACTCTCTTCCCACCCCACTCTCCTCCCTCTCTCGTGCTCGCTCGCTCTCTCTCTCTCTCTCTCTCTCTCACACACACACACACACACACACACTGTTTAAAGACCAAATGAACCACAGGAGGAGGCCTACCCTCTTTACCGTGGCACAGGAGAACTGGGGAGGAACTAAAAAATCTCTTAATCCCACCACTTATGAGCCGGCCAATCCTCAGCCATTCCAGCCACAGCAAAAACACCCTTAACAACCAGCACCAGAGACTCAGGCCTCCAGAGGAACATGGGGCACCTGATCCACCAGCAAACGTGATTCTTAGAAAATCTGGAGACAGGGACATGATGCGGAATTCTGAGAAAATCATGTGAGAAGTGGCCTCGAGAAAAGACTAAACTTCCTGCTAAACTAATGGTGTAAGACTTTTTAGAACCAGAGAGAAAAAAGTGACCTAATCTATTCTTCCAAGCTGTTCTCATCCATTCTCTCTCTTGTGTTACTTTTCTTTGCACCTCTGTCTGCTCATTAGAAGGACGGAAGGAAGGATTGCCACATATTTATATCTTTTGTATCTTCTATATTGTTATAAATATTTATATATTGGTTTATCCCTGATTTGTGGACTCAGTCTCTCATTCCATTCCTTCACGACACATATCCATTAGCAATTATTTCATTTCCCTGCCAGTTTATTTACTCTCCCTCCATACCACACTGGAATATAATCTTGAGGAAGGCAAAGAGTTTACCAGTTTTGTTTATCATGATATTGCCGCTGCCCAGCACACTCCAGTAGCTATGTAAATAATGAATAAATGTTCTACCATGTGGCATCTACTACACTAGCTGACTTATCTACATCATCTCATTTAAGGGACAGCCAAGAGCTGGACCAGATATTCTGAAATAGGGGCCTATCACACAACACCCAAATACTTGATGAATTCATCAAACATAATTTTAGATTCACTGTTGTGCTCACAATAAAGGATATCTCCACCCGACCAGACCCTCCCTCCACACCCCACAAAAAACACCCATAAGCTTAAAATAGAGGAAATTTGGTAGGTAAGGCTACACTGGAATGGGAGCAAATGCTGACGTCAGGAACTCAGGGCCTTAGGGAATCACAGCCACATGCAAGGGAACAAGGCCTTGAGCCCACTGAAAATGAAACCCTAAAAAGCTGGGACAGCTTTAGTGACACCGCGAAAAAGCGGGCAAGGGGAAATTGGCCAGAATCAAAGGGAGCCCATTAGGGATCCTACCCGCTTCTACCAGCTTCCAGCAGAAAAATTAACAGTCGTCAGTTCCTTGAGGTACTGCAAGCACAGATGTGCTCTCACAAGAATCTGAGAAGGAAATCCACACTGGCTGCCCTGGCTTGGCAATGTGTCGGCTGGCTAGGCCGGACCACAAGTCCCAGAATTCTCTCCCTCACATATTTTCGGTTCGGGTGAAAGACAAGAGACTTGTGGGAGATTTGGAGGGAGGGAGAGAAGTACTACTGTGTTGTGGCTCGCACATGTGCCTCCCTCTTTGCTGGGTTACCTTGCCGTCAGCAGGCCGCAGACGAGCCTACAGCGGCCTCTCCTTCCTCGGGAGCCTCCTTCAGCTTCTCTGACTCTGAGGCCACGTGTGTGTTTAGCTTTCTGACGAAGGGCCACCAACATCAAAGGTAACGTGAAGGGACATGTGTTCCCGCGTGTCCTCATGGGAGGTTCTGGTAGGAGTTCGAGCTTGCCCTTGTTTTCTCCGCTCTATGCTCCTATTGTCTTCCTGACTGCCTACAGGACTTCAGGCTCCAGTGTCAGATGCAGAGAGCGATCGTGACCAGCCTGCGTGAACAGTGGCCACAACTGCACCAAGTCGTGGTCCTCCTGCCCTAGTGGCACCCTGACTGGTCCTGATCCTCAGAATTTCGGACAGAGGGGCGCCTGGGTGGCTCAGTGGTTTAAAGCCTCTGCCTTCAGCTCGGGTCGTGATCTCAGGGTTCTGGGATCGAGCCCCGCATCGGGCTCTCTGCTTGGTGGAGAGCCTGCTTCCCTTCCTCTCTCTGCCTGCTTCTCTGCCTGCGTGTGATCTCTGTCTGTCAAATAAATAAAATATTTTTTTAAAAAAGAAAAAAAAATTTGTTTAAAAAAAAAAAGAATTTCGAACAGAGAAACAGAACCTCAAGGATGGATTCCCTGATTTGCTATGATCACCACAATAAGTCTACTGAACATCTGTCTCCACGCAATTACAATTTTTCTTTCCTTGCGATGAGAACTTTTTAAGTTCTCCGTAGCCACTTTCAGATATACCATATAGCATTGTTAACTGTAGTCACCGTGCTGTACGTTCTATCACCGGATTTATTCATCTTGTAACTGGAAGTTTGTACCTTTCACCCACCCTCCTCCCCATGCCCCTCACAACCACCAATCTGTTCTCTGTATCTAAGTGACATCATACAGTACTTGCCTTTCTTGGTCTCATTTATTTCACTCAACATAATGTCCATCCATGTTGTTGCAAATAGTAGGATTGCCTCTCATATATACTGCATCTTTATCTGTACCTAGTTTAATGGACACTTAGGTTGTTTACATATCTTGGCTATATAAACAAGACTGATGTAAACGTGGGGTGCAGATATCTTTTTGAGATAGTGATTTAGGTTTTTTCAGATAAATACCCCAAAATGGAATTGCTGGATCATAGAGTAGTTCTATTTTTAATTTTTTTTAAACATCTATTTATTTATTTGACAGACAGAGATTACAAGCAGGCAGAGAGGCAGGCGGAGAGAGAGAAGGAAGCAGACTCCCTGCTGAGCAGAGAGTCCTATGCGGGGCTCGATCCCAGGACCCCGAGTCCATGACCCGAGCGGAAGGCAGAGGCTTTAACCCACTGAGCCACCCAAGTGCCCCTCTATTTTTAATTTTGGGGGAGCTTCCATACTGTTTTCTATAGTGGCTGCACCAGTTTATATCCTCACCAGCAGCGCACGAGGATTGACTTTTCTCCATAGCTTTTCTGACACTTGTTATTTCTCATCTTTTTGATAATAGCAATTCTAAAAGGTTTGAGGTGCTATCTCATTGTGCTTCTGACTTGCATTCCCTGACAGTTAGTCATTCTGAGCATCTTTTCATGTACCTGTTGGCTATTTGTATGTCTTTGGAAAAAATGTGTATTCAACACTGCTTCCCATTTTTAAATCTGATTGTCTCTTTTCTATTAAACTGTAGGTCTTCTATATATTTCAGACATTAACATCTTATCAGAAATCATTCATAGGTATCTTTTCCCATTCCTTAGGTTGCCTTTTCAATGTGTTGATAGTTTCCTTTGCTGTGCAAAGTTTTTGTTATAGTTGTTATTGGTTTTTTTTTTTTTTTAATGTGGTCCCACTTGTTTGTTTTTGCCCTTATTGCCTTTGCTTTTAATGTCAGATCCTAAAAGTCATTGCCAAAACTGAAGGTTCTAGGGTTTCTGATCTTTGGTTCTCTGGTCTAATTAGATTTCAAGGCATTAGTATGTCTGCTTCTAGTGGTAAAGAGAGGACTGGTTTGGGGGTACCTGGGTGGCTCAGATGGTTAAGTGTCTGCCTTCGGCTCAGGTCATGATATCCGGGTTCTGGGATTGAGCCCCACGTGGCTCCCAGCTCAACGGGCAGTCTACTTGTCTACTTCTCCCTCTCCCTCTGCCTCTCCCACTGCTCATGCTCTCTCTCTCTCTCTCTCTCTGTCTGTCTCTGTATCTCAGGACTGGTTTTTAGTTAAGCAGTAAACTGAAACAAAGCACTGTTTGCCTCACATTCTCTTCGTTAGCCCTGCTCTGTGTCAGCAGTTCTGTTTTTTGAAAGGTTTGCTCCAGGCCTAAGATTAGAAATTAGTAATTACATTATTCTTCAAATAGTTGTCCCTGAAGATTAGCGGTTATCATTTTAGGACATATAATTTTCATGCTTTTATTTGATCTCTTAAAGCTTAATTTACCTTTTTATCTTTACAAATGTATACATAATACATACTTTTTTCCTCTCCTCATTGATCTATGCTCTCGATTAATCCTATTATTCCTTGTCATTTGGTATCTATCCACCCAGAGTCTTTCTGTGGAAAAAATCTCTCTATCCACAGCCCCTTCGGCCTAATTTTATAGCATTTGGATGCTTTACCACCTAGTCTTGCAGATTGGATTAGAAATAAACACTTAACCCACGGGCAGCCAATCCATTAACTTGCCAGCAATGACATGGCCTACCCTAAGAAGAACCAGACAGAGCAGACTTTCTTTCTCTGTAATTCAAATTGGGGAAATCGGGGATAATGATAGTCACATGAAAACTAAAGCAATTGAGGAAGTGTAAGCTGTGTGTAGATAGACCAGCCCTGTCCGTAAATGCTGTGGAATAAAGCAGGACAAACAGAAGGCTACACGGATCCTGAAAGGGGCTGGGTGGCTCATGATTTAGAGTAACTGAATCCTGGGGGCTGTCCAGTCTTTGCCACTTTCCCAGTTCCAATTCCAGATAAGGTCCTTGTGTGCCATTTTCCTGAGTCATTTTCCTCAAGTGACAGCCATCAAAGGCTTATCAGCACATCACAGATCAATACTTTCACTATTAATTAATAAGCTTAAAAGAGAAGCAGCAGAAAAACTGTCCCCAAAATGACAGTGTTAAGATCACTGATCTATAAATAGCTCTTATACACCAAGAAGCAAAATAGACCCCAGCAGAAATATGGGCAAAGGAGAAGAGACAATTCAGAAATTTAAAAAAAAAGAAAAAAATTGTTAATGAACATAAGAAAAAAGTAACCAAAATCAGTTGTAAAGGAGAAAGCCAGTGATTTAGGTAACATATGATTTTTTTTAAGGGCACGGAGTGGTAGAGGGAGATGGGGAGAGAAAGAATCTCAAGCAGGCTTCCAGCCCAGCACAGAACCCACCTGGGGCTCAGTCTCACAACCCTGAGATCATGACCTGAGCCAAAATGAAGAGTTTAATGCTTAATTGACTGAGCCACCCAGGCACCCCAAGTAATAGGTGATTTTTAAAATCTCAAATAGCAACACTTAAAAGTGAATACTAGAGATGAGGGAATTCCAGGGTTGGGGCAGGAGTGCAAAGTATGTACACATCTGCCAGCCGAGGGAGTGGTGAGGAAGGATGGTGGTCACTGAGGACAGGCCAGTCAGGAGCAGATCACGCTGCAGAAAGACGGGGCTGAGGTTTGCCAGTCTAGTCTATCCTGGTCTCTCCTGGTCTCACAGGGCAGAGCCCTCAGGACACCATTTCCCCAGTCTTTGGGGTGGTCCCTGATAGTCCCCATCTATCCGCACATTCATCTGCATCTCCCCTCTGTGCTGGGACGTGAAATCTTTTGAAAGTTTAAAGCCAAGTTGCTTACCATACTTAAGAGTTTTTTTGTTTGTTATGTTGGTTCATTTATTTTGTATTTTAGATTTCACATATAAGTGAAATCATACAGTATCTATCTTTATCTGACTTATTTCGCTTGGTATAATACCCTTAGGTCCATCCAGGTTGTCACAAATGCAAGATCTCATCCTTTTTTATGGTGAGTAATATTCTATTTACACACACACACACACACATCTACATCCATTTGGTTGCCAGAGGGAAGGTGGGTGTGGGAATGGGAAAATAGATGAAGAGGATTAAGAGGTACAAATTTCCGGTTATAAAATAAGTAAGTCACACAGATGGAAAGTGCAAGCATAGGGAATATAGTCAATAATATTGTATTAATGTTGTTTGGTGACAGAAGATGACTGCACTTATGGTGAGCACTGAGTAACGTACAAGATTCTTTTTTTTTTTTTTTAAGATTTTATTTATTTATTTGAGAGAGAGACAGTGAGAGAGAGCATGAGCGAGGAGAAGGTCAGAGGGAGAAGCAGACTCCCCATGGAGCTGGGAGCCCGATGTGGGACTCGATCCCGGGACTCCGGGATCATGACCTGAGCCGAAGGCAGTCGTCCAACCAACTGAGCCACCCAGGTGTCCCACGTACAAGATTCTTGACTCAGTGTGTTAAAAGTTGAATCAATATGTTGTACATCTGAAACTAATAAAACATTGTATATCAACTATAGTTATAAATGAATAAATAAAGCTGCTATAAACCTCCTATGAACAAACAAATGTATGATATAATTAAATTATGGACCTCACCATTTAGTTATCAACTTACCTTATCCTTTCTGGTCTGATTGTCTTCTATCTTTCTTTTCAAATTGCTTGTTACACAGTTAAGCAAATGGTTGGTGGAGGCTTGGCCAGAAAATCCACCAAATGCCCCAAGTGTTACTGATGCTCAGAGAGACAAGCTTTGTAAATGTTTTTATAAAACTAAGATTTCTCCCATTTCGGGGGTGGAAACATCAGATACATCCAGCCTTGGTAGTTCAGAATTTATAGTTTCACCAGGCAGAAAAAAAGAAGAAAGAGAAAGAAAGAAAAAATTGCCAGCAAAGACATTGCCTCTGGGAAAGATTTGTAAACATTTAAGATTCTAATCTCAGTGTAATCTCTCCCCCAGTCCCACCCTTTGGGGCCTTGTCAGCTAATTCATCGCCATCCCAACCAGGAAAAGAACATTCTTTTTCTCAGAAGAGCTCTCAAGAACCTCCAATGCGGGGAGAAAAACATCTCAACAATAGTAGTTTCAGGGGGAAATTACAGAAGGAAAATGCTCAGATGGAGGTGGTGATTGAGCTACTCTTCAGCAAATCTGTAACTTCGGAAGAATATTGGGACAAGAGAAATTTGAAGTGGTCCCTGAGGCTGCAGACAAGGAAATGGGAACTGAGTGGGCAGAGGCTGAAGCTCCCCCGTGAAGTTACTGAGGTGGGGGTGAGCATCACAAAAAGCGTAAAACCAAGCAGACTGTACATCTGAAGCAAGTATTTGAGACTCCTGAGTCATCCCTATAGTGGAGCTTTGTGAGGAGGGAGAATTCAGATTCTGAGAAGGCGTCAAGGTAGATCATCCAAAGCCTTGCTCACACCAGTTAGAGCATACCTTCACAACAGGGCACACTGAGATCTGAAACAGGAGGGCACAATGGTTTAAAGCAGCTTTATGATGCTAACAACTTCCACATAAAGGTAATTTACACTTAGATGTGGGGAAGCCATGCTGTGCCTCACTGTGGGATTCCTGCAGCTAGTAATGCCCATGGCCATAGCCAGCAGTGTGACATCGGGGCATAGGTGCATGAGGACACATTCTTATGTGGAACCTACCCTTTATGGCAAGCTCAGAAGAGAAATTTTTGAATTAATAAAAGAGAACTACATTTTGAAGATCCACTTTGGGACTCTACAAGTGACAGTGCTAAAAGCATTTCCAAACAACTTTAAAAAGTGGATCTTGCTCCCAGAAGCACATCTGAAGAACTGCTGGATAACCAGTGGGTAGCAGGCAATATGCTTTGTTTGGCAAGATCCACCAAGGTACTAGAGATTATCTAAGAATGGTAAATCAACCTGGGGACTGATGAGGAAAACAGATCAATCATTCCATTTAAGAACCATTGAAAATGATCAACCCAGGAGAAGGTAGAAGACTACCATCGAAGTAGAAGAAACCAGCCTTCTACTTGGGAAAAGGCTGGTTGGACAAAATGGACAGTTTAGAAATGTTCTGTCCAGGCTCCATATCTAGCAAAGTCTTCCACTTGGGTTTGAGGAAGAACTAGAGAAACCCTCTGAAACTTCAAGCCAAGGAAGAGCAACCCAAGGCACTACTAAAGGTGATGCCTGTGTAGAATTGAAAAGAAGGTTTACTGTTCCCTCCCATACCGACAGAATGCTCTTTCTATGGCTAATTAGAGGCTGGGAGAAAGGACAGACTATGCCAAGACTGTTAGTGCTGCTGACCCCTACATCCACCTGCATCAGTGTAAAACTGAAGCCAGTCATCTCCAAAGCCACAGGCCCTGCACAGGGAGGTTCAAAGATAGCCACCACTTGGCTTGATGGCAGACTGCATTTGGAATCCAATTAAGCCATATGCAAGGGTTATCAAAATATACACCCTCAAAGCAGCAAGGCTAGTTGCAGAGGCTTCAGGTCTACTTGCTCAGTTTTACTTATATTTATTTTATTTTTAGTCACAGTTATTTATAGGTGAATAGGAGAAGCCAGATATGATCATGGAGTTAGGCACACTCCACATCGGAAGACTTGGTTGGCACATTGCTCATAAGCTCACCACGGTCATTACCGGCACGTGCTCTGGCCACCTACACGTGTTCTCATGGCTTGGGGTTGCTAGGCATTACGATGATGACCCCTCCTCAGATTGCTGTGACCGTGGAAATTCTGTGTTCGGATCAACTGGAAGGAACAGCTGCTCCGTAAACGCCACTTCCATTCTCCCTTCCCTCTGTTAAAAGCCCATCTGTTCATCACCCATGTCCCTTTGCTAGGTCCCACATACGCACAGCAACTCAGTAGAGACCATGATTCCCTATGTTACTCTGGAGACCTGGTGCCACATGACATACGCGGTGAGATGGCTTTTAAACAGGGACGATGACCAGTGTGAGTCCGAGGCCAAGAAGTCAGGTGCAGCCAGCTCATGAGACATTCAATTCATGATGTGTCCTCACTTTGTTAGCTTTATGTTCTGAACAAATAAGCCAAGGAGATAGAAAACGCACCAAGACCATTTGTCGTATACCCAGGACTGCCACATGTCTGACCTTATTTACTCTACCCAGCAACAACCTGAAATAAAGCATTAACTCCATGGCACAGTTGAGGCATCCAGAGCTCTGAGTAAATATGTGACTCCCACGTGGCAGTCAGAGGTAGACCCATAATCTTTGAGACCCATCCAGGATCTTTCTTCTACCGTGCCCCCTCAGCGACGCTCCTGATTCCATCTCTGACTCAGCTGACCCGACAAGCTGTGGTGTGGTGTTGCAGAGAGGGCAGTGGCCTGTTCACATTCATCTTTCATCGGATACTAACTGAGCATCTTCTGTGTGCGGGCACCATGGTAGATTCTGGAATGCAGAGGTCAATGAGTCAAAGCCCCTGTTCAGCACATGGACTTATGTTTCAGCTGGGGAGTCAGCTTGTGGGGAACTGGAAATGAGATGAGGGAAGCACTTGGGATGGGACAGCCACAGCATCCAAGCAGACTGCATTTGAAATGAGATCTGGAAGAACTGACCTGTAAAGATCTGAGGATGGAGAGGTTCAGGCAGAAGAGCACAGACAGCACATACCTTGGGGCGGGTGCGGGGTGAACAAGGAGAGGATCAAGAGAATGCTAGTGTGGCTGGAAAGGAAGGAAGACAGAGAGTGGCATGAGAGAGGGCAGGAGGTGAGCAAGGTCTAATGAGTCACCACCTCATGGACCACGGTTGGATCATATTCTAAATTATGGTGGGAGGCCACTATGGGGTTTTTAGCAGGGGGATTACACCATCTGATTCATATTCTTAAACAACTACTCTGGCTTCTCTGTGGAGAGTGGAATGAGAGCTATAAGAGCAATTAGAGGGCCCATTATAGTACTTCCTAAGGGAGCTGATAGTGGTCAAGGCAGAAGCAGTAAAGATGCAGGAAAGTGAACCATTTTGACACCTACGTTAGAGATAGCATTGAGTCAGTTCGCTAATAAATTGCATCTGTGACTATTGGGAGTAAGGTGAGGGTAGGGGAAAGAAAAAGTTTGAACAAGGTGAGTGGTGAGGCCATTAACTGAGGCAGGGAGGCCTAGGGGAGGAAGCTGGGAATCAAGAATTCTATTTTGGCCATTTGAGATGCCACTTAGAAATCCAAATGAATGTGAGAGAGGTAGACAGGTGAACTCGCCTTTTGCCCTGTGGACTGGTCACTATCAGACTGGATCCACTAGGAAGTGAGTTAGAGAAGAGAAGGAGTCTGGGCCCTTGTTTAGAAAGTTGGAGCAATGCTTCCTGCCTGGTCTGCCTTAAACATAGTCTTTCCTAGGAGGAATGAGGTGAGGGCAGATCTCTGTTGCAAAGCCAGGGATCATCACTGAGTTGTAAATGCCACCTTCTTAGAGGTAAGGTGGCTGATGAGGATTTTCCAATGTGGAAAAGCCCCCCAATAACTAAAGAAATTGGAAGAGGTGCTGGAGTGACCTCATCCCTCCCTCTAAGACCAGCTGGTTCTCTGAGCCTTAGCTTCATTCCAGTGACCCTGAAACAACTAAAAATGAGCCCATCTTCTTCCCCATCCTGCCGTTGTTTCAGCGACTCCCACCATCATTGCGCTGAAATGCAGGGCCAACCATGATGCTGAGATGCTCCCGGAGCCATTGGGCAGTTGGCTGGAGAATTCTGGGTGAAGCCAGTGCTCCCTTTTCTCAAACTTTATAGGCACGTGGAAGGTTCATTTTGTAATTGCCAGATGTTCTTTAGTCTGTTATCTACGAGGAAGACAGATTGTTTTTATTTTGTTTGCAGTGTTACACACACACACACACACACACACACACACACACACACCTTCCTCCCATCTAGCCGCAAAACAGAGAACATCTTTTCTTTGATTTCATCTTCTCTCCCGGGGAATGCCGACCAATCATAGCAAATTTCCAGTCGACGGAGCAATTCCTCCCAAAGCTGTGATACCCATGAGGACAGGGTGCGGTAATGACCTACACCTGCACCCGGGCTGCGTGATCCTCGCTGTTGGCCCGTGCGGCAAGCGCTGGGCTGGGAGGCAGCCACCTGCGCGTTACTCGCACCTCCGCAACTTGTCCAGCCTTCCACCGAAGAGGATGAAAGCATTGTTTCCTCCCCAGAGGTGCTGTGGAAAATGCATGGGAGGATCCACTGTGCGTGGGCTTGTGGTCTGAGTTGCTCTAAGATGGGAAAATCGAAGTATAAAATAAATGCATTAGCAAAGTCTTCTTTGATCTTACTTGGTGATTAAATAAATAATAATTAATAAAAAATAAATCATATTATATTATATCATATTATCCATATTATTCACTCAATACAAGCTTCTCCTACTCATTCTCTCAAAAACACTGTATTGAAATGTGTCTGTGTACATCTATTTACACAGACCCTTTCCTACACTTGCCTCTTATACACAATTATACACAAGGAGGCTGTAGGTTACACGAATATTAAATATCTAGAAATTTTTCTGAAGTCCTACCCTGTGTCAGGGTCTATCCTAAGTACTACTGATTCAAAAATGAATAATGCACAAAATATCTCTTCTTGTGGAGTTCACTGTCTAATAGTAGATGCAGACTCTTAAACAATCGCATTCTGCTTACCAAGGACAATATTAGGAATTTTTTCAGGTTTAGAGAATGTTCAGAGGACAGAGCAAAGCGATGTGGCAGAAAAAAATAGGCTGAATAAAGGCCTCCAGATATATCCACGTCCTAACCCCTGACACCTGTGGATGTGCCTTACACGGCAAAAGGACTTTGCAGATGGGATTAAGGATCTCGCTGTGGGGAGATTATCCTGGATTATCCAAGTGAGTCCAATGTCATCACAAGGGTCCTTGAAAGAGGGTGGCAAGAGGATCAGAATGAGAAAAAGAAATGAGGACAGGGGGGCGCCTGGGTGGCTCAGTGGATTAAGCCGCTGCCTTTGGCTCAGGTCATGATCTCGGGGTCCTGGGATCAAGCCCCGCATCGGGCTCTCTGCTCAGCGGGGAGCCTGCTTCCTCCTCTCTCTCTCCCTGCCTCTCTGCCTACTTGTGATCTCTCTTTCTCTGTCAAATAAATAAATAAGAAAAAAAAAAAGAAATGAGGACAGAAGCAGAAGGTAGAGGGATGTGTTAGGACAGGGAGGTGGGGGCCACAAGCTGGGAATGTGGTAACCTCTAGAAGCTGGAAGAGCCAGGGCACGGATGCATCCCCTGACGCCTCCCCAAGGAGCACAACCCTGCTAGCATCTTGAGTTTAGACTTCAAACCTCTAGAACTGAGAGAATAAATTTGTGTTGTTTTAAGCCACTGAATTTGTGGTAACGGGTCACAGCAGCAGTAGGGAACTAGTGCGGAAGGATAGGAAGTGATGCCTGGAGGAGAGCAGGTTTAGGTCTGAAAACTAAGTGGGGTGGTTCTGGAAGCCAACACGGGAGTGACACGTTGAGGCAGCCAGGCAGAGGACCATCTCAGCAATGATGCCCCTGTAAAAACACACATGCTGGCGAGGCTTTGCTTTCATGTAAATTTTGTTCTGCTGGTAAAGGCAGCGGAGGGAAGAATGAAGTGACACTGAGCACACCATGGAGGCCTTGAAAGGGGCCTGTCAGTTACCTATGGCCACAGCCAGCCTACATAACAAACCACCCCAACACTGTGCTTCCAAGCACTACCCACGTACCATCTCTCACCAGTTGTGTCATCTGGGTGGTTCTACCCACCTGAGCAGACAAGGCTGTTTTAGCTGGACTTACTCATGCATGCGCAATCAAACAGGTTGGCTGTGGGCTGGTTGGTCCAGAGCAGCCTCAGCTGGGAGGTCTTGGCTCTCCACCACATATCTCTCACATCCTTCCAGGGGGCTAGCCTGGGCAAGTTCTCTGAGGAGCAGCCAGGGTGAAAAGAGAAGCAGACATTCAGAACAACTTTTTCAGTCTTCTGTTTGCTTGTAGATTGCCACTGTCCCATTGGTGAAAACAAGTCCAAGGTGTATTGGTTTACTAGGGCTGCCAGAACAAAGTATAGATTGGGTGGCTTAAACATCAAAAATATATGTCCGTGATATTTGGGAGACTAGAAGTCTAAGATCAAGGTGTTGGCACAATTGTTTCTTCTGAGGCCTCTCTCCTTGGCTTGTGGATGGCTGTCCTCCTCCTGTGTCTTCACATGGTCTTCCCTCTACCCATGTCAAGTTCCTAATTTCTTCCTCTTCTAAGGACACCAATACTGTTGGATTAGGGCCCACCCTAATGACCTAATTTTAACTCACAATTCAGCCCATGACACGTGGCACTTTCCTACACTTTCCTCAAGTAGCCCTGCCCCCAACGGCGCCATGGCTGGCTCCTCCCCAGGTTGCTTGTGGTATTCCAGGGTCCTCCACTTCCCAGGCAACTAGCGCGGTCCTTGCCGTCAGCCCCAGACCAGAGATTGGGATGCCATGTGAAGCGGGTGGTGCCAGTAGAGAAAATGTGAGAAGGGGCCTCTAGGGAAGAATGACAGTTTGGTGACAGGCAGTGTCCTTAGCCTCTAGCATCAGTGCCTACTCCTGCCTGCCTGGGCCCTTGGGCTCCACCACTCCTTCCTTCAGCCCCGGGACCCAGTGTATATGTGTTTTGTTTTGGTTTGGTTTTTTAAATAATATTTATAACATGAAAAAAAAATCCTCACAAATCCAGAGTCATTGTGAGAGGGGAGTATCAAGGCCATGGGCCCTGGGAAACATGAAAATGTGGGACCATTAATGTAATCAATGTCCCACATGAACTGAGAATTTTGCTTTAAATCCATTAAGTGATTGGAAGTCTAAAGATCTTTAACTGGAAAGTATAATGATTTAAAAAATATGTTTAAAAAGATTATAGTTCCAAACATGAATTTTTGGTATACAGAACACTATGTGTTTTGTATTGTATTGCAGAATATGAATGCATGTATTGCAGAATATGAATAAGAGTGGATTCTAAACGTCATGGCTCTGATCGAACATGCTGATTTCAGGTATCTATTGTAAAACAGTTCCAAACTTATGGCTTAAACAACCACTTTCTTAGATTGCATGTTTTTATGGGTTTGGAACTTGGGCTGGAAAAGGTAAGCCCCTCAGAGCACCCAGATAGAGTGTTCCTAGAGAAAGTCTGGCCTTGTAAGGACTGTGCCCAGAAACACTGCACTGTGTTGGGCCAAAAAAGTCACAGACCAAATCAGTCTCTTTGTTTCTAAAACCCTGTTGCTTCCTCAGGAAAACAGAGCCTGAGTGGCTGGGTTTACATTATCCTTTTTGCACATGTTTGAGAAGGGCTTTGCAAGAACATGACCAACACTTCACACCTGTGTGGGACAGTACTGGATCTGGAAGGTGGGTTGGTAGCCTGTTCTCAGTCCTACTGTAGATTCACTCTGGAGGACTGAGCCTAGTCACTCTATCCAGACCCAGCATCTCCGAGCGGGGGCTCTGTGCTCTTGACCGCTACCAGCAGCAGTGGGCTCCAGACTGTCTCTTGTGTGGAAAGAATGAAGGGACCAACCTTCTGGCCCTTCCCTACTGGTGCTGTTATTCTACAGCACCAACAAAGGAGCAAGGGGCACAGGCAAGCATCATGCCAGTCCCTCTACCTCATGAGAGTCTGGGGGGCAGGACATCACTCCAGAAGGGGTTCTTTCTCTTCTCTCCTCTCAAAAATACTCACTTTCTCAGAACATCCTCACCTGACTTCCCCAGCTCAAAACAGAAAGGCAGTACATCTTCCCAGGATACACACCAGAACTTAGTCTTGGGTTGGCTTACCCCAAGATTGTGAGATGAGGATTCAAGTGCAAGAAGTTAACCTGGGAGGTGATCGCAGGAAGCTCCAGGAGTGCAGTGGGGAAGGGAAGGAAGCCCAAAGAGAGCATGTTGTTGAGCAGATGGCCATTGCGGGCAACTGAGACTCACTCTTGCTGGGGGCCTCTGGGGCTGGGGCTGCTGTGGAGCGCACCTCAGAGTGGCCCCACGCACAGGTGGGAGCCCCCATCCATTCTGCTGAAGACTGCTCTCAGGACAACTCCCCTGCATATCAGGCCTGCCCCCTGCGTGGGGCTCACAGCCAGAGCAGGCTCAGGCAGAGCGCAGGTGCTCACAGCGGCAAGCTGCCAGCAAGTGCAGGGCAGGAAGAGTGTTAAGGGAATAAGGGCAGGACACCAATAAGATCCACCAGAAACTCATAATCCAGGGGCCCATGTTAGACCTCACATCCTGGCTATTTTTACCAATTGTATCACTGAGATATTTTTTTACCAAATAAGAAAAGAAAGGAAAACTTGAATGGCAGATACGTCTCAACGAAATAAAATACATGGAAGTGAGTTGGAACATTACAGAAACGTATGCAATCAAAAATAAAAGTCTCTCTCATCTTTTTGTTCCTGTGCCCCATTCCACAGAGGCATCAACTTTCTTCACTGTTTCTGTTTTCAATGGTTGGTTACAATCATTCCTCTAAATCATATACTTAGACAGAAGGTCCTCATTATCCAAGTACAATTGGCACCGGAAAAAAAAGCCACTTAAAGTGAATCCATTTAAAACAGATCAAAATTTCACAGTAAATGGTGATTAGGAGATTATCTTGAAAACTGAAACTAAAATTATAAAAATAAATGTGTTTTTATTTAATAAAACTTATGTTATAATGGCAGCTGGGCACTAGTTCTTAGAAAGAGTAAAGAAGGAATCAAGCATTTAAGGAGCTTCGGGAGTCATTTTTCAGACAAAATTGTACAATAGCAGGAGACGACATCCTTGGTTTCATATTTGACCTTCACAGTTCAATCATAGGACGATCATTTTTGCCAAGAGTATTCAGAGATTCCATAAATGTTCCCAAGGACTTCTCTTTATTATGAGATATTAAATTTCATTTCCAAGCAATGGTACCATTGCCATTCTGGCCAGCTTTTCCCTTCCCAGTTGTTAACCCGCCTCTTCCTGCCAGCCCTTCATTTGCCCTTGGCTTTGAGGGTGATACATGCAGCTGTGCTTCTTACTTTAGAGTTTACACGAACCCCTACATCTTCTTTAGGATTTTGATTGAATTAAAGTGATAAATGGAGACAACCATGAATGTCAAGAAGGGAGGGTACTGGGGTGCCTGGGTGGCTCAGTCAGTTAAAGGTCTGCCTTTGGTTCAGGTCATAATCCCAGCTCACTCACTCTCTCTCTCTCTCTGTGTGTCAAATAAATAAATAAAATTAAAAAGAAGAAGAAGAAGAAGAAGAAGGGAGAGTGTCAGGGAGATTACCACATAATTTTTAAGTATATGCATCCTTTGACAACTTTTGATTCTCTGTACAACCTCATAACTACAGAGACTGACATAATGAACCCTCAGATAATAGGGGCCACTGTACATCCATGTCTTATCATCTTTAGACAGATCTACTGACACTCCCACTATGAAAGATGGAATATTGTTGCCCTTAAATTGCCTGCTGCATCCCCATCCTATACCTCTTGACCTTCTAGGTCTTCTAGGTTTGCCTTTGTGGTTTTTCATAAGATTTATTTGACAGAGAGAGAGAGAGAATGAGAGAGAGCACAAGCAGGGGGAATAGCAGAGGGAGAGAGAGAGAAGCAGGCTCCACGCTGAGCAGGGAACCCAATGTGGGGCTCAATCCCAGGACCCTGAAATCATGTCCTGAGCCAAAGTCACTTAACCAGTTGAGCCACCCAGGTGCCCCAGTTTGCCTTTATGTTTTTAGATACACTTCAACTTCTGTCTTCCGACCCAGAGATCTTGAACTGCAACCATTGACTGTGCCCTGAGAACCACTGCCTTAAGCCCCCACAGAGCTTGCCCAGTGGACCAAGAGCACAGATACAAGTGTAGGACATTAGGCCTCTGGGCTGCTGAGAAAAGGTCCCACTGCACAAGGGTGGGCCCTGTTGTGCGTGGGGAAGGGCAGCGCTGAGCATCAAGGCAGCTGAAATTGAACTTGATTCATTCTGGGTTTCTTAACCTGGTCCATTCTCAGTTTCAAGGGGGAAACTAAGGTAGCCAACTCCACCAAAAAGACACATGCATGTGTAGCAGAGAAAAACATCTTTGAGGTAACAATCTGTTAAAAAAAAAAAAAAGAAAGATAGAAAGAAAAAGAAGCAACAGCTAATGTTGATGAGAATTTTCAAATCAATGTACCTAGTCTGTAAAAGGAATTAAGTCTAAAATCCAAAAGAACAGCAACCTCCAGGGCAGCAGTCCCCAAACCTGGTAATACATCCTAAACACCTGAGGAGTCCAGTTTCCAAGCCCCACCTCTATCTCTGGAAGTGGGGCTGGGGAGTTGGGCTTTTCATCAGGAACCCCAGGTTTCAGATCCTTCTGGGCACCCTGCAGCCCAAGACCTCTGAAAGGCATTTAAGGACAGCTTCTGCAGAAGTGCTCAGCTATCCTGGCTAGGAGGAGGAAGAAAGAGGCCACCGATGTTTAGTGAAGGCCTCTCCCACGCCTGGCACGGGGCCAGGCTCTTTACATGTGCTCTCCCCTTTCATCCTGACAACACCACCATGAAGTATCAATGTTCCCATTTTACAGATAATATATCTGAAGCTCAAAGAGGTCAAGCAAGTCTTCTGGATCATTCAGCTTATAAATGGTAAAACCAAGATCTGAACCCAGGCCACTTGATTCATCAAGACCATTTCTGAGAACAGAAGTGCAGAAAAGGGTATTATGGCCTGAACTGTGTCCCCTCAAAATTTATATATTGACACCCTAACCCACAGTACCTCAAAGGAAATTTGGAGATGGACATTTTTTTTTAAAGATTTTATTTATTTATTTGACAGAGAGAGATCACAAGTAGGCAGAGAGACAGGCAGAGAGAGAGGGAGAAGCAGGCTCCCTGCTGAGCAGAGAGCCTGATGCGGGGCTCGATCCCAGGACCCTGAGATCATGACCTGAGCTGAAGGCAGAGGCTTAACCCACTGAGCCACCCAGGCACCCCGGAGATGGACATTTTTAAAGGGAATTCAAGTTAAATGAGATCACAAGGGTGAAGCCTAATCCAATAGGACTGAATCCAATTCAGCTTATAAATGGTAAAACCAAGATCTGAACCCAGGCCACTTGATTCGTCAAGACCATTTCTGAGAAGAGAAGTGCAGAAAAGGATATTATGGCCTGAACTGTGTTCCCTCAAAATTTATATATTGACGCCCTAACCCATAGTACCTCAAAGCAAATTTGGAGATGGACATTTTTTTTTTATTTTTTTAGATTTTATTTGTTTATTGGACAGAGAGAGATCACAAGTAGGCAGAGAGGCAGGCAGAGAGAGAGAGGAGGAAGCAGGCTCCCCACCAAGGAAAGAGCCCGACGTGGGGCTCGAACCCAGGACCCCGGGATCATGACCTGAGCTGAAGGCAGAGGCTTTAACCCTCTGAGCCACCCAGGCACCCCGGAGATGGACATTTTTAAAGGGAATTCAAGTTAAATGAGATCACAAGGGTGAAGCCTAATCCAATAAGACTGATGTCCTTATTAGATGGATGCACCAGTACAGAGGAGAGAACAAGTGAGGACCCAGTCAGAAGGCAACTGTCGACACACCAAGGAGAGTGGTCTCAGGAGAAACCAAATGGCCCAACACCTTGCTCTTGGACTTCCAGTTTCCAGGACTATAAGAAATAAATGTCGGTTGTTTCAACCACCCTGCCTGTGAGCTTTAGTTATGGCAGCCCTGGGAAAGGAACACAGAGGGGAAATGGAAAAGGAACAGAGGAAGAAGAAAAGGGAAAGGGCAGCGAAAGGGAAGCAGAGGAAGTGAGGAGAAAGGACTCATCATTGGTCTCGCTTGGGTTGGGGGAGAAGCTTGCTTCATGAATCAGCAGAGAAGCAACGAACAAAACTTTAATGAACACTCTCTTAACCATTGATAAGGAAAGCCTCTAGAATGTGCTGTGCACAGACACCAGCTCTACACACATTCTGGTCCCTCAGAAGGACTTGCTGACCCTAATAAGGATGGCCTTTGTTTTATTTTCTCCTGCGCCCTTGACATGACACAATGCCCTCGAAGGGAGGCGTCAAAAGGAAATCATACCAAATACCTATTAAACAAGCAGATTCTGTGTTTTTCAGATGGGTTTCCCAAATGCATGGAGGAATGGTTCAGATCTGCATGTTTTTCCTAAGCTCGGAGCTCTTTGTTTTCCCTACCCTCACTGCTTCTAGTTCTGACTTCAAATCCCTGGGAGATTTAAAGAAGCAAACTGAAGACTAGCTCCTTTGTCCCCATCAAAAGCAGATTCCACAAAGCAGCAGCCCTCTCCACAGCGATTGCTCCATGTCCACGGTGACCAGCATGGCAGCCGGGAAGGGGTCCGCGCCAGGAACCCGAGGACCCTGCCAAGGTGTGTTCTCAGCAGAAGCAGGACGCTTGCTTTAATGTCATCCTACCATTGGAGGGCACAGAGCTTGAAAGAGCTTCTGTCTGAGGATGTGAAGGGGTGAGCCCCTCACACTAGCAGCTGAGAAAACCAAGTCTTCAAAGGTGGGATCAATTCCTGACCACAGAGCAGTGTTGTTAGTTCTGAGAAAGGAGGAATTTTTTAAACTTTGCAGTAGAGATTCTGAAATAATAGACGGGATGTATCTGGAGGTGTGGGCGGGGTGCTTATAAACAACAGACATTTCTTTCTAATGGTTCGAAGGCTGGAAGTCCAAGGTTGGGGTGCCAGTACAGTCAGGTTTGGGGGAGACCTCTTTTTTCCAGTTATAGATGGCCACCTTCTCAACTGGAGGGGTGGAGGGGTGGGGAGATTCTCCAGAGTCCCTTTTATAATAAAGGACACACATGCCCATTGTGAGGACTCTACTCTTATGACCTATCACCTCCCAAAGGCCCACCTCCTAAGACCGTTACATCCTGGAGTTAGGATTTCAATATATGTATTTGGCGGGGGGGGGGGGGGGGGGGGGGTGACACCAACATTCAGACCATTGCATAACATGACAGAACCACTCTGAGATGGTCAGTCTGAGATCTTCAGTGAAGCAGGACTTTGGCTGTGGCAGGTCTTGGAAACCCAGCTCCAAGTAAGAATCACTCAACACACACCAGAAGGATTTAGTGGCTTGCCTGATGAGGAGGTCTAGGAGGGGCTGACTTCAGGCCCACCTGAATTTGAGACAGGACCATCGATTGCCTTAATAGTTTGTGTTTGGTTTTCGCTATGTTTTTCCCTCTGAGAGCTAAGCAGGCAGCCATGTCTTTCTTGCTGCCTGACTTCAAAGAAGTGTTGTCACAGAGAAAACAGCAGAAATTGCCCATACACCCTCTGCCTTCTGTTTCCCTGAACCAGGGCGTCCTTGAGAGGATGTCTGGGTTTGGGAGCCTCCAAAAGAAACCCCAAGACAAGGATGTCAGTGCACGTGGTTATTTGGGAGGCGATGTCAGGAGACACTGTGGGAGTGCCAGAAGTGATGAAGGGGAGGGAATTGGCAGGTTAGCAATGCAGGCAACGGGGCTCATGCCTACAGCAGAGCTCTGGGAAATGGTGTAGACCACACCTCTGAGATATCCCAGTCAAGAGGAGAAGCATCGGGAGTATCCGTCCACCACATCCCTTCCATCATCAGCTGAGGGCTGCTCCTGGTGGGACGTGAATGATCACATGCTTCAGCCTGCCCTGAGAGCGTGCCCAGGGGCTGCAGTGGCCAGAGGAAGGCAAGGTCTGCACACACTTGCAGTTGGAAGTGGGCTTGCGGAGCGTGTGAGAATGATGAGGGCTGTGGGGACGTTGGTAGAATACCACAGTCTCGGCCCCAGGGTTTGTACTAAGGGAAGAGAGAGATGCCTGGCAAGTTAGAACTGACACTCAGCTGGTCAGAACCAACAATGGCCAATAACAATGGCTTGTGTCAGGGGAAGAGCTCTAACTGTAGACAAACCCGGACCTAAAAACAAGCTTGTGGTCAATGGACTCTGACTGCCAGCCTCCACTTTCTGCATCTTTTCTCTGCCTCCCATTCTACCTCTTTCAGCAATCAATATCTTCATGTGGCCCAGTGCTCTTTGCTTCAGAATTCTCACTCAGGAAATGCTCATGTGTCAGTCATTTACACCATAGTATGAATTTAAGATAGTAAAGCATCTGTGCTGAACTTCATCTCGACTGTGGAAGAAAAGGCAGAATCTCTATGAAAGACACATTCACAATGGGAGTGGGGGGGGTACAACTTTGCCCTACAGCAGCTCCATGATAGCATCCCACGAGGATAGGGATAAGGCCGTAAGGCAGACCAATCTTACTTTAGTGTTTTGAGGGAGCTTGTGGCCTGTCTTCCCAGATCTGTCACAGCCATTGACCCTTACATCCCTTACCCGTCAAAGCCTGATGACCTTCTAGGACACTGATCAAGCTCTTCCTTGGTGCCCCACCCAACCACATAGCGCAGCGTCTCACCAGGAATCAGCTCAGTGCTTCATTCCTCCACAGGTCGGGTGAGGAACTCTGAGCTTATTCAAAACAGAAGCCCTGCTTTTGTAAGACTATGCCAGCCGGGTCCCAGGGCATGCCTGCGTGGGCTCTGTCCTCACCATGGTGTGAAAGAGGAGGAAGGACTCTCTAGCCTTGCACAACTCTCAGTCCCCATGGCCATGCTCACCCGAGACTGTGCCTCTTCTAAAACCAGAAGAAGTCTCCACCCCTCTTTCCAGCCTCTACCCACTACTCTGCCCTGCGTTTTGCTGCAGATTTTTTTTTCCTAAAAGCACACTGAGCAGTCTTTAAAAGCACAGCCGGAGGTAAGCTGTGTCCCCCAGCAGACCTTCTAGTGGGTTCCCGCTGTCTTTTTGTAAGTCCCCCAAGACTGAACTTAGCTTGGAGGGCATCAAAGAACCTGTGTCAAGCTGCTTTCCCACACTCGGGCCCCTGAGTCCATGGGACAACCACCCTCACCTCGGGGGAAACACAGAGATCTCTTCACATGCCCACTGCTCAAGGACCTACGAGGTTGGCCTACCTCTACTGCGGCATGTGAGGGGCATTCTCTGGGAAGACCTGAGATTGGGTTCATTCCAACGGGCTGGGAGGAGGTCAGGACGGCCCGCCGGGGCATGGGCATGCAGCTGCTCTTTGTGGAGTGGCTTCTGCATGCCCGGGGGTAGGACTTCTTCATGGGGATTCAGAGCTCTGTATGTGAGTGTTCCCATTTCCCGGGCAGGAACCGCAAGTCCGGTTATGGCCAAGCCTTGTAGATCCGGCATCATCATTGACACAGCCTTCCAGCAGCTACATATGGGGCACCAGCCACACTCTTCAAAGAAAGAAGAGAAGACCTCCCATGACGCATGGGAGATGTTGCTGGGATCATCTTTGGAAAATACTATCTGCCCAATAAGTAGAAGCCAAATGAAACCTCTAGCTGTTAGCAAAGTGTGCCCATGCTCTCCCACCCCTGGCCCCCTCGTGGGAGGCCTAAATATTCTAAATATGGCCTGGCCTTTAAGGTTCTCCCTGAGGGCTAGCACCTCAGCCAAAGTCAGCCCTTCCTTCTTTGCTTCCCCCACACCAAAGCTGTTTTCATGTGACTACCCACTTCTCCCTTGCGTGCTAGGTACCTGGGCCTGCCTGGCTGCCCTAGTCCCCAGAGCTCGTGCCCCACACCTCTTTGTGACCCCTCTGTATCTTGGAATTAGCCTGATTCACAGTAGATTTAAACCCCAGAAGTATTCTAAGAGCACCCGTGAGGGGCCAGGGTAATCGGAACAATGCGTCCTGAGGGTGTGTCTGTTGGCAAAACATGCCGTTGGCAAATTTATTCAGCCTCCGAATGCAGCCTCGGCCCTGGCCCAGCCCCAGCTGGCAAGCTCTGGAGAACAAGCTGGACTGGCTGGACTGGCTGGACATCGTCACTGACACTTTCCAGGCCCCTACTCTCGCCCCTGGCTCCTTAAACACGATGCTCTCAAACCAGGCTCCCCAGCCTTCTGAGCTAGACAGACATCGCCTCCAGGCCTGCACGGAGCTGGCTGGTATGCAGAGCTCTTGCTGTACAAATTCTTAGATCAGCCTAAGATGTCTTTTCTCTCTGGGCAATGGTACTCATGTGAAGACTATGGCCGCTCCCCCTTCTTTTTTAAATTTTTTTCCAGCTTTATCAAGGTATATGTGATAAGTAAAATTGTAAAATATTTGAAGTGTACACAGCGACGATTTGGTAAATGCATACATTGTGGAAGGAGTCCTCCCATCAAGTCCACCTTCTGGACCAAGGATGGCAAACCACACCTGGGGGCCAAATCTGGCCCGTCACTCGTTTTCATAAACTTAGGTTGGAACACAGCCCTGCCTGTTTTTTGCATGTTGTCTAGGGCTGCTTTCCCACTCCGATGACAGGGTTGAGTATGACAGAGATTGTACGACTTGCAAAGCCAAAAATACTTACTATCTGGCCATTTACAGAAAAAGTCTGCTGACCCCAGCTCTAGACACTTGTAGATGATCTCACCATCCCTCACTGGAGAGGATGAGCCCCAGTTGGCATGTCCAACCTACGACTCAGCCCAGGAGTTCAAGCAAAGGAGGAAAATTTCCAAACAGCACACAAGATAGAGTCTCACATTATACCAGATCAAAGGCATAATGAGAAACAGACTCCTGGAACCAGCAGGCCATCCAGCCTCTACTTCTCCCATCTCCTCCTATAGAGATAGGCAAGTTCTTTTTTACCTGCCTTATCTAAGAGCTGGGATTGAAATTGTTTTAGAAGAAAACCCATAAAAATAAAAAAAAAAAAATTTTGAGGTAAGCTCAAAAAAATCAGTGTCCAGCTTCAATCCGCTCAGTGAGAACTACCCCCAGATTCAGAGCCTACAGCCCCCCTCAGCCAGGCTGGAAAATAGTGACTGACTAGGAGCAAAACCTGGGTCCCCAGCATGAGATTCATGTCCACCACCAGGTCCTGGTTGTCTGGGGTCCTTTTTCATCTCAAATCTCAGCTGACACCATGGTCCCAGCACCCCTCAGATGGGACAGGTAGACCCATTCTCTTTTGCCACAGTGAACCACCCACCAGGCCACTCTACAAAGACACCCTTCTAGTCACCCATCCACAGCAGAGAGATGACAACCTTACCCTGAGTCAGAGAAGGCTCAGAGGCTTTCCTTCTCAAGTGACCAACTTGTAGCCTTTTCCTTAAGAAAGGAGGCTTGCAGAATTCTATTCCATAAGGCTGTCAAATAATGAGTTCCAAGAATGAATCTCTCCTTTGCCAGCTTTGAACCTCAAGCAAATTATTTAAATCTCTCCCAAGCCTCATTTTCATCTTCTGGAAATGGGATAATACTGCCAACCTCATATGGTTAAATGACATATATGAGGCCCTCACTAGAGTGACCAGTGCAAAGGGTGAATGGGGGCTTTGAACAAACGGGAATAATGACACCTGTATGTCAGGGGAAGCTTTGTTCACCAGACCTCTCGGGATTATGTCTCTTTCCCTTTGTCCTGGTTCATTCAATTTATCCTCATTTATCCCCACAGAAATTTCTTTCCCTTTTTATTCCATTCTCAAGGCAATAAAGAATAAAAGATACACTTGTAAATTAAATTTATATTTAGTTCATTATATTATACCGAAATATAAAATTTGGCAAGACAGCCGTACATTGCTGTTTCCTCTCTTTCTTCCCTCAGACCAAAGTTAGTCCCTACATATGCAGCCAAATTTATTAATGCCCAATAGACATATGTATGTGTACCTCGTTTGCATAAGGAAGTAACTAAATAAAAATTTTTAAATGATCGAAAGGCGTAGCCAAAGACTAGAGTCCAAGTTTTTGCTTTGCCCACAGATACATCATGTGACCTTCAGAGACTCACTTGACCTCCATGAGTCTCAGTTTCCATAGCTCAACATAAGGGATTTGGACTAAATTCTATTATGCCTGGCCCTCTTATAAGACCTAACATTTGAGGAAAAGCATTTGGGTTTTTAGGTATTTTTGGAGAACTGAGACTTTTATCACTGTGTAAGGTCCCTCTTGATCTGCGACAACTTTCCTTGCTTTGAAGTCCATTCTGTCTGAAATGAATATAACTACTTCTGTTTTCCTTTGAGTGGTGTCAGTGTGGTGTACCTGTCTTTATTCCTTTACTTCTAATCCACATGTGTTTAAAGTGAGTTTGTTGTAGGCAACATATAGGTGAGTCTCACGTTTTGATCCACTCTGGCGATCTCTGCCCTTAAACTGGTGCCTTTAGACCACTGAGGCTCAGTGCGGTTACTGATAGAGTGACAGCCTCCATATTTATTACTGTTTTCTAGTGGCTGCCCTTGTTCGGTGTGCCCATTGTTGTCTTACATTTCCTCCACTTTTCTCTTTTTTTGGCCTTATGTGATTTTATTTATTTTTTTTTAAAGATCTATTCATTTATTTGAGAGAGAGAGAGAGCATAAGCCAGAGGAGCAGAGGAAAGAGAGGGAATCTGAAACAGACTCTGTGTTGAGCGTGGAGCCTGACATGGGACTCGATCTCACGACAGCGAGATCACGACCTCAAGAGATCGCAACCTGATATGAAACCAAGAGTCAGATTCTTAACTAGCCGTGCTACCCAGGCGCCCCTGCTTTGCCTGGTTTTAACTGATCACTTAATATGGTTTCATTTCCTTTCTTGTCTTAGCATGTCAGTTGTACTTCATTTTCTTTTTTTTAGTGGTGGATTCAGATACGCAGGAATCTTACGCCTCACACTGACGGGTACCTACCAGCTCAACATCGCTTTAACAGTTACAGCTTGGCTATAGGACTCAGCGCATTTCTCTGCAGACCAGGCTTTTGTACTCCGCAGATGGGAACATGAAACGCTGGCTGGCATGTAAATCCTTCTTCTTGAGCTGTATAGCATTCTGGATAACTGAGAATTCGGGCAGATATTTTCATTCCAAATTTTCAGTCTTCCTCCCACACAAAGACTTGTACAGGAGTGGTCAGAGCTGCATTGTTCATAGCAGACCAAAACTGGACACAATTCCAGCAGGCAACAAGCTCTGGATGAGTAAAAGAATGTGGTATGTCCATACAATGGGATATTTTGCAGTGATGAAAGCAAATAGACTGCAGATCCGTGATGCGATATGGATGGACCTCAAAAAAGGTTTTGTTATGTGAAAGAAGCCAGACACAACAGACTGCAGAGTGGATGATTCCGCTTATAAAAAAATGTCCAGGAAAAGGCAAATCTAGACATACAAAGTAGATAATTGGCTTCCTGGAGAGCGGAGAGGGAGAAATGGGGATTAACAGTAAAGGTGCATACGTGATCTCATTAGGGTGACAGAAATGTTCTAAATGTGATTTTATGGTAATGATCACACAACTTTGTAAATTTACTAAAAAATAAATCATTGAATTGAGCACTTGAAATGGATAAATTAGAAGATATTTACAATATGCCCCAGTGAACTTTTTTTTAATTCTAAAATTCATAAACTTGTCTTTTAAAATATTTTTTGCATGCCTCTGCCTCCCAGCCTCGGTCAGTCAGTAGAGAGGACCATAGCACATTTTCAACTGATTATTGCTGAAGATTTTACACTAAAGGTGCAGAAGCTTCAAATAGAGGGCTAACATTGTGAATCCATAAGACCTACCCAGAAAGCTTTCTTTTAAGTCTCCAGCTTCCACACATCTGCCAGGTGTCCATATTTCTGTAAATTGGGTTCTAAATTAATCAGAATTTTTATCATTTTTCCTTTTTCTTCCTCCAGAATCTTCTCCTGGGGAGAGTCAGACCATCGAAAGCGTTGGGCGCAATTCCAGATGGGGTCCTCGTCACTGCTACAACCCCCCACCATTGTTTAGCGCTTAGTAGGACCTCCATATTTGTGAAGCCATAGAGAAAGGCAGGTTGTTTGCATTCCACCTGGGAAACTTCATGACCCACTTCCAAAGCACCTCCAAGTGGAGCAGCTGGCTAAGCAGAGCACCGGGGAGTCAAATTTGTGTTTGCAGGAGAAACAAATAATTAAAACAGATCAAAGACTCGATGTGATAATTAGAAAACATGTTCATCGCTGTTCACACACTGGGAAGATCTCCATTCTCAGGCATTATTTTTAAAACTGTCCTCATTCCTGGCCCCCACCACCTAGGTTCACTCCCCCACCCCCAAGGGGGTTTGAGGTTTCTGCTTGTCATATTTGCAACCTAAGCCTCTGTCTTCTTTCTCAGACTCTTACACATACTTTAAGACAACCTCAAATGCCACATCGTCTGAGAAGCCGGTCTTGGTCCCTTGGGGCTCCGGCTCGTGGCCGTTGGAGCACTTCTGTTGTGCTTTGTCGGGCATCTGGGGTGAGGCTGCAGGTTCCACCACCAGGGCATTGTTCTATGAAGGCCAAACCTGGGACACTCATCTCCGGGCCTTTGCACAGCCACTGGCCCCCGGGCCCAGCAGGCGTGCAATGCGGTTCACCCAGCACCTGCCACTGGCCACACAGCATCTCTCCCTCTCTTCCAAGGGCCACCAACATGCCCACAATACCCACAAGTCATCCACCTCTCCCCCCAGACTCACTGAGAAAGGAGAAACATTCGGAGCTAATATTCTCTCCACCCCCAATCATTCCCCACCGCCAGTTCTCACCTGCTCCCTTAGTGTCAAGAAGGAGACCCTCTTCCTCTCTTTATTTATTTATTTATTTTTAAAGATTTTATTTATTTATTTGACAGACAGAGATCACAAGTAGAGAGGCAGGCAGAGAGAGAGAGGAGGAAGCAGGCTCCCAACTGAGCAGAGAGCCCGACGTGGGACTCGATCCCAGGACACCGGGATCACGACCTGAGCTGAAGGCAGAGGCTTTAACCCACTGAGCCACCCGGGCGCCCCCCCCCCCTTCCTCTCTTTAAACTGAAGTCCTCTCTCCTATCTTTTTCCACTTCGGTTTCAAGTATCTGGCATCGCCCCAAGTGCTTCAACTTCTCCCCCTGTACTTACGTCACCTCCCAGCAAACTCCAGAGGACCCCACCTTGATCCCACCCAGGTGTGTGCACATGCGCTCGCCCACGGTGTGTGCGACATGCAGCAATTTGGGAAAGGCTGGAGGGGAAGAGGAGAAGAGGAAGTGAATAGACTGGGGAGGACCCAAGAGGGATTACCAGGGCCTCCCCAGGTCTCTGTGCTCCGCTTTCTCTCCGGGCAATCTCATTCCCAGCTAAGGCTCGGGTAGGCGCTACACCACACTCACGTGCCACCCCTAACTCGGTTTCCCTGGCAAGTTCTACAGGCAGGTAAACATTTGCCCTTCCCTCATCCTGCCCTTTCCCTCACTGGCTCCTCGTCACTCAGAAATCAATGTCACAATCCTTGGCTTGGCATTTGAGACTGTCTCAATTCACTGTCCTATGCCTTCCTGCCATCCCGCACCCTGCATCCCAGCCACTCCAAACTTCTGGCCCCTCTTACTATGCCGCACCCACTCCAGCCCTGTCCTCTGTGTAGGCTTTTCCCTTTCTTTTCTTTCAAGATGGGCTCCGAAGCAGCATTCCAGGCCCTGCCCTTGGTTCATGGCGCAACCATGAAGGTAGTGTTTCCTGCACTGTGTTGTCAATCTGTGTTTGCCTGTCCGTGTCCACATCAAAATTGCAAGGATCCTTACAGCAGAGACTCTGTTTTGCTCAGTTTCACAGTGCTGTGACTAGCAGATTTTAATAGGTTTTTAATATTATTCTGGTATGCCAATGCCAACAGACCAGAAGAGGACTGCCAGTGAAATGATGGTATGTTAGTCCCAGTTCCCAAGAGGAGAGAGCACAGCACGCCACCATGTCACGGCGCGCCATATGGGGAAGCCCCAGTGCGGGCGGGGATGCAGAGGGACTGAGGGGAGAACAGGGGCAAGAGCCTTTATTGTGGTTTCCATGGGAAGAATGAGGGAATAGGGTGAGCAGGTTTAGCATTGGCTCCTTGGAATCATTTCAGAGGACAATGGAATATAGGAGCTGTTCTTAGAAGCCTAGCATCTGGGGTGCTAGGACACGTTGATGGTGGCCCCAAGTGTGCAAGTCCAATAAGGAAGGTGGCTGGATGTGTGGACTCTGGCTGGACTTCTTTGTATTTGAAAAGCACACCCATAGGAGGAGGACTCCTCCCAAGCAAGCGGGAGGTATCAAGGGAGACAGACACAGAGGCAAGGTGATTCAGGCATATCATCCAGTTGTGGAGAACAACGTGTGTCTGACATGTGCACGCACAGCAGATGTTATTAAATCCTCGAGTTTACCAAAGCTGGAAATATGGTTAATACCGTAGATGCTTAAAAGAAGTTGAGACAATAACCAAATGGGTAGATGGTTGGGTGGGTGGGTAGATGGGTACATGGATGGGTGGGCAGTGTATGAATGGAGAGATGGGTAGATAGTTAGATGAACGCATGGATGGGGGGTAAATGGATGGACAGGTGCGTCGACAGGTGTGTGGATGGGTAAATGGACAGAGAGTTCACATGCTGGTGGTTTCAGGTAGTCCAGAGAAATCACGGAGGCATTTTGGTCTTTCATCCTTTAGAGTTTTGCATATTAAAAAAATATGGGAGAATTAGGATTTATCCCTAAAGCAGTGCCCCAGAAAACCGAGGAAAGCTTTTGTTCATAGCCTGATTGTGATAGATATTTTACAGATGCTATTAACTCACAATTTTTCCTTCTAATTATGGTTAAATATAAAATTCATATTATAGTTTTGATTGGGGGAAGAGGGGGCCTCCTCGTTTACTGCCCCAGGAAATGCAATAAAGACTGTAACGTCCCACTTTTGAAGAGCTCATTGGCACTGATGGAGTCCAGACCTATCTGGATTGGGATGTTCAAGGCCAGAGATAAGGAGGCTTTGAGGAGGCTTAGGCTCAGCCTGGAGTCAGTGGCTTCAGAAATGGCTACACTGAGGCTAACAGCCAAGTAAGTCCCTGATGACGCCTAATGCCAACCACCTTTCTGTCTCCCTCTCTCCTTGTCTGTCTCGCTCCCTCTCCTTCTCTATCTGCCCCCCCACCACAAATACCAAATTTTTGCCACCAATTAAAGATTACTGATGATTTTAAACCTACTGCAAAGATGTTTCAAAAGAAAGCCACACTCTGGAAACAGAGCAGAAATCCAACTTTCAGACACATCCCAGAAATATCCCTGTGGTGCATCCCCCACTTTAATCTGTTCTTTGTGATTATAAGATTTTAACTTTTTTGTTTTTACATTGGCATCATCAGTCTCATTAAAAAAAAAAAAAACACCCTGACTGCTAACATAATCCAACTTAATATAAATCCAAACAAATATAAAAGGAAAAGAGATTGCATTTATAAGATCAAAGACGGCAAACCACTGTCATTGCTAAAATCTCACTTTCTTTCTTTTCCTTCCTTCCTTTTTTCTTTCTTTCTTTCTTTCTTTCTTTCTTTCTTTCTTTTTTTATCTCATTTTCAATGGCTTTGGTTTACCACTGCATGAGCTTTCCACTGCTCCCAAAAGAAGACCACAGGGGCTCATGTAGCATAGCCTTTAGCTGAGAGCTAATAAAAAGTGGGGAAATAAAGCACATTATTGCAGTCATTGCAGGAGAGATGTACTCCATTAAGCAGGCCAGAAAGTTTAGTGCTCATTCCTCAGGCTACTGAAAGACATGGTGGTTCCAAGTTCCCAATGAAGTGGACGTTCCTGGCAATGAGAGTCTTAGGGAACTTGGGACTCACACTTTGTTTGGTTTTCTCCCCCATGGGGAGTCAGAAACAGGCAACAGAGCACAGGGAACAGACGGGGGCGGGGCAGTCTGAACACCCATCCCTGCCTCACGGAAACTCACAACCAGCCTGTGCAAATGACCAGGCGTCCTTAGGCTCCCACCCGGGTCGCTGTCTCAGGCATCCTGACACAACATCCCATCTCCTGCAACTGTGTCGGCTTCCCGCTGCAGGGCTCACAGTGGCAGGGGCACCCGGGGGGCAGTGACTGGAGTGCCCCAGGTGGTCACTTTTCTCCTGCCTGTTACCGTCCCTGTGTCAGGGGCCCTTCGGTATCTCGTCTCCCATATGTGTGCTGATTGGCAGAACAACTTCCCATTTTAGCCAGATTCTCCCCTCCAGCCCCTACCTGTCAAGGTTCTTTGAAGAATTTTGAATTCAAGGCCCAGCACCTGTTAAAAACGTAGCCCCGAGTTTGTGATGTATAAGCCAGGATTGAGAGCCCTGAATGTTATTGCTAAGTGTAATATAGTGAAATAATACTTCGCATATATTGGGTTACCTTAAACATGGACTAGACGTCAGCTGTTATTATGAAATTATTGATATTTTCTTAGTGTGATAATAGTGCTGCGATAGTTAGGAAAATTTAAATACAGACTCCTATAGAGCTCGGTACATCCTATCCGTAGCAAAATGTAAATGAATCTAGATGAAGTATGTGGGTATTCCTTGCACCATTATCTCAACTTTCTCACAGTTTGAACATTTTCTTTTCCTTTTTTAAAAAAGATTTTATTTATTTGAGAGAGAGCAAGAGAGGGCACAAGCAGGGGGAACAGCAGGCAGAGGGAGAAGCAGTCTCCCCACTGAGCAGGGAGCCTGACTTGGGGCTCGATCCCAGGACCCTGAAATCACAACATAAGCCAAAGGCAGAGGCTTAACCAACGAAGCCACCCAGGTGTTCCCCTATTTGCACACACACACAGAAAAACCAAACTGCAATTAGCAAACAGCCAAATAAATACTATTATTATAATAATCAGAAGCTTATAACCATAATTTAAAAGGAGAAAAAAAATCTTTATTACATGAAAATTTCCCATGTCAGGATATGCTAATCATTCAGACATCTAAGAGAAGTCAGATGCTTGCAGAAAATGACCGCTATGGTCCGGAGGGTCCGGCGGGGTTGGGGGTTGGGGGGCATGTCGTGAGCGCAGGCGTCAAGGAGGGCAGCTCCGGGCGGGTCTTCATGGCTTTTCCCCAGCAGTTCCACTGCAAAGAGGTGAGCCTAGGCAGATCGTAAAACAAAGGGCCGGGAAGACCCACGTCTAAGGATAAACACAGCTGGCAACTTACCAACCGTCCCTCGGGGCTGGGAGAGCCCCACGGTGGAATGATACTCAGGCATGACCATTTCGGATATAGACCGCATAGGCTGCCCCTGAAAGATGTCCGTCGTTAAAAAAAGCAGCTTAGATAATAGAAACAGGCAGGGAGACATTATGGCTCTTTTTTGTTTGTTTTTAATCTATACTTTTTGTTTCCTGAAAAATTTAAAGTGATCATGTTTTTGTAATGAGGAGGGAAAATGGCCAATGAACAGAAAGGGCACAGGCCTGGTTACCCAGGGTAAATCTGTGGGGGCACAGCGCGTGCCACGCGGCCCGGCCTGTCTGCAGCGAGAGGCGCCGGCATTCTGGCCGGAGCTCCCTGGTCACCCGCATATGTCCGCCAGGACCCCTTCCGGGCACTGACGGGTTAACCGAGTGTGCAGCTCTCAGGCTTCTCGGAAAGAAGAGCACGCAGTGTTACTCTTTCCCTCTCTCTCTCTCTCCAGGCATGCCAGGCTGCATTTCATAGTTTGATTGAAATTGTGCCATCCAGTCTGTGTCTCCACAAACAAATGGAATATTCTGAGCTTCCAGCATTTGGAGGCACACAGCTTGCATCTTTTTATGAAGAAAAATAAACACCGTGTATAGTAACAACCAAGTCATGATGGATCCAACACGCCTGCCATGCAGAAGCCCTCCCGCAGGCGGGACGGCCGACCGCAGCCAGGTGAGGACCGGCTGGCGGCGATGGGGGCCCAGCCACGGCGTGGGGAACGCGTGGGGACGCGCGCCGGGGAGCACGCCCTTATCTGGTCACGTGCCCACCTTTCCTGAAGAACAAAAGGCGCACGTTGTTTATCCCAATGGTGACAGCGGTGGAGTCCGGTTCCCTCCAAGCTTCTGGTCACGACTCCTGTCACCCTTTTCCCCCTGAGATCCCCCCCCCCGGCTGCTCTGGGGCTAGAAGGAATCCAAAACCACTCCCGTGCGATTTTCCACCCCATTTCTTAGGGTGGCCCAGCGGTGGTTCCACAAGCGTGGTCTCTGGGCGGGCAGATCCATACTGGCAGGAGCACGTGCAAACTCCAAGTTCATAAGCTCTGCCCCAGACCTACAGGAGGGGGTGGGCCAAGGGCAAAGAACACATGCCCCCGTGAATCTGCACCCACTGACAGACTTTCCAGAAGGTTCAGCCAACAAGCTCAATGGTGTCTCTTTGGCCAGAACTGTGTTGTATGGACATTACTCCCTGCAAGGGAGATGGAAAGTGTAGCTTTTTGGTTGGGGCCACTGCATTGGGACACATACACACACGTCCCCAGGAAACAAGGGTTCTGTCAGCATGGCTGAAGGAAAAGAGGCTGCTGAGTAGTGGCTGGGAATGCCTGCTGCCCTCATTGTGTGTCTCATTCATCCTTCCTCTTTCCACCCCTCCAGCAAAAAGACCAAGGAGAACTGGTCCACCACCTACACATGCGCAGACTGGAGGATCCTGGAGTCATCAGCTTTCCTGAAGGTCAAATCCAGGTTGTCCCTAATCACCTCTTCTCATCTTTGGATAACACTGTCTCCCTTGGCACCTCACCACTGGCAGTAGAGAGACGTCCCTATCCTTAGAAGAGTGCCTCTTTCCTCACAAGTGCACTTTCTGCGTTTGGGAATTTCCCACGTCGTCAGCATTCTCTCTGTGCCAAGAGGCTGTGTGACACCTCACTGCACCCTTGAACGCCATGTGGTTAATCCTTGATGTACTCGACCAAGGATCTTGACTTGCTTTCATGGGACAGTTTGTCTTTGTACTTAGAGCATTTAGGAAAGCTTAGAAAGTCCCTGTAAAGGATGTCGGTACAAATCCCTCATGTTCCAGTCAACCGCTGCTGCACAACAAACCAGCACAGAACTTGACTTGAGACAACATTATCTCCCATAGTCCAGTGTGTTTATGGACCTCAGCTACCGGTTCTTACGGGGACTCTCATGCCATTGCATTCAGATGTCGGCTGGGGCTGCGTCCCATGAAGGCCTTTCCATGGACATAGCAACCTCCTGGGTAGGTCCTTGGTGCTGGCTGTCAGCTGAAAGCTCAGCCAGGGCCGGAGACTGGAGTGTGCTCCCAGGGCTTCTCCATGGTGGAGGGAGGGGGGAGGTGGGGAAGGGAACTTTAGGTAAAGATTCCA